>NC_140167.1:146163588-146651133 GCF_963971535.1 Notolepis coatsorum
GGCTTCATAAGAGGCCGCTTGATCACTGATAACATAAGACGATTACTACACGTACTAGATGCTAACAAGGACGACACCACACCTAAGGCGATGCTGTCCCTGGATGCAATGAAAGCTTTTGACAGGTTGGAATGGTCGTATCTATGGGCAGTATTAGAAAGGATGGGGTTAGGAAAAGGTTTCATTGATATGATTAAAGTATTATACAAAGACCCATCGGCCATGATTACAACAGGTATAATCACCTCTGGAATCTTTCCGGTATCACGCTCATCTAGACAGGGTTGCCCTCTTAGTCCCGGACTATTCGATCTATCATTAGAGCCTTTAGCACAATATATAAGACAATCCCAATCCATAGAACCAATCGTAATCAAGGGCACACAACATAAAATTTGTTTATATGCGGACGACGTAATACTGTTCATGCAAAACCCCAACACCACATTGCCTCATCTGCTCAAGTTGATTGAGAACTTTGGAGATTTATCGGGATTTAAGATAAATTGGCCGAAGTCGGCTTTCCTTCCACTTAACGCCCCTGCAAAAAAAATATAACCCTCCCAGAAGAGATACCTATGGTAAAACACTTTAGATGTTTGGGAGTTGAAATATTCCCTACCATAAGCCAAACGGTGAAGCACAATTACATAAAAATCCAAAACAAAATCAAAGACGACCTTGATAGGTGGTCAAAACTTAAAAACTCAGTACAGGCACGGGTATCAATAGTTAAGATGGACGTCCTACCTAGAATCAACTTCTTCAGCTCAATGCTACCGTTACCCCCTCCAGAGGGTTACTGGAAAAAATTACACTCCTCCACATACAAATTTATTTGGAATAACAAACCACCACGTATAAAAAGATCCACCGCACAGAGAAACAAAGCAGACGGTGGTATGGCATTTCCAGATTTTTTCCACTATTTTAAGGCGTACACTTTAAGACCACTGACAACATGGTTTGATCCCCAAGCATTAGTATCCTGGAGAAATTTAGAAGAAAATATAGTAGCTCCACATAGACTGAAGGACATAGCATACACCAAATTATCAATTAAGCAATGCGAACGGAAATTTGGCCCCATAATTACTCATGCGATCCGGATATGGCGTGAAACACAAAAAATATATTCTAACCCACATAAATGGCACAATCATACTCCCTTATTCAATAACAATGCACTCTTGATTGGAAAACGACCTATAAGATTCCCTATATGGGAAAAGCAAGGCATACACTCATTAGGAGATGTTTTCAACAAACAGGGTTGTTCTGAAGGGCCAGATTAACACTGAGAATCTACGTTTTATTGTTTTATATAACTTGTATATTATTTATATATATAAGCTATATCCCTTTAAGCCTCCGTTTGAATCATAGCATTATTCGCTTTCCTCATTGGATAACGCCCTTGACACTGGCGGCGCCAAGAATCGCGCCCCTCAGACAAGTTCAAAGACGAGTCTGGACAAGTTGAGACATGCCCTTGGCCAGCGTATTGATTCCGGACAAGAGATTCGGTTGCGCCCTAGAAAGCACTCTAAGTATATATATATTGTGGAAGGCGCAAACAGCAGCAGTTCAACCTAACCTAACGTGAAGTGAAGAGTTCGTCATTTTAGTGTGAATCTATCGTTAACGCAGTTCGTTCGGTGTGCAGCAGTAACAAGCAGTTAGTTCGTTTAGTAACTAGTGTGAACCTTAGCAAGTGTGTGTGGACTTAACGTAATTAGTATCAGAACACGAGGTGAACCTAGCAGCAGAACTATTGGACATGTGAGCATTGGAACCTACCGCGGCGTATCGTTACGGATAACTAGTAGCTCCTTAGATACTACCTTGATATTGTAGAACCATTGTTGGTGGATTATAGTGACTTGTGGAAACGTAGTACCGTGGAGAAGAGCATCGTTAATACCATTGTCGTTTGGATTTAACTACCCTGAAGATCTGCATCGGGCTAGCTTCGAGGACGAAGCTGGCTGGCTATCATCACTGCCATCGGGCTTTGGATTAAAGCTATTACCCTGCTACCGAGCACTTGGATTACAAGGACCGGATCCGTATGAGACCCCCTTTCTTCAAGTGACCAGCCTGAGTATCCGTCTATTCTTCAATCCTCTGGAGCTTACTACTCTGTGGGAGGAAATCACCAGTCTCCAGCTATACCCTCGTTTGCCCCCCTATATCGCCATCTCACGCCATGCAGCGTCCCGGTCTAGTATCCTTAGCCTAGGAATTATTCATTCCCACTGACTTTGATACTCTGACATTCTAATATCATTCGCCATAAAAGAGCGACCAAGTAATTCTCAGTTGTATATCTGCTATTAATAATAAAATACTGTAAACGATATCTCTTTGTCACCGTGCCGTCTATTGAGTGTCTGCCATAATTTAACTGTACTGTCTGGCAAGTAATAATAATATGTAGTAGTGGTTTAATCTATCACAATCTTTAATACAGTCAGGGTTTTGTAACCCCTCAGTTACAATTGGTCCTTCGAGCCAGAGGGTATCAGTAATACTAATCATATTAATAGTAATATGGCCAGCGGCGGACACTCTCCAAACGGCTCTCCCAAACTAGAGCGCCCTAAGCGCCAGCGTCAGCCCCCTCCACACTTGGAGGACTACGCTATAGTTCTACCTCCTAGCTTATCTAAAAAGACGTTAAGCACGGATAAAACTAATAGCTTAAGTATGCCCAACCTTATCGACTTGTCGGCCCCACTAGTAGAGACCCAAGCTGGTTTAAGCGAAACTGACTTAGCTCACGGGGGGGGGACAAGCGGGACATGACTTGACTATACCCAACGACCACAGCGCCACCGAGATGGACCTCGGAGCACCAGAAGATAAACACCACGCATCCGAGATGGACCTCGGAGCGCAAGAAGGTACAGAACGCGCACCCGAGATGGACCTCGGAGCGCAAGAGGATAAAGAGCGCTGCCCCGAGATGGACCTCGGCGCGCACCAAAGAAAAGAGTACCGCGTCTCCGAGATGGACCTCGGAGCGTGGGAGAAGATAAGAAACAGCGCCCTCGAGATGGACCTCGGAGCGTGTAAAGAGAACAGGTCAACGCCAAGCCCTGTCAACTCCAGATCACCATCATCAGCATCATCCCCAAGCGAGACCGACCAGAGGTTAGCGCAAGTCTTGATCGCCACGCTGACAGCTTCAACCGAAAGAGACCGCATCCAGGGTGAGCGTGACCGTCTCCAAGCGCAACAACAGAGTGAGCGTAACCGCCTCCAGAGTGAGCGCGAACATTCTGCAACGGAAAGAGAACGTCTCCAAGCGCAACGACAGAGTGAGCGCGAACATTCTTCAACGGAAAGAGAACGTCTCCAAGCGCAACGAGAGAGCGAGCGCGAACAGATCCGACTGGAAGAGGGGCGCCTCCAGGCTGAAGAAACGATGGAGCGAGACCGCGCCAATGCACAGCGCGACGCCGCCAATGCACAGCGCGAGGCGGAACGAGACCGTCTGCAGGCGCAAATGATGGAGCAAGTGCTCCAGAGGGCGACTCCCCACTCCTCCACCCGGAGCTCCCGGAGATCATCACGACAAGGGTCGAGGGCACCTTCCCCTCCCCGACCAATCTATACGGGACCCAGCCAACGGGAAGAACCTGCCTACGTCGCCGAGAAACTAACCAAGCGACTACAAAGCCTAGCGGAGGACGAGGGAGGACATAAAGCCCACACGCACAAACCCATCTCGGACCAGGAGGAACAGTACAGCCCCGACCTCAGCCCCGAGACGCCGCGTTACGAACCCCCAACCCGTCCCAGGGGTGAGTTTAATCAACAGTCAGCACCGAGGAGCAGTACCTGGGGGCCCGGCCTCTGGTTCCCACCCAGCACGAACCCACGACCCCACGTACGGGGAGACTCGCCAAGGAGGCCTCTCCCCCCAAGCGCATCAGTGTCACAGCCATCCATGGCATCTTACATTGGGACACCCACATTCCCAGACTTTACGCGTGAAGACAGAGCGCTGTATACCGAACTGCGCATGTGTTTAGAGACCATTATGTCCGGAGTACAGGACGAGTCCTATAAATATGCCATCCTCCTCAAGCACCTTAAAGTACCCAGAGCGCACAACATAGCGCTGGCATACTCTAACTCAAGGACTCCCTACTCTGACGCCCTGGTGGCCCTCGACGCGCGTTATGGACGTACATGGGACTATGTAATTCAAGAGATACGGGAGATTGAACGCCTCCGCCCAGCTAAAGACAATAGAGCCCTGGATGACCTATCCATTAAAGTACAATCCCTGGTAGGGATGCTCGGGTCACAAAAGGAGAAGGGGATGTACGAGTTATACGCCAACTCCAACGTGGAGCGGATATTAGAGAAGCTCCCCCCAGCCCGCCAAGAACGTTTTCGGCGGCAAAGAGATCACTGTGACCCCCACGGCCCAGAACAATCCCTCCTAGACCTTGCTGACTTCTTAGCCAGAGAAGTCAGCAGCCTACGAATAGACACCTTTGCGTGGGGTGGCTCTAACACTAAAGATGGACCGAGAAGGTTTAAAGACAACAGCAGGCCCGTCACCGTGATGCACCAGGCCGAGTCGGTGCCGCGACAAAAGAGCCATAACACCCCCCTCGCTAAGGGAAAATGGAAGATTGCATGCCAATATTGCGACCACGAACACTGGCTATCTCAATGTGACGCATTTAAGAAATTGACCGCCGAAGAAGTGAGTCAGTGGATTAAAGCGAACCGCCGCTGCTTCCGCTGCGCGCGCAGCCACATGGCAGCTGAGTGCCGCCTCAAGAAAAGGTGCGGCAAGTGTGACGGCGCCCACCTAGAAGTCCTACACAAGAGCAACAAACGGAGACCCGCCCCACAAAGCAGATCGAGAGCAGAAGTACTATACATAGACCCTGCGAAGAGCGGGAGCTCCCGAATGCTCCTCAAGGTGGTCCGAGTGCTCCTGAGCTACGGGGACAAGGTACTCGACACCTACGCCGTCCTCGACGACGGGTCAGAGAAGACTCTCCTCCTCGCTTCCGCCGCGACCCAGTTGGGCCTGCGGGGTCCAGAGGAAACAATGACAATCCGTACCATTCGTCGAGACTTAAAGACAATAAAGGGTGAAAACGTCTCGTTCACCATAGCAGCGATCGAGCAGCCCGAGAAGCGGTACAGCATCACCAAGGCGTTCACAAGCCACGACATAGGTCTGTCACGCTATGACTACCCCATCCCACAGCTGATGGAGAAGTACGCGCACCTACGCCGACTGCCCATACCGCTCATCGACGGCGCCACACCGACCCTGCTCATAGGCTCCGACCACGCAGACCTCATCGTCCCAACGGACGCGGTCCACATCGGACTCAGAGGCTGCCCAGCCGCGGTCAAGACCCGACTGGGCTGGACGCTCCAAGGCCCTCTCTCCGGGCCATCCAACCGACCAACGTCCACACGCTGCCTTTACACGAAGGTGAGCGACCAAGACACTACCCTCTTGCAGCACGTCGAGAGACTATGGACATTAGACTCGCTGCCATTCAAGGACGAACGTAAACTAGTTCGCTCCAAGGAAGACAAGTACGCCATAGCTCTTCGCGAGCAGAAGACCAAGAGGGTCGAGGTCGACGGAGTGCTAAGATACGCGACTCCACTCTTGAGGCGGGAGGGGATGCCCACCCTGCACGCATCAAAGGAAGTGACACAACGCTATCTACAGAACACCGAGCGGCGTCTCGCCAAAGACCCCCCTCAAGCAACGATATATCGCGCCGAGATCGACAAGCTGATCACGGCTGGACATATAAAGAAAATCGACGACCACGAGGCAGACCAGACGACTGAGTCCTGGTACGTGCCCCACCACAAGGTCCACCACAACGGCAAGAACCGCATCGTATTTAACTGCAGTTATCAGATTGGACTACAGAACCTGAATAACTTGCTCCTGCCCGGCCCGACACTCGGCCCCTCCCTCCTCGGCGTACTGCTACGTTTCCTCCAGGACAAAGTGGCCATCAGCGGCGACATCAAAGGAATGTTCCTACAAGTGCGACTGATGGAGGAAGACAAGCCCCTGCTGCGGTTCCTGTGGAGAGAGAGGATCGACGATGAACAACCCTCGATCTACCAATGGGAGGTCCTCCCATTCGGCACCACCTGCAGCCCGTGCTGCGCCACGTTCGCGCTACAGAAGCACGTGGCCGAAGACCCCGGAGCCGACGAGGAGGTCAGACACAGCGTGGAAAAGAGTTTCTACGTGGACAACTGCCTACAGAGCGTCTCTACGCCAGAAGAAGCCAAGAGCATCTTACTGAAGCTACGAGCCTCCCTGGTCAAAGGTGGATTCGACCTCAGGCAATGGGCCAGCAGTGACCCTCAAGTCCTCCGCAGCCTCCCCCCAGAGACAAAGGCAGCAAGCAGCGAGACCTGGATGGCGACCACCCCAGGTGAAGCGCAGGAAATGACATTGGGCCTCGTCTGGTGTTTCAAAACAGACTCGCTCCATTACAAGCACACACCCCTGACCACGGATCAGGGAAGGTCCACCACTCTACCGACCACTCGGCGGAGTGTGTACCGAACACTCGCCAGCCAATACGACCCAATGGGGTGTATCCTACCTTACACCACTCGGGCGAAGATGCTGGTGCGAGAACTGTGGGACAAGGAGCAGGGCTGGGACGACCCCATACCCGAGCACCTGGCTTCCACCTGGAGAGAATGGGAGGGAGAACTCGACTCACTCCAAGATGTGACCATTCAACGGAGCTACTTCCCCCCTACAGTGCGGCTGGAGACGTGTCAGATAGACCTGCACATCTTCAGTGACGCCTCCGAAGTGGCGAACGGATCGGTGGCTTACCTGAGAGCCCGAGAAGAGGGAGGAGAAGTACATGTAGCCTTCGTCCTGGCCCGCTCGAGGATAGCTCCCCGCAAGCAGCAGTCGATCCCGCGACTAGAGCTCTGCGCAGCTCTGGTAGGCGCGCAACTCGCCACGATGATACAAAGTGAACTCACCATAACGGTGCGAGAGACCATCCTGTGGTCAGACTATATGACTGTGCTCACCTGGATCCAGTCCGACTCCTGTCGGTACAAGGTTTTCGTCGGAGTCGGAGTCACCGAGATCCAAGATTTGGTAGGAGCAGCATGTTGGAGATACGTTGACACCAAGCAGAACCCAGCGGATGTCATCACACGGGGGATGTCCTTAGACGACCTCACACGTCCTAACCCTTACAGTGACGGTCCTGAGTTCCTCAAGCTCCCGGAGGAGAAGTGGCCTACCCCCACACCACAGGAGGCGAGTCAAGATGAGTCAGAGATCAAGAAGTCTATGTTCTGCGGGCTGACGCACGCCCCGGCTCCAACGGACCCGAACCTAGACGACTGCTTAACTCTTGAGAGTGCTCAGAAAAGGACATTCTTATGGCACCACCCTGAGACTCCCCCCACCACAGACCTTGACGCATCGAACTACAAAGAAGCCGAACTTCTTCTGCTAAGGAGAGCCCAAAGAGACTCATTCCCAGAAGAACTAGACTGCCTGACAGGGGAAAAGCCAGTCCCCTCAGAAAGTCGACTCCTCACCTTGGCCCCAGAGCTCGACGCCCAGCACCTCATCAGGGTGGGTGGTCGATTGAGACGGGCCCCGGACGTGACTGACGATGCTAAGCATCCCATCGTCCTCAACAGCCGACACAAGATAACCAAGCTGATCATCCAGAAGTACGACAAGGTGGTGCACCACGCGGGGGCCGAGAGAGTCTTCGCTGAGATCCGACGACGCTTCTGGATACTCCAAGGGAGAGAAGCTGTACGTCGCTTCCAACGGACTTGCCTAACCTGTCGCAAGTGGAGAGCACAGCCTAGTATCCCGATGATGGCCAACCTGCCTCCCTGCCGCCTCTGACTCGGCGAGCGGGCCTTCCACTCCACAGGCGTGGACTGCTTCGGCCCATTCAACGTCAAGAAAGGAAGAGGGACAGAGAAGAGGTGGGGCATTGTGTACAAGTGTATGACCACCCGAGCTGTTCATATTGAAATCCTCCAGACCATGAGTACGGACTCATTCCTCATGTCCTTCCGGAGATTCCAAGCCCGGTGAGGAACCCCATCAGTGTTGTTGTCCGACCAAAGGACAAACTTCAGAGGAGGAGACACAGAACTGAGAGAGAGCTTCCTGGCTATGGGTGAAGAACTCAAGACCCGCCTCGCTCCCGCTCAGATCACATTCCAGTTCAACCCCCCGAACGCCCCTTATTTCGGGGGAACCTGGGAGAGAGAGGTCCGTTCTATAAAGACTGCTATGTACACCGTACTTGGGGCCCAGACCGTGGTTGAGGAAGTCCTGATGACAGTCCTCACGGAGATCGAGGGCGTCTTGAACTCTAAGCCCCTCGGTTACGTCTCAAGTGACGTAGCAGACGTCGACCCAGTCACCCCAAACTACCTCTTGATGGTGCGGCTGGACCCTGCCCTTCCACAGGCGGTGTACAGACAAGATGAGATGAACGGCCGGAGAATGTGGAGACACAGCCAAGTACTGGCCGACCAGTTTTGGACCCGCTTCCTCCTCCATTATCTACCATCCCTCCAAGCCCGTCAGAAGTGGGTAAAGGACAGGGACAACCTGAAGGTGGACACAGTCGTCATGATAATAGACCAGTCACTACCCCGAGCTACGTGGCCGGCCGGCTGCGTGAGCAGAGTGATTACTGGTGCTGATGGGAAGGTCAGAGCGGCAGAAGTCATCGTCCAAGGGCGGACTTACACCCGACCTATGGCTAAGTTGATAGAGCTGCCGGAGATCCCTGACTCCCCTGACGACGACCATGACCCACTGACTTTGTAGATTGTTCCAACTCCTCATAACAAAGTATGGAGAAGTTGACTGGACAATTATATTAATCTGTGCCCCTTTACTAATTAGGTGCAGACTAATTAGGAGGCGGCTGTTCTGAAGGGCCAGATTAACACTGAGAATCTACGTTTTATTGTTTTATATAACTTGTATATTATTTATATATATAAGCTATATCCCTTTAAGCCTCCGTTTGAATCATAGCATTATTCGCTTTCCTCATTGGATAACGCCCTTGACAGTGGCGGCGCCAAGAATCGCGCCCCTCAGACAAGTTCAAAGACGAGTCTGGACAAGTTGAGACATGCCCTTGGCCAGCGTATTAATTCCGGCCAAGAGATTCGGTTGCGCCCTAGAAAGCACTCTAAGTATATATATTGTGGAAGGCGCAAACAGCAGCAGTTCGACCTAACCTAACGTGAAGTGAAGAGTTCGTCATTTTAGTGTGAATCTAACGTTAACGCAGTTCGTTCGGTGTGCAGCAGTAACAAGCAGTTAGTTCGTTTAGTAACTAGTGTGAACCTTAGCAAGTGTGTGTGGACTTAACGTAATTAGTATCAGAACACGAGGTGAACCTAGCAGCAGAACTATTGGACATGTGAGCATTGGAACCTACCGCGGCGTATCGTTACGGATAACTAGTAGCTCCTTAGATACTACCTTGATATTGTAGAACCATTGTTGGTGGATTATAGTGACTTGTGGAAACGTAGTACCGTGGAGAAGAGCATCGTTAATACCATTGTCGTTTGGATTTAACTACCCTGAAGATCTGCATCGGGCTAGCTTCGAGGACGAAGCTGGCTGGCTATCATCACTGCCATCGGGCTTTGGATTAAAGCTATTACCCTGCTACCGAGCACTTGGATTACAAGGACCGGATCCGTATGAGACCCCCTTTCTTCAAGTGACCAGCCTGAGTATCCGTCTATTCTTCAATCCTCTGGAGCTTACTACTCTGTGGGAGGAAATCACCAGTCTCCAGCTATACCCTCGTTTGCCCCCCTATATCGCCATCTCACGCCATGCAGCGTCCCGGTCTAGTATCCTTAGCCTAGGAATTATTCATTCCCACTGACTTTGATACTCTGACATTCTAATATCATTCGCCATAAAAGAGCGACCAAGTAATTCTCAGTTGTATATCTGCTATTAATAATAAAATACTGTAAATGATATCTCTTTGTCACCGTGCCGTCTATTGAGTGTCTGCCATAATTTAACTGTACTGTCTGGCAAGTAATAATAATATGTAGTAGTGGTTTAATCTATCACAATCTTTAATACAGTCAGGGTTTTGTAACCCCTGTTACAAGGGTTTTTGTAGCTATGAAGAAATACGCAAAAAATTTAATCTCACCGATTCCACATATTATTTTTACGCACAGTTATTGTTATGTTTGAAGGCTCACAGTGTTCCATTAAGGATACCAATTGTACACCACAGATACCACAAATTCTTCTATGAAAGAGAGACATCGAGAGGTTTTGTTTCAGATTTGTATCATCAATTACTAACGTCCTCGTATGAAACCCTCCACCTAGACTCAGTCTGGAGGAGGGATATACCAGACCTGGAAAAAGATTTTGATTGGCAAGAAGCCTGGGCAAATGTTCGATTTACATCAAGGAACCCGGACCATCAACAAATCAATCTTAACTATATTCACAGGACATACTTGACTCCTATAAGACTGAACAGAATGGGTCTTAAACAAGATTCCAAATGCTCCTTATGTACAAATGGGGACGAGGGGACATTTATGCCCACCAGTTAAGATATTCTGGAAAGAAGTGACCCAGCAATTATCAAATCTCTTAACTCTGAATATACCTGTACACCCCTCTTAATTACTGCTGAATGATGTTTTTGAGTGTGCAGTACACCCACAGCCAAAGAGATTGGTTTTATCGGGTATCACAGTGGCTAAAAAACTGATAGCATCACGATGGTTTCAACCGGAAAAAATTTGCCGGAAGGTCTGGATTATTACATATCTCGATGTGATTTATCAAGAAATATCTACAGCAAGAATTTTGGGTCTCAATGAATCCAAAATGACAATGTGGTTAGAAGTGGTGGAGAGAATAAAAGCTAGCATATAATGGTAGTGTCTGGTTAGGAGCGAGGGATAATGGATGGATTATCCAATGGGGGGTCCGGGAGGGGGGGGGTACGAGCATATGTGTGTAGGGTATTAGATAGCAGGTATTAGGGGTATATCCTGTATAAGACATTTAACTAATTGGTGATTTCATTGGATGTGCACTGTTAATTAATGCTTGTATATCTTATCGTGTGTTGTCATGTTTGTTTATATGTTTGTTAAAAAAAAAAGAAAAAAAAGAAAACACCTCAAGACCCCCTCCAGGTCCTGGTTGACGCGCTCCATCTGCCCGTTCGACTGCGGATGAAACCCAGACGAAAGACTGACGGAGGCGCCGAGACCGGCGGCAAACGCCTTCCAGAACCTGGAAGCGAACTGAGGACCCCGGTCCGACACGATATCCACCGGAAGCCCGTGGACCCGAAAGACATGCTGTATCACCAGATCAGCAGTCTCCCGGGCCGATGGAAGCTTGGGGAGAGGAACAAAGTGAGCCGCCTTAGAGAACCGGTCCACCACCACCAAAATGGCGGTGAACCCGTCCGAAAGGGGAAGGCCAGAAATAAAGTCCAGGGATATGTTCGACCATGGCCGTTTAGGAATAGGAAGAGGCCGGAGGAGACCTGCCGGTGCACGGCGAGAGGTCTTACTGCGTGCACACACCGGGCAGGCCGCCACAAAGGAACGCATATCCCCCTCCACTGTCAGCCACCAGAACCTCCTACTGATAAATTCCAGGGTCCTGGTGGCCCCAGGGTGGCTGGTGAGGGATGAGGCATGCGCCCACTGCAGCAAACATGAGCGTGCCACCTTGGGCACATACGACCGCCCCGGAGGGCCCCCACTAGGATCGGGCTCCCGCGTCAGCGCCGACCTTACCACCTTAATTATGCCCCAAGACACGGGTGCCAAAATCAAGGCCGGTGGAATAATGGGATGGGGCTGCTCCTCCCGACCAGGAAGATCAAACTGGGCGCGTCAAGGGCCACCAGGGCATCAGAGTAGGGAGTCCTTGAGTTAGAGTATGCCAGCGCTATGTTGTGCGCTCTGGGTACTTTAAGGTGCTTGAGAAGGATGGCATATTTGTAGGACTCGTCCTGTACTCCGGACATAATGGTCTCTAAACACATGCGCAGTTCGGTATACTGCGCTCTGTCTTCACGCGTAAAGTCTGGGAATGTGGGTGTCCCAATGTAAGATGCCATGGATGGCTGTGACACTGATGCGCGTAGGGGGAGAGGCCTCCTTGGCGAGTCTCCCCGTACGTGGGGTCGTGGGTTCGTGCTGGGTGGGAACCAGAGGCCGGGCCCCCAGGTACTGCTCCTCGGTGCTGTCTGTTGCTCAAACTCACCCCTGGGACGGGTTGGGGGTTCGTAACGCAGCGTGTCGGGGCTGAGATCGGGGCTGCACTGTTCCTCCTGGTCTGAGATGGGTTTGTGCGTGTTGGCTTTCTGTCCTCCCTCGTCCTCCGCTAGGCTTTGTAGTCGCTTGGTTAGTTTCTCGGCGACGTAAGCAGGTTCTTCCCGTTGGCTGGGTCCCGTGTAGATTGGTCGGGGAGGGGAAGGTGCCCTCGACCCGTGTCGTGATGATCTCCGGGAGCTCCGGGTGGAAGAGTGGGGAGTCACCCTTTGGAGCGCTAGCTCCATCATTTGCGCCTGCAGACGGTCTCGCTCCGCCTCGCGCTGTGCATTGGCGGCGTCGCGCTGTGCATTGGCACGGTCTCGTTCCGCCTCGCGCTGTGCATTGGCGGCGTCGCGCTGTGCATTGGCACGGTCTCGCTCCATGGTTTCTTCAGCCTGGAGGCGCCTCTCTTCCAGTCTGATGGTCATTGTGGCGTCAGCCTGGAGACGACTCTCTTCCAGTCTGAGGTGTTCGCGTTCACTCTGTAGGCGGTTACGCTCACTCTCTTGTTGCGCTTGGAGGCGGTCACGCTCACCCTGGATGCGGTCTCTTTCCGTTGACGCTGTCAGCGTGGCGATCAGGACTTGCGCTAGCCTCTGGTCGGCCTCGCTTGGGGATGACGCTGATGATGGTGATCTGGAGTTGACAGGGCTTGGCGTTGACCTGTTCTCTTTACGCGCTCCGAGGTCCATCTCGAGGGCGCTGTTTCTTATCTTCTCCCGCGCTCCGAGGTCCATCTCGGAGACGCGGTACTCTTTTCTTTGGTGCGCGCCGAGGTCCATCTCGGGGCCGCGCTCTTTATCCTCTTGCGCTCCGAGGTCCATCTCGGGTGCGCGTTCTGTACCTTCTTGCGCTCCGAGGTCCATCTCGGATGCGCGGTCTTTATCTTCTGGCGCTCCGAGGTCCATCTCGGTGGCGCTGTGGTCGTTGGGCATAGTCAAGTCATGTCCCGCTTGTCCCCCCGTGAGCTAAGTCAGTTTCGCTTAAACCAGCTTGGGTCTCTACTAGTGGAGCCGACAAGTCGATAAGGTTGGGCATACTTAAGCTATTAGTTTTATCCGTGCTTAACGTCTTTTTAGATAAGCTAGGAGGTAGAACTACAGCGTAGTCCTCCAAGTGTGGAGGGGGCTGACGCTGGCGCTTAGGGCGCTCTAGTTTGGGAGAGCCGTTTGGAGAGTGTCCGCCGCTGGCCATATTACTATTAATATGATTAGTATTACTGATACCCTCCGGCTCGAAGGACCAATTGCAACTGAGGGGTTACAAAACCCTGACTGTATTAAAGATTGTGATAGATTAAACCACTACTACATATTATTATTATTACTTGCCAGACAGTACAGTTAATATGGCAGACACTCAATATACGGCACGGTGACAAAGAGATAAGGTTTACAGTATTTATTAGCAACAGCAGATATACAAATGATAGTTCTGTTTCGTATTCGCTCTCGCTCGGCATCGCTCTCTGCACTATCTCGCATATGTGCATGCGCACTGAATAAAGACCACAAATGTACCTTTAATCCCAATATTCGTCTGACCACACCCCTATCAGCTTACCCATATAAGCAGGGGTGGGGCCACCCACTCGCCTCCTTCTCGCTTTTTTTTTTAAAACTTTGACCAGTCAGCTGGTTCTTTTTAGCGTTTATCGCTTTTTCTTCGCATTCATACTTGGTCAAGTTCGACCGACAGAAGCAGGCTGAAAGGGTTCAGATGGGGGGAAAGACACTCTGGGAAAGGCACGGCTGCCGTCCGGGATTCGAACGCGCTCAGCCCCAGATCCGCGCGAGCGCGGTTGTCCACGGCGCTGAAATAGCACTCGCGGTACGTGGTGAGCTACTGGAGCTCCCCTCTCCTTCTCGCTTTCACCACAAGGAAGAAGTGCCTCGGTAGATCCCCACACTTGACACCATGCTGGAAGAAAGGATTAGGAGCAGCTTTGGGAAACAAGGATACGTTGACATCATATCTTTATTTTTCTCTCTCACTATTTTCGAGAAAATACGGCGATATTGTCTTCGTACTGGAGTGTCTGGAAGATGATGATCATTCTAAAAATCCTCCACCGGTTTTCGTATTGGGAGTTCGTGCCGCTACATGCTTTTCCAACTGCAGTCCTTGCTGTGTGCTGGTTGCGGTAAAGGCACAGCTGGGCTGTAGGACGCGCCGCTGTTGTGAGACGCGGTGGGTTCCTGGTTCTGGTGAGTTATGTTTGCTGGCAGGCTTCACTTGTCTGTTAGTGCTATGGGGGCTACTTGACAATGTTTATGAAAACCGGCCCCAGGCTAGGGTCCTTTGTTCAGTCTCCTAGACGACAGAAGACCTTGGTCTGAAGCCATTTTAGTTTAACTAGTGGGCCGCGACCATTAACACTGGTGATCCCTGTGTGTTCTGGACGAGTGGATATCTCTCTGTCCCGTGTTAAGCCCCTTCTTTCATATCCAAATGAGAGTATTCCTTCACGAGGAGATATGTGCATGGATGTGCGATAGCGGCAGATCCATGTTCAAGTCAGCTACACAGGCCAGTTTGGTATTGTGCTGATTCCGTCGGGTGTTGGTAAAATCACCGTTGTAAAGCAGTGTTGACATCTTGTTTCTCTTTTCTCTTAAAAAGTGAGGAGAGGTTCAGAACGGCGGCCTGTCTGGGTGAGTGTTATGTCATTGTTTACATGTTCAGGTGATAGCTGTTTAGCTTACGGTTAGCCAGTCAGCTGTTAGCTGCTGCGTTAGCCTGCTGGGATCGCTGCATGGCCTACTTAGGTTGGGCCTACTGTTAGCCAGTCAGCTGTTAGCTGCGGCGCTAGCATGTCGTGATCACTAGGTAACGTTAGCTTGCTGCTATAGGCCAAGGCCTGGCGCGGGGTAGCTTCAGCTCCTCACGCGCCGCCGCGAGCTCGCTTCTGGTCGCGTGCGCCGTTAGCTCGGCGTCTCGCGAGCAGGGGCAGTAGCGCCCGAACGGTTGGAGCGGCCGTTAGCTTAATGCTACTCTGTTGAACGTGCTTTGATTATAACATGTTTTACACTCTTGACTACGACGTCATCCTTGACAGGGGATGTTCGTCGACCCTGCCCTGAGCCTGGACGGGGATTGCGTCAACAAAGAGAACTGTAGCGACTGGTTGGAGCTGTGTTGTCTACGGGGTCTTGAGTCTGCACTTCGCTGATCTACGTTCCGGGTAGGACAAGGTTTGACCAGACCTTATAACACGTCTTCTGGTTTTACTTTTCTAAATGTTTTGTGAATAACGATGTTTTCCCAAAACGTGTGTTGCTGCAATGCATTTAGGATACGACGCGAGTTATGTGTGAACTGTTTTTGTCACTGGCAGTTAGCTTCTCCGTGCAAATCGGGTTGTTGTTACAGATGTGAAAATGATCTGGTTGTTGTGTGAGAAACATCATGGTGTTTATATGTACCGTGTACTCACAACTAAGGTAACTAACCTATGAAGCTATGCTTAGTGACAAGTGAGTAAAAGAATGTTCTTTTCTCAGCCTGTGATGACAATGAACAGTGTGTTCACATATTAACAGGTTTTCCTGTTTTAACTGGCCGTATTAAGGGTAAAATAAGAGGATTGTGTTTCCCCCCGGTTCCCTGGGGACTTTTTCATCCTCCTATCAGACATGTTGTGCACTAAATTGTGTCTTTTGTGTGGTAGGGATGCGATGTAACCCTTAGCTTGATTGCTGAGGTTGTGCTAAAACTGCTGGAGAAACTTTATTTTCCTAAAAGAAAAGATTGTTTGGTCGCTGTCGTGTGTGCTTAGCAAGGCCTGTGGCCGATACTAATCGAGAATTATGTATTCTCTCATTATGAAAAACGGCGTTCCTCTGTAGAGTGTTTTTGCCATTTTTTTTAGGTGATGATGGGTTGTGTGTGTCATGTGACCTACAACTGGGTTGGACTGGCCACAGAAGCACATGTGTATGTTGGACCGGGGCTCTTAGAGAGCCCTCTCTATTCTGTGTTTTTTCCTTAGTAATCAGATAGCAGGTTGGCTCATGCGCTGTGTGGAGCTGTCAAACGCTTCATAGAGCTGACTATGACTGTGTCATATTCTCTTTTTGTCATTACATCGTATCATGGGTGTGGGGTCGTAAAGGGGTGAACTGGTAACCTTTCCTCTCCCCCTTGTTCTGTCGGTCAGGGGTACACCCCCTGTCCTTCAAGGTTCCTGTCACGTTGCGGTTCGGCATGTTACGGGGGGGGGGGGGGGGGGGGGGGAGGGAGTTTCCTGGTCCCACGGCCTGGTATATTGGGCGTGTGCACCGCAGAAATTCCCCCGCCATAGAGTACGTCACCGTGCGCGTCTCTGTTGGTAGGACTTCCGTGTGCTGTTCAGGTCCATGTGATGGATCTGTTTCGGGGGGGTGGTCAGGGCTCCTCCTCACCAAGCGCCTTTTCGGGCCTTCTGTGAGTTCGGACTCCTCCTTTCCATGTGAGGGAGCCTCCATCAGAGTACAGAGCCTTCCTCCTCAGATTGTCAAAGTGAGTGGACCCTCTAGAAGGTGTCCTATTCTATTGTATATGTATTCGATTCAATTCGATTATTGAGTGTGTATGGGTTCAGTGCCTCTTCCCCGGAGAGCCCTAAAACCAATTTTTTACATGGCTCAAGGTGCAATATATTCTTTTCAATCTGTACAGCTTGCGTGGGAAGTCTCTCTGGGGATCCCCGTCTCCTTCCTATGGGAGGGTGGTGGGATGTAAGAATGTGAAATTTTTTTACCCCCGGCTGTGTAGACTGGGATACATACTGTTGATGCTTCCTTCTTTTCTATTCAAAAAGTGTTGGAGTTAGGAAGTGTCACACCCCTCTTGTCGTTCCCCTGGGCGCCTTGGGGATTCAATGACAGGTCTAAATAGCCTGTTCATTGATGGGGGTGTGTCCCGACGCACGTATAGTGCTAGCTCGCTGTAAACAGGCGACTGACTGGCACGCCTTGGTTGCTTGTGGTTAAAACGGCGTTTTTATAAAGCAACTGAGATGGGGGTTTTTCCTCTTCCGACGACCAAATCCCACGACCTGGGTTGGTTTTCGACGGATTCTCGTTCATGTCTGGGGGATGATGACGGAATGGATCTGAACATATGTAGAGGGGTCTCACGCCCTTGGGGTGGGCCACCAGGCGCGGTTCGCCCGAACGTCTGGGTGGTGCCTTCTTTTCATGTTAAGATCGACACGCATATCTGCCCTTTCTCCTGGAGTAGGCATGTCGGCGTGGTTAGGGCACGGGACTGGTTCTGGTCACGCTGGTCCGGATCAGTTGAACCCGTTGTCCGCCGGGGATGCAGATCTGCTGTTCTGGTACCCTGAGGGACTTGGGCTTTTTTCAGGGGGAAAAATGCCAGGTCGGTCCGGGTGTCACGGGGTTAAGCGCTATGGAGACCCTGGTTGGGTACGTTTTTACTCAGCACTGTCGTAATGGCTTACGGCCATGCCATCCTGTACACGCTCGATCTCGTCGGATCTCGGCCGCTACACAGGTTGGTCCTGGTTAGTACTTGGTTGGGAGACCGCCTGGGAATACCAAGTACGGTGTGCTTAGGGGCTGGTTCTCCATTCTTTTTCGCTCCTCTCTCACGCATGGCGAAGAGGGGCCTGTGGGGGTGGTTTTTGACCTCCTCTGGTGACTTTGTGCTTCCCGTACCGCCAGGCCCGGTCCGAAGTAATGTTTCGTCGACCCGTAGGCCGGGGTTAACCCTTTTTTGAAAACTGAAACACTTGTACTGCGGTATAGCCGGTGTATACCCGCAGGTGTGTTTTGGAGTTTTTTCTTGAGGGGTTATAGGAACAACCACCGCATTGGGTAACACCAAGGTGGTTGATTCCCTGGTGTGTTGGAGCAGTGTCAACTCCCGGGTTCACCGTTTGAGGGTGCCCCTGCACGTTCATGACGTCTGCCAATCGTGTCAGCCTTCTCTGCCTCGACCCCTCTGGGTGGGGGTTTTTAAATGGAGGCTTGGTCATGCAACACCGCCAGCTTACGCTCCTTCCGCCGGGGCGGCTGTGTTCAGCTGTCCCCTCTGGCGCCTGTCTCGTCCGCAGTCTCCAGGCTAGGGTTAATAGCCTGTTGCCTGGTTTTTCCCCGGTGCGCTGCCTGCTTCCGTTGGTTAACCTTTTTTGTGTGCTTACGGCCATGCTGACTGCCTGTTGCAGGGTCAGTGTGCCAGGCGGTGTACTATTGGGGGGACGGGGCCCGCTCGGCTGAGGGGCCTTTGTCCGAATACGCTGGCGATGTGGGGGGCGGGGCACTACGTGCCCACCTGGTGGGGTCTTGATGCGGGCATCATGGACTTCTCCGGGCCCCCATTCCAGGGAGTCCAGTCCTTTTGGTGGGTCTGGGTCTTCCTTCGCGCTCCGCTGCTACGGCCTTGCCACGGGTTGGGTTTGCCCTTGACCCCGTGATTCTGGGGGCAGTAACGAGGTTGTTCCTCCGTTCGTTCCCGGGTGGCATGCGGGTTGTGCGTGTGTGTAGTCGTGGGGTCAAGCCACGGTCTGCTCACCCTGTTCGTTGAGTTGCTTGAGTGCCTCTTCGCACGGTCGGGTCCGTCGCCCTCCCGTGAAGCCCCTAATAGGGGGGGTGCCCTCCATTAGGGTGGGTCGGGGGGGCTCGGCCCTCCCTGTTCTGATGGTTGTGGGGGGCTGTCAGCGGGGTGTATTTGTCAGCCGTTGGCTCTCGCTCGGCCTCCCTTGTGCAGAGAGCGATGCCGAGCGAGAGCGAATACGAAACAGAACGTTAGGTTATGACTATAACCAAGTTCTGTTAGTATAGCAACGCTCGGCATCCGACGCCGCTGCAGCCTTTGACCTCGCCTTGTGGCGAAAGCTTGGGAAGGAGGCGAGTGGGTGGCCCCACCCCTGCTTATATGGGTAAGCTGATAGGGGTGTGGTCAGACGAATATTGGGATTAAAGGTACATTTGTGGTCTTTATTCAGTGCGCGTACACATATGCGAGATAGTGCAGAGAGCGATGCCGAGCGTCGCTATACTAACAGAACTTGGTTATAGTCATAACCTAACGTTACTGGTCGCTCTTTTATGGCGAATGATCCACCAATAATGGTTGAATGAATGAATGAAAACTTTATTTAACAGATTGCAGAATGGGTACAATACAGTACGGCTCAATACATACAATTGTTAAGGGGATGCAGACCTGAGAAAGACTTTTGTCTTGTTTCCATCAGGGTCCCCCATTTTCAATTCATATAGACATTTATGACATACACAACATACATGACATTTATGGCATAGGGACATATAGGTATTTAGTACTGATACATTTGTGACATAGGCGGTATTCAAATATACAGTACTGTTACCCCTAGATCCTGACAGAGTATATACATATGATGGGGAGGGGACTGTACATTAGGAGGGGGTGGGTGGGTGGTAGGGAAATATACATACGGCGGGGAGGGAATATATACATGCGGTGGGGAGGAGACTGTCTATTAGGAGGTGGTGGGGGTTTTGGGCATTTACGGTGGCCAGTTTCGAATTGCAGCCTCCCGTAGGTGCCCTTTAAGGGCGGTTTTGAATGTGGGCAGGGATTCACATTCCTTTAGAGCTTTGGGTAGGGCGTTCCACATTGTTGTGGCATAATTGCGAAACGTGTTTAGTCCCTTGTTTGAGCCGAATCTGGGTTTAACATGATTTGTTGAGCTTCCTCTGGTGTAGTGGTTGTGGTATTCACTGACCTTTGGGAAGTATTTTGACATGTACATGGGCACCCCGGTCGTATAGTGTATCTTGTAGACCAGGCCCATTGCAAGTTGCTGTACTCTGTCGTCTACTCTAAGCCATCCTAGGTTGGCAAAGTGGGCAGGGGTGAGGTGGGTTCTGGGGTTCAGGTCAAGTAGTAGTCTGACCAGTTTGTTTTGTGATGTTTGTAATTTTGTTTTAAGCGCCTTTGAGGTGCTTTGGTACCATGAGGTGCACGCATAGTCATAGTACCCTTGAATGAGTGCTCCTGCCAGAGTCTTCAGGGTATTCTTGTTTACCAGAGAGGAGATCCGGTACAAGAATCTAGTTCGTTGGTTGACTTTTTTTATTACATTGGATGCCATTTTGTCACAGGAAAGATTTGCCTCTAGGATGGAACCCAGGTAGGTAATTTCGTCTTTCCTTGTGACAATATTGTCACCCACTGTAACTGAGAATCCGTCGGTCTTGCTGAGTTTGTTATTTGAACCGAAGAGAATGGACTCTGTTTTGCCCATGTGTAATGATAGTTTGTTATCAGCGAGCCATATGCAGATTTTGCCTAGTTCCGTGCTGAGGGTTTTTTCAACCTGCAATTTGTTCTTGTCAGAGACCAGCAGGGCTGAGTCGTCCGCAAACAGGAACAAGTTGCAGTCACAGGCTGACGACATGTCATTTGCATAAATTAGGAAGAGTAGCGGTCCTAGTATGCTTCCTTGTGGAACACCACAGCTCACTGTGAGGGGGGGGGATAGAGTACCGTTTACCTCTACCATCTGTTCTCTCCCCTCCAGGTAGGATTGCATCCAGCTCACTGATAGGCTATCAAAACCAATTGCTTTTAGCTTGTCCATTAGAATGGAGTGATTGACAGTGTCGAAGGCCTTTTGTAGGTCCAGCATGACCATGCCGCAGTATTTGCCAGCGTCCACCTCTTGTTTGATGTGGTCGTTCAAATAGAGGAGGCATGTGTCAGTGGAGTGGGACGTTCTGAAGCCAGATTGGAATTCGTAGATTAGGTTTTTTTCCGCCAGGTACTTTTCGACCTGTTCGTAGACTATTTTCTCCATGACTTTCGAGATGGAGGTAAGAATAGAAACAGGGCGGTAGTTGCCTGGGTCTAATTTGCTGCCCTTTTTGTGTAGAGGGGTCACTCTCGCAATTTTGAAGTCCTTGGGGACGTGCCCCTGTCTTATAGAGAGGTTTATTATGTGTGTGATGACTGGGGTGATGGCGGCTGCTGCGTCTCTGAGGAATTTGGAGGGGATGTTGTCATGGCCAGTGGCCTTGTTAGGTTGGAGGGCGCTCAATTTTTTGAGTACCTCATCGGTTGTTACCATTTCAAGTTTGAAGTCATCTTTGTGGACCCCTAGGTTTTTGTAGTATGCTACTATGTGTTCTACCCCATAATGCCCTGAGTGGGAGGGTAGTTTGTTTACCAGTGTTGTGGCTATGTTTGTGAAGAAGATGTTTAAGTAATTGGCTACATCCAGCTTGTCTGTGATGAGCGTGTTGTCCGTCTTTATGTTTATGTTTGAGAATCTGGTTTTAAGTTTTTTACTGCAGCCTAGTTGATTATTGAGTAATTTCCAAAGTTCGCGGGGTTTGTTTTTGTTTTCCTCAGTTTTGTCGTTGATGAAATTTCTTTTTGCGGTTCTGATCATGGTGTTTACGTCATTTCTTAGTCTGTTTCTTTGGATTTTTAGTTCAACCACGTGGGCTTGGAGTTCACTGTTTGAGCTTTTGGAAAGCTTTGTCTGACTTTTATGAAGTTCAGAGCATTTTTTGTCTCTGGTTTTCATAGCGGCCAGTATTTCAGTGTGCATCCATGCCTCAGCGCGATTTTTAACCCTGGTGGTTCTTATCGGTGCCATGTTGTTGAGTATTGCTGTGAATTTGGTTTTGAATCCAAGCCATGTTTCTTCAACCTGTGTACCACTGAGCTCATCTGACCAGTCCAAGCTCCCCAGTTCTAGGTTAAAGGCCTCTCTAGAGTAAGTTTTGAGGTCTCTAGATGTGACTGTTTTGTGACAGCCGGCCTTCTGTTTTAGCTTTTTGCGGGTACAGAAAATCATATAATGATCACTTAACCCGCATGCTATCACCCCTTTACTGGAGATCATGGACTTGTCAGAGGTCAAAATGAGGTCAATGGTGGTTTGTGTCGAATCGCATACCCTTGTGGGTTGTGTGATTAGCTGGTCAGAAAATCTACTGAAGGCCTTGAAGACGGGTGCTGATTTACGCAGCATATCCGTGTTCCAGTCCCCAATAAGAATTTTTTCTACCCCCTCCACCCCAGCTAAACACCCATCAAGTGTGTCATAAAAGCCACTCTGTTCTGGTGGTCTATAGATTGTGCCTACTAGTACTGGTTTCGCCCTGTCTAATAAGATTTCAATCCAAACAGTTTCAATTTCATCATGGTTAAGGTCAGTACGGTTGATGTATTTGGTATCCTTGTGTATATACACACAGACGCCACATCCATACTGGTTCCTATCCCTCCTGACTATTGAGTAGTTTTCAATTTCAATCTCTGGATCCTGTACAGATGAGTCTAATTTTGTTCTACAATATCAAGGTCGTATCTAAGGAGCTACTGATTATCCGTAACGATACACCGCTGTAGGTTCCACTGCTCACAAGTCCAATAGTTCGGCTGCTAGGTTCACCTCGTGTTCTGCTACTAATTACATTAAGTCCACACACACTTGCTAAGGTTCACGCTTCACTTTGCTACTAGGTTAGGTCGAACTGCACGTTACTGCTGCACACCGAACTGCGTTAACTGTAATGACGAAACTGCTGCTACTTTACTTCTGACGAACTGCTACTGTTTTGCACCTTCCACAATATATACTTAGAGGGCTTTCTAGGGCGCAACCGAATCTCTTGTCCGGAATCAATGCGCTGCCCAAGGGCATGTCTTGACTTGTCCGAACTCGTTTCAAGTTTCAAGTTTCTTTAATAGTTGTCATACAGAAGTACAGAATACTTTCATACAAAATGCTTCTTACTGTTACGCTCCAGAGACTGTGCTAGACAAGATAGTATCAAATAACATAGTATAGCATGTAATTTAGAAGTAGAAAATGAGGTCACAGTGTTCAGTATAGACATATGTACAATGTTCGATGCAGAATAGACGTAACTGAGTTACCATATAATATACAATACTATGCAGTGTACTAATGTACAATACTATATAGTGCAAAGCAGAAATGGGATGAGGTACAATTTAGGTACAATTTACAGTAAGGTGTACGAGTTGTAGTGCAATCCTTCATCAATAAATATAAAGTGTGGGGAGTGGGTGCTACAGTGTGTTTGTTTAAAGTGAGTGTGTGCTATAAAGTGTGTGGAGTGGGTGCTACAGTGTGTTTGTTTAAAGTGAGTGTGTGCGTGTGGATGTGTGTGCTATGTGCGTTTGATGGTTGTTGTTGTGTAGTGTTCATTGTTCGTTTAGCAGCCTGATGGCCTGGGGATAGAAGCTTCTTCTGAGTCTTTCTGTGCTCGCCTTGAGACTCCGGTATCGCTTGCCTGACCGCAGCAGTTCAAAGAGGCAGTTGTTCGGGTGACTGGAGTCTTTAATGATTCTCTTAGCCTTGCCCCTGCACCGCTTGTTGTAAATGTTCTGGAGGGTGGGGAGCCCCCCTCCAATTGTGCGTTCGGCTGAACGTATCACTCTTTGTAGTCTGCTTCGGTCTTGTGCAGTGCTATTCCCAAACCAGGAGGTGATGTTGCCAGTCAGGATGCTCTCTATTGTACATGAGTAGAAGTTCTTAAGGATCTTCTGACTGACTTGGAACTTCCTTAGGCGCCTGAGGAAGTAGAGGCGTTGTCATGCCTTCTTCACAACACTGTCAATGTGTGTGGTCCATGTCAAGTCCTCGGATATGTAGGCTCTGAGGTACTTAAAGCTGTTGACTCTCTCAACCGGTGCCCCGTCGATGCTGAGGGGGCTGTAGTCCTTGACCCCCGACCTCCTGAAGTCCACAATCATCTCCTTTGTTTTGCTGACGTTCAGGGAGAGACTGTTTTCCTGGCACCATCCCGCCAGGACCTTGACCTCTTCCAGGTAGGCCCTCTCGTCGTTGGCAGAGATCAGGCCCACCACCACTGTGTCGTCAGCAAATTTGATGATTGTATTGCTACTCCGCTGAGCCACACAGTCGTGTGTGTACAGGGAGTAGAGGAGGGGACTCAGAACACAGCCCTGGGGGGCCCCTATGTTGAGGGTGATGGATGAGGAGGTGCAGTTGCCTGCTTTCACCACCTGGGGTCTGCCCATCAGGAAGTCCAAGACCCACTGGCAGAGGTCATAGTTCAAGCCCAGGTCCCTGAGCTTGGCTATGAGTATGGAGGGGACTATGGTATTGAATGCCGAGCTGTAGTCGATGAATAGCATTCTCACATAGTTCCCCTTCCTCTTGTCCAGGTGTGATGCTGCTGTGTGCAGCACATGGGCTATGGCGTCCTCCGTGGACCTGTTGGGGCGGTATGCAAATTGCAGGGGGTCCATGTTGATGGGGAGGGAGGAGCAGATGTAGCCCTTTACTAGCTTCTCAAAGCACTTCATGGCTATGGAGGTGAGAGCTACAGGGCGGTAGTCGTTGAGGCAAGCAGGCTTGGATTTTTTGGGTACAGGGATAATAGTGGACTTCTTCAGGCAGGTGGGGATGACAGCCTGTTCTAAGGACAGGTTAAATATGTCAGTGAATACCGGGGCCAGTTGGTCGGCACAGACTTTTAGGACACGGCCGGGGATGCCGTCCGGTCCTGCTGCCTTCCTGATATTCACTTTTTTAAAGGTCCGCCTCACCTCATGCTCTGTTACCCTGAACACTGAGTCTCCATCAGCAGCAGACCCCCCCCCCATTGCCGTGGCTTGTGGGCTGGTGTTGTTATTACCAGCGTCAAACCTCGCATAGAAGGTATTGAGGTCATTTGCTAAGGAGATGTCACTGTTCAGTTTGAGGGAGGCGCCTTTGTAGTCTGTCATCGTTTTGAGCCCCTGCCACATAGCTCTAGAGTCAGCCTGTTCAAACTGGAGTTCAATTTTATCCCTGTAGCGGCGTTTGGCCTCTGTCACTGTCCTCCTTACGTTGTATCGCGCCACCTTGTGGTCATTCATGTTGCCTGCCACTAGGCCGTCATTGTATGCTTTGGTGCGCGCTCTCAGAGCTTCACGGACGGATTTGTCTACCCAGGGTTTTTGATTTGGGTAAACTCTAATTGTGGTAGTGGGGATTGTTTCTTCCACCAAAGTACGAACATAGTCCAGCACTGTCTCCGTGTAGACATTAATGTTATCTGTGTCGCGGAACACGCTCCAGTCTGTGCACTCAAACGCAGCCTGGAGCGTCTCCTCTGACGTCAAATCCCATGTCTGCACCTCTCACGAGACTACAGGAGTGCTCTTGATTCTTTGCTTGTACTTTGGTGAAAGGAAAATGGCCGCGTGATCAGACTTACCAAAGCCACTAGCAGAATGAGCCTTGTATCCACCCTTGAATTGCGTGTAACAGTGATCTAGGATGTTACCGCCTCTGGTGTTACAAGTCACATGCTGATAGAAGTCAGGCAAAACCTTTCTCAGATTGGCGCTATTGAAATCACCCACTACTACAATGGCGGCGTTAACGTTCGCGGCTTGGATTCTATTTACCTCATCGTGGAGTCTGGAGAGCGCAACACTATTGCTGGCTTGCGGTGGGATATACACTCCGACCAGGACGATCGCCGTTAACTCCCTCGGGAGAAAGAAAGGATGACACTTGATGGTTATATATTCCAGGTCTGGGCAGCAGTGGTTCGATAATTCCTTCAACTCGTCTTTGAACTTGTCTGAGGGGCGCGATTGTTGGCGCCGTGGGCGTCAAGGGCATTATCCAATGAGGAAAGCGAATAATGCTATGATTTAAACAGAGGCTTAAAGGGATATAGCTTATATATATAAATAATATACAAGTTATATAAAATAATAAAACGTAGATTCTCAGTGTTAATCTGGCCCTTCAGAACAATTGTGTTTCACAAGCATAATAATAAACACCGAAGCGTCTTTACGCGTGGACTGTGAATGACATTTGCGGGAATTCTGAACTGTTAAACTGTTGACATTGCATCGCTGACGCTGTCACACATTATTGTGATATTTCAACTATAATTAAAATAATGTCTGAAACGGAAATGGCCCAAGAGGCTGAGAGAGAGCTGGTGAAATTGATTGGCTCTCGCAGGGCGAAGCTGGGTGTGTTGACTAGGCGCAAGAATGAGTTGGATGCGCTGTTCGACGGACTTGATGACGTAGACGTGGAAAAGGTGAATGAACATTTGCAAGCCTTTGATGTTTTAATGAATGAATTTGAGAAAATGCACCAATCTGTCCAAGCACTGTTATATGAAGATGAGAAAGAGGGTGATGAATGCGACTGGTATAAACCAAAGGTTCAACAATTCAATTCATTTATGAATGATGTTCGAAACAGAATAAAACCTGGTTATAAAGAACAGGATCAAGTTCGACCTGAGGACAGCATCAGCAGCACATCTAAAAAGACCACTAAATCAACAACCTCAACTCTGCGTATAACACTAGAAACGGAGAGAGCTGCTCTCATTGCAAAATCAGCAGTCATGGAGGAAAAGTGGAAATTAGAGGAAGAAGAGGACAAACTGCAAAAGATGACAAAGGATCTGCATGCAAAAAAGGAACAACTTGAAATGCAAATGGCATTTGCTGAATCTGATGCTAAACTGAAAGTCCTCGATAAATATGACAAAATAAAGGAATCCCAGGCTGAGGTCAAATCATGTGAATCCCAGGCAAGGACTCCTACAGATGGCATGAATGAGTATCTTGACCAAATGCAAGCCAGGCAAGATCAACCCCCAATGACAATGGACATTATTGATCCGGGAAGCTCACCCCCCCCCGCCTGACGATGACAGTGCCCCCAGCTAGGAGCTAGGTCAAGGATGCCACCTGACCACTCCATGGAAACAGAATACAGTCAACCCCTGTCACAGGCAGGTCCATATCTGTCGAGGCCATCACATGTTGACCATTTCCCAGTTGGTCCACTAGGGGGAGGCATTCAGCCAGGTGCAGCAACTTACCTGTCCAGGCCATCACACATTACCAATATCCCAGTTGGTCCACTAGGGGGAGGTATTCAACCAGGTGCACCATCAGGGCATGGTCACCAAAGTCACCAGAACACATTAGCTACTGTCATGCACAGGCAGAGTCAAATGACAGAACTTCTTGTGCACCAACAAAGGCTGTCATTGCTACCCGCCAGGGAAATCACAACATTTGGAGGAGACCCAATGGAATATCAGTCGTTCATAAGTGCTTTTGAACATGGTATCGAGTCCAACGCGGACATCAGTAAGGACAGATTATATTATCTGGAGCAATATACCACTGGCCAACCAAGAGAGCTGGTACGCAGCTGCCAGCACATGGATCCTGCAAGAGGATATGCTGAAGCAAGGCGACTGCTGGAACTGCACTTCGGTGATAAAATAAAAATCACAAGCGCCTATATCCAGAAGGCACTGGATTGGGCTGCTATCAAACCTGAGGATGGGGCAGCACTACAGGCCTATTCACTATTTCTCCGTGTGTGCTGCAATGCTATGCATGCCCTAGAGTACATGCATGAACTGGACAATCCATCCAACATGAGAACGGTAATTTCTAAGTTACCCTACAGGCTCAGAGATTCATGGAGATCTGTAGCATGCAGCTATTATGAACGAACCCTGCAAAGAGCAAGATTCACAAACCTGGTTGACTTTTTGGAACGGCAAGTGAGAGTTATTCTAGACCCAGTATTTGGGAATATTCAAGAGTCTACTCCAAAGGTACAAGGCCTAAAAACAAGGCTGGGTAACCCCCAGCATCAATCCAAGTCATCAGGAAGCAAAGGCAGGAGCAGTTTTGCTACATCAGTGACACCAGTGGAAACGGAGAAGCAAAAGTCGGATGGCAAAGTCAGTTCAAATGCATTTTGTAAGCCATGCTTATTTTGTACTGGAGAACACACCATGGAGTGTTGTAAGAAAATGATTCTGAAGCCTCATAAGGAGAAGATCGAATTTCTCAGGACAAAGGGAATCTGCTTTGCATGTCTAAACAGAGGACACATGAGCAAGTTGTGTAGGAATCGCCTGACTTGTCGCTCTTGTCAGCTCAAACACCCAACTCTCCTGCACATAAATAGAACAGACAACCCCAGGAAGTTCAAGTTCTTTAAGTTCAAGTTCTTTAATAGTTGTCATACAGAAGTACAGAATACTTTCATACAAAATGCTTCTTACTGTTACGCTCCAGAGACTGTGCTAGACAAGATAGTATCAAATAACATAATAACATAATATAGCATGAATTTAGAAGAAGAGAATGAGGTCACAGTGTTCGGTATAGACATATGTACAATGTTCTGAGTTACCATATAATATACAATACACAATACTATGCAGTGTACTAATGTACAGTACTATCTAGTGCAAAGCAGAAATGGGATGAGGTACAATTTTAGGTACAATTTACAGTAAGGTGTACGAGTTGTAGTGCAATCCTTCGTCCATAAATATAAAGTGTGGGGAGTGGGTGCTACAGTGTGTTTGTTTAAAGTGGGTGTGTGCTATAAAGTGTGTGGAGTGGGTGCTACAGTGTGTTTGTTTAAAGTGAGTGTGTGCGTGTGGATGTGTGTGCTATGTGCGTTTGGTGGTTGTTGTTGTGTAGTGTTCATTCATTGTTCGTTTAGCAGCCTGATGGCCTGGGGATAGAAGCTACTTCTGAGTCTTTCTGTGCTCGCCTTGAGACTCCGGTATCGCTTGCCTGACCGCAGCAGTTCAAAGAGGCAGTTGTTCGGGTGACTGGAGTCTTTAATGATTCTCTTAGCCTTGCCCTTGCAACGCTTGTAGTAAATGTTCTGGAGGGTGGGGAGCCCCCCTCCAATTGTGCGTTCGGCTGCACGTGTCACTCTTTGTAGTCTGCTTCGGTCTTTTGCAGTGCTATTCCCAAACCAGGAGGTGATGTTGCCGGTCAAGATGCTCTCTATTGTACATGAGTAGAAGTTCTTAAGGATCTTCTGGCTGACTTGGAACTTCCTTAGGCGCCTGAGGAAGTAGAGGCGTTGTCGTGCCTTCTTCACCACACTGTTAATGTGTGTGGTCCATGTCAAGTCCTCGGATATGTAGGCTCCGAGGTACTTGAAGCTGTTGACTCTCTCAACCGGTGCCCCGTCGATGCTGAGGGGGCTGTAGTCCTTGACCCCTGACCTCCTGAAGTCCACAATCATCTCCTTTGTTTTGCTGACGTTCAGGGAGAGGCTGTTTTCCTGGCACCATCCCGCCAGGACCTTGACCTCTTCCAGGTAGGCCCTCTCGTCGTTGGCAGAGATCAGGCCCACCACCACTGTGTCGTCAGCAAATTTGACGATTGTATTGCTACTCCGCTGAGCCACACAGTCGTGTGTGTACAGGGAGTAGAGGAGGGGACTCAGAACACAGCCCTGGGGGGCCCCTATGTTGAGGGTGATGGATGAGGAGGTGCAGTTGCCTGCTCTCACCACCTGGGGTCTGCCAGTCAGGAAGTCCAAGACCCACTGGCAGAGGTCATAGCCCAAGCCCAGGTCCCTGAGCTTGGCTATGAGTATGGAGGGGACTATGGTATTGAATGCCGAGCTGTAGTCGATGAATAGCATTCTCACATAGTTCCCCTGCCTCTTGTCCAGGTGTGATGCTGCTGTGTGCAGCACATGGGATATGGCGTCCTCCGTGGACCTGTTGGGGCGGTATGCAAATTGCAGGGGGTCCATGTTGATGGGGAGGGAGGAGCAGATGTAGCCCTTTACTAGCTTCTCGAAGCACTTCATGGCTATGGAGGTGAGAGCTACAGGGCGGTAGTCGTTGAGGCAAGCAGGCTTGGATTTTTTGGGTACAGGGATAATAGTGGACTTCTTCAGGCAGGTGGGGATGACAGCCTGTTCTAAGGACAGGTTAAATATGTCAGTGAATACTGGGGCCAGTTGGTCGGCACAGACTTTTAGGACGCGGCCGGGGATGCCGTCTGGACCTGCTGCCTTCCTGATATTCACTTTTTTAAAGGTCCGCCTCACCTCATGCTCTGTTACCCTGAACATTGCGCCTCCATCAGCAGCCGACCCCCCCCCCCCCCATTGCCGAGGCTTGTGAGCTGGTGTTGTTATTACCAGCATCAAACCTCGCATAGAAGGTATTGAGGTCATTTGCTAAGGAGATGTCACTGTTCAGTTTGAGGGAGGCGCCTTTGTAGTCTGTCATCGTTTTGAGCCCCTGCCACATAGCTCTAGAGTCAGCTTGTTCAAACTGGAGTTCAATTTTATCCCTGTAGCGTCGTTTGGCCTCTGACACAGTCCTCCTTACGTTGTATCGCGCCACCTTGTGGTCATTCATGTTGCCTGCCTCTAGGCCGTCGTTGTATGCTTTGGTGCGCTCTCTCAGAGCTTCACGGACGGATTTGTCTACCCAGGGTTTTTGATTTGGGTAAACTTTCATTTTGGTAGTGGGGATTGTTTCTTTCACCCTAGTACAAACATAGTCCAGCACTGTCTCCGTGTAGGCATTAATGTTATCTGTGTCGCGGAACACATTCCAGTCTGTGTTGTGAAACACTGACCGGATCGTATCCTCTGACGTCACATCCCATTTCTGCACCTCTCGCGAGACTACGGGAGTACTTTTAATTCTCTGTCTATACTTTGGTGAAAGAAAAATTGATGCGTGATCTGACTTACCGAAGCCACTATCAGAATGAGCCTTGTAGCCACCTTTAAATTGCGTGTAACAGTGATCTAGGATGTTACCGCCTCTGGTGTTGCAAGTCACATGCTGATAGAAGGAAGAGAGCACCACCACAGCTACAGCTAAAGGTGAGGAAGTTTCCAGCGCCCTGGTCTCACTGCAGGCTTGCGGGTTTACTGGGGCCGGAGGAAAGGAATGTGCTCTAGCTATTCTGCCTATCCAGGTTAAGATGGCTAAAGGAAGCAAAGTTATCAGAACATATGCGTTCCTGGATCATGGAAGCTCTGCTACCTTCTGTACCGAGAGCCTGATGAAGAAGCTGGACGCCAGAGGCCAGAAAACAGAGATACTGCTCAGGACAATGGGCCAGGAACGGCCTGTGAGCAGTTACAGATTGGATGGGCTGGAAGTGAGTGATTTGGAAAGCAATAACTTCTTTGCTCTCCCTGAAGTTTACACACAGCTCGCTATACCAGTCTCACAAGAAAACATACCAACACAAGAGGGTCTAAAAGAATGGCCTTATCTGAAAGACGTACCTCTGACTACTATTGAGGAGGAAGTTGGACTGTTGATTGGGATTAATGCTGTCAAAGCCATGGAGCCATGGGAAATAATTAACAGCAAAGGAAACGGGCCCTATGCAGTGAGAACCTGTCTCGGATCGGTGGTTAATGGTCCCCTGAGCGGCAGCCTGCCCATTGACAAGCAGGGTCGACCACGTACAACATCAAACCGAGTCACCATAGCAAACCTGGAAGAACTTCTCATCAAACAGTACAATCAAGACTTCCCAGAGCGAGGCTACGATGAGAAGGCCGAGCCGTCTGTAGAGGACAAGCAATTCCTGGACATTGCAGCTAAGTCCATCACATTGAAGGATGGTCACTACCAACTACGATTGCCATTTCGCAAAGAGGACGTGAATCTGCCAAATAATAGAAGGATGGCAGAGCAGCGAGCCACGAACCTCATTAAGAGATTCAGGAGGGACGAGGCATACTTTGCTGATTACAAAGGGTTCATGAGTGACATCTTGGATAAGGGGCACGCCGAGCGGGTGCCAGAAGGACAGCTGCACAGAGAACTTGGAAAGGTGTGGTACATACCTCACCACGGTGTGTACCACAAGAAGAAAGTTAAAATGCGAAAAAGACTTACGAAGTGGATCAGTAACAGCCGTGCTGTTCTGTCTGCCATTCCAGAAGAAGATAAAGCCAAGGAAGTGAAGGAGCTCGATCTCGACAGAGAAGAACTACCGGTGGAACGAGCTCTCGGAATCCAGTGGCATGTGGAAACCGACACCTTCTCCTTCAAGACTGCTACAAAGCAACAACCCTTAACCAGGAGGGGTATTCTGTCTGTGACAAATTCTGTTTACGACCCCATGGGAATCCTCGCCCCACTGGTTCTCCCAGCGAAGAGGATCATGCAAGATCTTTGCAAAATTTATTGTGGATGGGATGACAAGATCCCAGAGGCCCACGCTCGGTCATGGCAGAGATGGTTGGAGGATCTAGGCAAGCTGTCAAACCTCCACATCAGCCGTTGCCTTAAACCCAGTAATTTTGGGTCTGACCGATCACAGTGGCGCTATGTAAATACAGCAGTCAACCCTGCAGATGACTCGTCACGAGGACTGACCATGGATTATTTTCTCAAATCCAGTCGATGGTTGAACAGCCCAGACTTCTTACAGAGGCCTGAGAAAGACTGGCCAAAGTCCCCGGAGGAGCTGCCTGCCCTCTGTGAAAGGAGCCGCAGGCTGCAACCTGCACAAAGAATCCAGACCAGAAACGACAAGACCATCTGGATGACCAGATGAACAAAACAAGAGCTCAGCTAGGAGCTCAGAGTCTCTCAATTGAAGATCTTGCGCATGTTGAGGAGACACTGCAGAAGGAGATGGCGGCAGGTCCAGTACATGGCCGACCTATTCTGGAGGCGATGGAAAAAGGAGTACATCCCTCTGCTTCAAGAACGTCAGAAATGGAACCAAGTAAGGAAGAACTTAGCCCCAGGGGACGTGGTCCTCATTGTGGATGAGTCATCACCAAGAAATTCCTGGCTCATGGGCAAGGTGGAAGAGACAATGCCTGACAGCAGAGGGCATGTACGCAAGGTAAATGTCAAGACCAAGTACAATATCCTAGAAAGGCCCATCAGCAAACTATGCTTGCTGAAAGAAGCAGATTGACTGACATTGACTAGCCCCTACTGACTTCTTCACACGCTTGTTTGTTTTTCCTTTTCGAGGGCAATGCCCGAACCTTTGTTACACTGATGGACTACACCTTTTTATGGATTATACCTTTTTATGGATTATACCTTTTTTGTGGATTATACTTTTTTTGTGGATTATACGCTTTTTCGTGGAACATACCCCCTTTTTGGAATATTTCGATTCCTACATGAATAAAGACATGTTCAGGCTCCTGTTAACATATTTGCATAGAATGATTGTCCCTTTTTAGGATAATGGACAATTAGAGGCCATTCTTGAGTTATTTCATCTTTGAGTTTGTATCATGCAATTATTTGAATTATGAAAATGCTTTATGGATTACGAAATATGAAAACGAAAACTGATAATTTGATTGATAAGTCATGATATTATTTACACTGATTATCTTATTGTAACTATTCTTATGATGTGCACTTTCCCTTTAAAGAGACCTACCTGAGCTATCCACCTGTGTAGTTTACCTTGATAAGGGGTGGTGGCTCGCGTGGGAGACGGGGACCGGGAAAGCAAACAGTTTTTGTACCGCACGAACGCACGCACTGCACGCAACGCACGCATGTATTAGATATACGAGTTTTGTTTGTTTTGCTTATTGGAAATAAATGATTGATTCATTGTGACAGCCAAACGGATGGATCAGAATCTTTATTATGTGCGCGTAGACTAAAGCTATCCCCGGAGTGGAAGTGGCAAATACGAAAGACAAAATTGTTTGTAAATAGCCACTATACTCCGCATCGAGGCTTTAGTGAGAGCTGTTAACGGATTGGCTAAGGCGCAAAAGTTGCGAATAAAGCGTCTGTAAAAATTTGCAAAGCCCAAAAACCGTTGTAACCCCTTGAGCGACGAAGGCCGTGGCCAGTCCAAGACTGCACTCACCTTGGCCGAATCCATGCGCAGATCACCCTTCGTCAACACAAAGCCCAGGAAGGAAACGGTATCAGTGTGAAACACACACTTCTCAGCCTTAACGAATAGTTGATGCTTGAGGAGACGGTCTAGCACCTCCCGAACATGCAGTTGGTGTTGCACCATATCGCGAGAAAAAATTAGGATATCATCTAGGTCAGTGGTTCTCAAACTGTGGTACGCGTACCACTAGTGGTACTTGGTGGTACTGCTGGTGGTACTTGAAAACATTTCCAAAAAAGCTAAAAACAATTTTTCTTTTTCTTTTTTGCAGTCAGGCCACTGAACTTAGAAGCAGGCCAGGCCAATGTTTCTGGTTGCGGCGGCGCGATAGTTAGATAATCTAAGTGGGGAACAACCAGGAGATCACTGTGACAGAGAGTAATGCAGTCTAAACAGTCATAAATCTTTAATTCAACTTCAGCCCTGATCATAACCAAAATGTCAGATAAATAATGAAATACTCCCACTTTTCTGAAAAGAGCTGGTGTTAAATCTGACATTACAAAAAATCCATCAAAATATGTGTTGCTGCTAATCATTGACACATGCCTATCCTGTAATAATCCCCCCCAGAAAAATGTACTTTGCATTTGATATATTGAAAATATTTTACTTTTTGTGTTTTTTTTAACAATAATTTGTGATGCCATCACACAAACTGGCATTTAAAGGGTAAAATTTCAAAAATTCCTGCACCAGAATGCAGGAAATTAAGGTTTTGTAACCAAATAATTGTGTGTGTGTGAGTGTGAGAGAGAGAGAATGACGGACAATTGCTTGCTGTGTGAGAGAGAGAGAGAGAGAGAGAGAGAGAGAGAGAGTGAGTGAGAGAGAGAGAGAGATAGAATTAAGTACATTTGCTGAAATACAGTTGTTCTTAATTTTCTCACTTGCTATGTGAGAATGTTAGTTATTATGTTCTCAATGCCCCTTGCATTGTATGAGTTGTATGGAAGCGTTTGCTAGTTCTAGTGCTAACCCTTTGTACATTGTGGCTGTGTCTGACAAAAGTTAACAATAAATAATGGTATTAGGAATACATTTGCCTCCTGCGTGAACTGTGCATAGCTGAATAGACTGTATTTTAACGCCGGTCATATGGTGGTACTTGGAGAGACAGCTACGTTCTCAGGTGGTAATTGGTGTAAAAAGTTTGAGAACCACTGATCTAGGTAAACAAACACAGACACCCCAATCAAGTCTCGCAGCACGCCGTTAACCAGGGCTTGGAAGACTGCTGGAGCATTAGCCAAACCAAAGGGCATGACCAAATACTCATAGTGACCATTAGGCGTATTAAATGCAGTCTTCCACTCGTCTCCTTCTCTAATCCTGACCAGATTGTATGCATTACGTAAATCAAGTTTAGAAAAGACCTGCGCCCCCTGTAAGCACTCAAAGGCAGTGTCCATGAGAGGTAAAGGATATCGGTTCTTGATGGAAACGTCATTCAATCCCCTATAATCAATGCACGGACGCTGATCCCCATCTTTTTTATCAACAAAGAAGAAACCAGCGCCGGCAGGGGATGTGGAAGGACGTATGTGCCCCGCAAGCAATGCCTCCTCAATGTAGGTGTTCATGGCCAAGGTCTCGGGGCGTGAGAGAGAGAACATTCGACCGCGAGGCGGGGAGGTACCGGGTAGGAGATTAATGGGACAGTTGTATGATCTATGAGGCAGTAGTGCTTTAGCACGCGTCTTGCTAAAAACGTCCGCTAGGTCCCAATAGATCTCAGGAACCCCTATCAAATCGGGATTAGAGGGTAGAACAGAATCTGCGACGCTCCCCACCATCCTGGAGAGAGAAGAAGGAGAAAAAAGAGAAGAGGGGGGGGGGGGGGGGGGGAGACAAGGGAATGGACAAACTCTCGCCGACGACCGACTTCACGTCGACCTCCGTTGAGAGCTTGCCCGTGCTCCAATTAATATGACGTATACACGAAGACAACCAGGGATGACCCAACACCATTACAGAATAGGGGGAGACAATGACAAATAATTGAACCCACTCCCACCCCCCACCCGCCACCCGGATGTGTATAAGAACTGTGCGTTGAGTGACGCTCCCACTGCCCAGGGGCTGACCGTCCAGGGTGTAGATAGGAATAGGAACCCCCAACTCCTCTACCGGGATTCCCCATTCTCTCACCAACCCCAAGTGAATGAAATTGCCCGCCGCCCCTGAGTCAATGAGAGTCTTAGTTCCCCTAACATCACCCCCACAGTTAACTGCCACCTCCAGAAATGTACGTGTGTCTGATGGTAGTGCTGGGATGAGCCCACCTGCCGGAGCACCTCCTCTTCCCGACTGGCGCCGAGTTGAGCCAGCCTGGTCCCGACAGCTGCCGAAACGATGACCGGTGCAGCCGCACCGGAAGCAGCGTCGCTCCTCGATGAAGCGCCGCCGCTCGTCGTCTGAGAGCGACAGCGCCCCAAGCTGCATGGATTCATCACCCAGTGGCCCACTCGTGTAATGCGGTAAAGTATCAACACCGGGAGGAGAAGGGACACGTACCTGGGTAGTATCTTCACGCTCCCTCTCTCTCTCCCGATGTCGGTTGTCCATCCGTATGGCGGTGTTGATGAGCATTTCCAGCTGCTCAGGGATCTCACGCACGGCGAGCTCGTCCCTCATCCGTGCGGAGAGTCCCTTGACGAACAAGACCACACAAGGCCAAGCTGCCTCCCGAGCCACGAGCCGAAATTCGATGGCGTAATCTGAGACCGTGCGGAGGCCCTGCCGGCAGGCAAGAAGCCGCCCACCGGCCTCGAAGATCGAGAGTACTCGGGAAGTATCGAATACTCTTCTCAACTCCCCGGTGAAGTCGTCCACACTGTCGCAGATTGACGATCCGCTCTCCAATTCGGCCGTAGCCCAGGAGAGTGCTCGACCGGTGAGGAGGGTGATAATATATGCGACTTGTGATCTGGAAGAGGGAAATGAACGTGGCTGCAGCTGGAACACGAGTGAGCACTGGGTTATGAACTCCCTGCATCCCTCCGGTGCTCCCGCGTAGCGGCCTGGTGGGGGTAGCCGTGGCTCCTGGGTCCGCTCCTGGTGCCCAAGAGCTCCCCGACTCTCCTCGGTGTTGAACGTCGTGTTGAACGCCGCCTCTCCTGCCGCCGTCTCTCCCACTGTCGTCCTTACCCCAGCCACCTCGACTTGTGCCTGCTGGGCTGTGAGTAGCGCCGAATGCGCCGTCTCCTGTGACGAGCTGACGATCCCGCCCAGCCGAACCAACTCGGCGCTGACCAGCTGCTGGTGTTCCTCCATGCGCTCCTGAGCACTCTTTTTTTTTATCCACTTTTTCTCCCATTTTCGATATTTTCTCCCATCCCAATTTCGTATCATCCAATTCAACCCTCCCCTGTCATGAACGCTGTTTCTTGCCTCCCACAAGCCGGCTGCAATGTGGACTAAGTCATACATAGCACAAGTCCCCTCCGGTACTTGAGGTAACAGCAGTCGCATCTTTTCACCTGCGCAGCTCGATCTCTCAGTGGCGAGGAGTAACGCGTGGGAGGCTCACGCTGCCCCCGACACTTCCTGATTCTACTGCGCAGGCGCACCAACCGACCTGTAGGAGTCGCTGTCCACAACGCCCGATCCCCACCCATCAGTTTCCCACCCCCATATACGGCCAATGTGTATTAGTACGGACGACCAGCTAAACTGAAAGCAAATGTGGAGCGCTGGGCTCGAACAGGCAAGCCCAGCGTCTCCAGATTTCATGGCGAGCGCCTTGCCCACTACGCCACGTAGCCGCCCTGCGCTCCTGAGCACTCTTCTGTGCCCGGAGCATCTCCATGATTGCCTCCATGGAACTCTGATGGTCAGGTCTTCTGTCGGGATGGAGGTAGGTGAGTTCCAATTGTTGTAGGCAATCACAGAGACGGAGATGGTATACTCTTGAACAGGTTCGACTTTAATAGTAAAGAACACAAAGAGTAATACTAGGATACTATGCCGAGGGCAAAGGAACGAGAGAATAGATAATGGAGCTTAGTGGTGGTCCAGAACTGGAACCGGCCGCGTTATCTCCGAACGCCTATAGTGAAGACCTGACGAATGACAAGCAGAAGGAAGGAATGTTAAATAGCCACCAAATACCAACATTCCACACACACACCCGTGACAGCCAATCAGAAGCCAACCCCTAAGTGACAGCACTAAATGACAGGGAAAACAAGTGACAGCAGTCAGGTGACAGGTGACAGAGATGGTGGGTGGTTCCCGACCGTAGTCAGTAACCAGAATCGTAACAATGCATATCTACCTCTCTCTCTCCATCTCATCTGTCTATGCATATCTACCTCTCTCTCCATCTCATCTGTATATGCATATGTACCTCTCTCTCCATCTCATCTGTCTATGCAGATATACCCCTCTCTCTCTCCATCTCATCTGTCTATGCAGATATACCCCTTTCTCTTTCTCTACAGTAACTCTCCTCACTCTGCCTTTGTTCTAATCTCAACCCATCCATTAATGAAAGCTGTAACAGTCTAATACAATTGAGATACCAGGATTGATAAACGCGCTTTACAAGGGCCTTACTCCAAAAGTGGTCCTATGTAGCTCAATGGGTAGAATGCTTGGCCTCTGAGCATGGCACTAACCCTGCCAGGGTTTGGGGGGTTCGGTTCCCACTGCAGGGGCCACCCATTCAATTTGAATTGTTTTATTATATATATATATATATATATATATATATATATATATATATATATATATATATATATATATATATATATATATATATATATATAGAATTGCAGCCGTTCAGTAACATGTTTTCCAATCAATTTCGTAATTTCGCAATTCAAAATGAATAAAGAAATTGTGGTTTACTTGTTTATTAATTTCTAACTTTTTTTGTATTAATAGTATCAGTATTTAGTATTTAGTTTAGTAGTAGTATTTTCTATTTTGTCGACAGCAGGAAGGTTAAGCAGGATACAGAGTAGGGGAAACAAGGTGGTGGGATTCGATCCAAGGTCAGAAGGGTCCAGGGGCATGGGTCTCTGTTACTAGCTGGGACAGGACAACCTTCAATCGTCAATGTGGGGTCCACTACATGGGAGGATCCTGGGCACAGTACCACATTGGCATTCCTCTGGGCAGGCTACTATGGGAGGCACCACTGAACAGGGAAGGATATGTCAAATACTTGTACTGGGGCTAAAATGGCCAATTGATCACAGGGTCAGTTGATGTGCAGAGGGCCCATATGCCTACTACCTGGCCACCTTCCAGACCACTGACTGGGAAACAAAATTCTAAATTTCTTTCTTTTTTGGCCGCCCCTCTCTCTTTCCCCTGTGCTCTCTATTTCTCTCACCCCCCCTCTCTCTATCTCTTTCTCTCACACCCCTCTCTCACTCTCATGCCAGGCACTCAGCGAGCTAACGCCCGTGCTCCCGCTCCTTACAAACGAGACTTTGAAGCTAAACTGAGGAACTTCTACAGAAAGCTGGAGACTAAGGGTTACGGCCAGGGACCAGGGAAAGTCAAGTAGGTGGCGTTGCTTGATGATGCAAGACTGGACTACTGTAACGGACTCTTCATCGGGATTCCTGGCAAGAGCATCCAAAAGCTGCAATACATCCAGAACAGCGCTGCCAGGATCCTGATGAGAGTCCGTAAACACAATCACATAACCCCCATCCTCCACTCACTACACTGGCTCCCCGTCTCATCCCGGATCAATTACAAAATCCTGATGATCACCCATAACTGCATAAACGGACACGCACCCCTCTACCTTCAGGAACTCATCACTCCACAATCCTCCACCCGCACCCTCAGATCCGCAGGTAGCCTGCTCCTTCAAGTCCCCAATACCCGGCTCTGCACCATGGGTGACCGAGCCTTCTGCACGGCTGCACCACGCCTGTGGAACAGCCTCCCCATCCAGCTGAGGGCACCACAGAGCCTGGACTCTTTTAAAGCAGGCCTGAAAACCTACCTGTTCAAAAAGGCCTTTGACTGTTAGCTTTTTATTTAAATTTTCTTGTGCTGTTGTTTTTAAATTGTCTGTTTATACTATGTTTTTAATTAACTATGTTCTATTTTTATCTTATTTTTATTCTGTATTTAATTTTATTTGTTTTACTAATTTTTTAACTATGTTTTAACCCTGTAGTGTAGCACTTTGGGATCCCAGCGAACAAAAAGTGCATTACAAATTCAATCTATTATTATTATTATTATTATTATTATTATTATTATTATTATTATTATTATTATTATTATTATTATTATTATTATTATTATTATTATTATTATTATTATTATTATTATTATTATTATTATTATTATTATTATTATTATTATTATTATTATTATTATTATTATTATTATTATTATTATTATTATTATTATTATTATTATTATTATTATTATTATTATTATTATTATTATTATTATTATTATTATTATTATTATGTCATAATTCACAGACAACGGATATCAGATCTAGTGCTCAAAGTCAATGTGTATTTGTCACATACACATTAAGCATGTACAATGGCAGTGAAATGCTTATTCTGCGAGCCCCCACTAAACACACAACAAATAACAATAAAACTCCAAATAAAAACTGTGTGTGTGTGTGTGTGTGTGTGTGTGTGTGTGTGTGTGTGTGTGTGTGTGTGTGTGTGTGTGTGTGTGTGTTCCTGTGGGGGTGTGTGTGTGTGTGTTCCTGTGGGTGTGTGTGTGTGTGTGTGTGTGTGTGTGTGTGTGTGTGTGTGTGTGTGTGTGTGTGTGTGTGTGTGTGTGTGTGTTCCTCCCAGGCTAACCATACGCAGAGACCACCTTCTGGAAGATGCCTTCAACCAGATCATGTGTTATTCCCGTAAAGACCTGCAGAGAAGCAAGCTCTACATCAGCTTTGTTGGGGAGGAGGGGTGAGATTTTGTTTGGTTCAGTTTACTATGGCGCGGCCCAGGTCAGTCGCTGTTGGTTTTGCTCCACAAAGATTGTGCTTACTTTTAGTTATTATGTTTATTTTTACTACTTTTTTTATGGAAAATACTAGGGCTGACCCCTATTAATCGATTAGTCGACTAATCGGTCGAAAGGAGCCGTAGTCGACTGGCTAACCTCTTAGTCGAATATACAATTTATTTTTATTTTTATATTATTTTTTCCAAAAGAAAAGAGGCCTAGAAGCGTGGCTAACGCTAATGGCACGCATACCAGAGGCTAACTGCCTACGAAAACGGGCACAGAGGCACTGAAAGAGGATTTCACCCATCTAATGAACACACTAGACTAGACAAATATCAAGATGTATCCATCAGTGGACCAATTGCATGCTTTTGCAGAGGACAAGAAGCCTTCAGTTGACTCCTTTAAGCACCCCCACAGAATGATAAAAAAAAAAATTAAATATTATACTTTTTCTTTTTTCTTTTTTTTTAAGTCGACCAATAGTCGACTAACGGCAAATTTTGCCCAATCCTAGTCGACCATCCAAATCCTTAGTCGGGGACAGCCCTAGAAAATACACTGGCGGGGACGTCATACGACCGCCAGTCGTTTATAGACCTAAACTCCGGACTTAAAGAGGAGTTTAGAGACACTTTATGCCAAGATTGGCCATCGGAGATCAGGCGAGACAAAGACAAAGGCGGCGGCAGGAAGAAACACAGGGGCAGGAGAAGCGGAATCAGAATAAGGCTAAAAAGATCTGCTTACCGTCCGGCGATCCCATACATCTTTCTGGCAAATGCACGTTCGCTGGAAAATAAAATGGATGATCTTCGGGCGAGGGTCCGATTCCAGCGAGAGGTGAGGGACTGTAACATCATGTGCTTCACGGAGACATGGCTGAAAGCAGCGACTCCGGATCACAGCGTCTCTCCTTCGGACTCCTTCACCGTCTTCCGAGCGGACCGTACAGAAGCCTCCGGTAAGAGCGTCGGCGGGGGTGTCTGTCTCCTTACCAACAATGGCTGAGTAAGCCCAAAGGAGATAAAGATACTCTCCAGTTCATGCTCCCCGGACCTGGAACATCTGGCCATTCAATGTCGACCGTTTCATCTCCCCCGAGAATTCACTGCCATTATCATGACGGCGGTGTACATCCCTCCCCAAGCGAACACCGCCAGGGCCCTGGCGGAGCTACAGGGCCACCTCAAAATCCACCAGATTAAACATCCGGACGCAGCTATGATCATAGCCAGCGATTTCAACCAGGCGAATCTGAAGAAAGTGATGCCATCCTTTTTTCAGCACATCGCCTGCTCCACCAGGGGTGGAAACATGCTGGATCATTGCTACACCCCGTTCAGAGCCGGCTACAAGGCTGTACCAGCTCCTCCATTAGCGGGAGCTACAAGCACATCGGACCATGACTCCATCTTCTCTATCCTGCTTACAGGCAGAGATCACATGACGCCGTCGTGTCACGTGAGGTAAAGAGATGGTCCGACCAATCAGAGGCCACGCTTCAGGGCGCTCTAGAGGACGTAGACTGGGGAATGTTCCAAGGAAGCGCCAGTAATGTCAGCGAGTTCGCAGACACTGTTGTTAGCTTCATAGCAACCTTAGCTGATAGTATCGTCCCCACAAAAAAGGCGAGGGTGTTCCCGAACCAGAAACCGTGGGTGGACAGTACTATCAGAGCAGCTCTGAAAACTCGCACCACTGCTTACAACCTGGGCAGAGAGACAGGTACAAGGCTACAGTCTATACTCTGCGTAAGGCTGTTAAACTTGCTAAGAGGACGTATGCTGACAAGATGGAGGCACAAATGGCACAGAATGACACAAGAGGCTTATGACGGAACACAGTGTGAGAAGAGCATTTATGCGGGTGAACACCAGGAAGGCTGCTGGCCCAGATGGGATAACAGGACGCATACTTAAGTCCTGTGCTAACCAGCTAGCCCCTGTGTTCACCACCATATTTAATCTATCCCTGGTGGAATTTGTGGTACCTGCCTGCTTCAAGATGTCTACCATTATCCCGGTACCAAAGAAATCCTCCCCAACAGGTCTCAATGACTACAGACCGGTGGCACTCACCTCTGTGGCCATGAAATGTTTTGAGAGGCTGGTTAAGGATCACATTTGTGCCTCCCTCCCCAGTGATATGGACCCTATGCAATTTGCATACAGGCCAAACAGGTCCACTGATGATGCGGTCTCCCAAGTACTGCACAGCACCCTCTCTCACCTAGACCACCAGAAGGGGGGCTATGTGAGACTGTTGTTCATTGACTACAGCTCAGCGTTCAACACCATAGTCCCCACCAGACTGGTGGACAAGCTGATCGAGGTGGGTCTGAGCTCCGCTCTGAGCGCCTGGATACTGGACTTTCTGAGTGAAAGGCCCCAGGCGGTCAGGGTGGGGGGTCAGACCTCCAACACCATCACCCTGAGCATCGGGTCCCCCCAGGGCTGTGTTCTGAGCCCCCTGCTGTACTCACTATACACACATGACTGTGTGGCCAAGTTCAGCTCCAACTCCATAGTGAAGTTTGCGGACGACACAGTGGTGGTGGGGCTGATCTCGGACAACGACGAGAAGGCCTACCGGGAGGAGGTTGAGGTACTGGAACGCTGGTGCCAGGACAACAGCCTGCTCCTGAACATTGGTAAAACCAAGGAGCTGATCGTGGATTTTAGGAGAAGACAGCAGGGGACACACACACCACTGAGGATAAACGGGGCTACCGTGGACACGGTGAGCAGCTTCAAGTACCTGGGGGTCCACATCTCAGAGGATCTGACATGGACAACACACATAGACTCAGTCGTAAAAAAGGTGAAGCAGCGCCTCTACCACCTGAGACAGTTAAGGAAGTTCAGAGTATCTTGGAAGATACTCCAGTCCTTCTACTCCGGAGCTGTAGAGAGCATCTTGACTGGAAACATCACTGCCTGGTATGGAAACAGCACGGCACAGGACAAGAAGGCCCTACAGAGAGTGGTACGCTCAGCCGAGCGTACCACGGGTATTGCACTACCACCCCTGCAGAGTTTTGAACACTGAACTCTCCACACACAAGCACACATGAGCACACACACAACACACACACTGTACACGCTCACACACTAGAAGCCACTTTAACATGAGCACACACACACACTCATGCTGCACACACTCACACTTATGGTCACTTTACAAAAGGAAAGGTCACTTTAAGAATAGTATAGTATAACTTGAGATTGTATAATATAGCATTGTATAGCAGTGTACATAAAGACCCAGTGCCTCATCCGTAGCTAACAGTGTATTGCACTACCACAGGACCTAGCATGTCCTACCATGCTCTGTAAAAACTCATGTACATATACCGATATGCCCTACTTTGATTACTTGTATTATTGCACAATGTCGTTCTATTGGATTCTTATTATTATTATATTATTATTATTGTATTATGCACAATCATTGCGGGCAAGACCCCCCGCATTTCATTGTATACTTGTATGCCGTGACAAATAAAACTCTTGACTTGACTTGTTTATTCCCACAAATCAATAATAAATGCATAGCCAACAGTCATGCATACAGTCATGCATAGTATATATAATATAAAATTATGATCACGGTTCACATAATAAAATAATAATACTTTGTGGCCTCCTGGGTGTAAAAGGAGTGGTTTAATCAACAACCACCTCTTTACCTTCAGCCTGAAAGACATCAGGCTGACTGGTGTCCAACTCCATCTTATTCCATTCCAAGGCACCCTGATATGCAAATGTACATTTTCCTGATTGGTTTTTAAACCTGTAGAGCCTACATTAGCTTAGTTTTGTTTTTCAGTAGTTTAGATAATGCGCTATATCATGGTGAACTGGCACTGTGCAAGGGAGGAAGCCAACATTTTCTGTGTATCAGCATCAATTCAATTTACCTTCCTGGCTAAGAATTTGGTGCAAGCATTAACCTTGTCCAAGACTCTCCAAGACTTGTCCAAGAGTGATTGGTCTCCCAAATTCCCCAGCCTCTTCCTCGGATAATTATGGTATTTTAAGCCCGCCAATACATTTTTCTAATTTGGAATGATCAAAGTTGACCTCTGAGCTATACAGTTGTGAATAGAATTCTCTAAACGTGTCATTAATCTTTTTTGAATCAGTGGTAACTAATCCTTGTTGTGTCCTGATTGAATGGATATCCGGAAATGTATCATTTGAGCGTATTTTCATTGCCAGTAAATGCTTGGTCTGGAGCGATGAAAGTAATAATTTAGCCTCATCCCAATTATTAAAAACTCAGAGTGTTGTCTAAGTATGGCATTTATTTATTTCGTAACTATCATGCGTTGTGTGTTTATCTGTTCATTGTAGTTAGTCTGCAGTGAGGTGTATTGGTCCGTGTATAGTTTTTCCATTTTTTCAAGTATTTTTTACCGAGATTTGCGCAAATTGGAAGCGAAAAGCCTGACATGACTTCTAACAAAGCCCTTCACTGCATTCCACAGGACTCTTAAAAAATTCCGCTAGTTTTTCTCTGAATTCAGTACAGAAGTTTTTCAACAAGGACGAGTTATAGGGATGGGTACCAAATTCAGTACTTTTAAAGGTACCTACCGAAACACGTCGGTACTACCGACTATAGATTCACGTGAGATCCTATGGTGCCAATTGTCGGTAATGCAAAAAATAAAATAATAAAGAAACTTTTTTATTATTATTAATTATTCTTGCAGAAAAAAAATTAATAATAATTTTTTTTATATAAAAAATAAAAAGTCCGATGACGTCAACGTTTTGTTTACGCAAAACGAAACCGCACGTTAAGCGGTTCAGCTTGTGCAAACCAAGCGTTGGCACTCTGTGTGTGTGTGTGTGTGTGTGTGTGTTCGTGCGCGCGAGCGTGAGAGAGAGATTGTGTGTGTGTGTGTGTGTGAGCGAGCATGGGTTGTAAGCAGTGTTGTGCTAGTTACTGAAAAATAGTAACTCAGTTACTTTACTAGTTACTTCATTTCAAAGTAACTTCGTTACTGTACTAGTTACTTACACCCAAAAGTAATGAGTTACTGTGAAAAGTAACTATTTAGTTATTTAAAAAAAAAAAAAAAAAAAAATTGCTCAAGTCCCATGCCCCATATACTCAAAATCGGTTGATCAACTTGACAGTTTCCATTCACATCACCGAACTCTGCTAAGCAATGTGGTCTAGAGCGTTTCATTATATATTCCCTCCCGGCTGTATGTATATTTCTCTCCCACCCACCCACCCCCTCCTAATGTACAGTCCCCTCCCCATCATATGTATATACTCTGTCAGGATCTAGGGGTAACAGTACTGTATATTTGAATACCGCTTATGTCACAAATGTATCAGTACTAAATACCTATATGTCCCTATGCCATAAATGTCATGTATGTTGTGTATGTCATAAATGTCTATATGAATTGAAAATGGGGGACCCTGATGGAAACAAGACAAACGTCTTTCTCAGGTCTGCATCCCCTTAACAATTGTATGTATTGAGCCGTACTGTATTGTACCCATTCTGCAATCTGTTAAATAAAGTTTTCATTCATTCATTCATTCATCCATTCATTAATTCATTCATAACCATCTTGCAGCGTTGTTTAAGATATCAATCAAAGCATTGCAACGTTAGAATAGTTAGGATATCAATTGTGCATGAAAGGACTATATTTATATTGTTTGATTAGTATTATGAGATTCCCTGGCAGATTTCGTACAGTCAAAATCCGTTGATCTTGAGTTTCAGTGAACACATTGCACTCACCGTCACCAGTCTGCGGTGGTCGAGATGTAACGTTAGTCCAGTTGACTCCAGCAGCCCTTCAAACATGTTCTTTATCTCGTTTCCTTTTTGTATATTAATTATCTCTCCAAGTAGTTGCTAAATGGTTTGTTAGTTCGTTATTATTACTGCGTTCTTATTATGTAGATTCATAGCGAGCGTCCTCTTGTTGTTTACTGTAGAGAGCGTCTATTTCTTTCAGAACGTCAGTGGCCAATCAGAAGTGCGAAAACCAGAATGAGGCTACGGAAAGAAATAATAATAATAATAATACTTCGTTTTATATAGCGCCTTTCAGTCTACAGTAAACAAAACAAACGCAGGCGAAATAAGGACGCTCGCTATGAATCTACATAAAAAGAACGCAGTAACGAACTAACAAACCATTCAGTAACGTAAGTAGCGTTACTGAATTTCAAAAGTAATGCGTTAGAGTACTAGTTGCGGCAAAAAGTAACTTCGTTTCTGTAACGCGTTACTTTGTAACGCGTTAGTCCCAACACTGGTTGTAAGTTACTTACTAGTAGACTCGAGACGACGGAGCCCAGCTAACATACGCTACACCATAGATATATATAATAAACAGTGGCGGCTACGTGGCGTAGTGGGCAAGGCGATCGCCACGAATGACGGAGACGCTGGGCTTGCCTGTTCGAGCCCAGCGCTCCACATTGCTTTCAGTTCAGCTGGTCGTTCATACTAATACACATTGGCCGTATTAGGGGGTGGGAAACTGATGGGTGGGGATCGGGCGTTGTGGACAGCGACTCCTACAGGTCGGTTGGTGCGCCTGCGCAGGAGAATCAGGAAGTGTCGGGGGCAGCGTGAGCCTCTGAGGACTTGTGCTATGTATGACTTAGTCCACATTGCAGCCGGCTTGTGGGAGGCAAGAAACAGCGTTCGTGACAGGGGAGGGTTGAATTGGATGATACAAAATTGGGATGGGAGAAAATATAGAAAAATGGGAGAAAAAGTGGATAAAAAAAAAATATATATATATATAATAAACATATACAGCATTATCTACAAACTATAACTTCACTCACACACCTCGACCCTCCAGACGGGGTGGAGGCACTGGCCTCATGACATCTCCTTCATGGGCTACAAACCTAACGCAACTCCCAGAACTGTCACTCTCCTCCCTCGAATATCATGCAGTATCTGTCTCTAATCCTTTCAATCTCACCATTGTTACACTCTATCGCCCTCCAGGTCCCCTCGATCACTTCACAGATGAGCTGGACATGCTTCTAAGCTCCTTACCGGAAGATGGTACCCCGCTCCTTCTATTGGGCGACTTCAACCTGCCTGACTCATCTCAGTCGGTCCCAGTGGTCTCCCTCCTACAACAATTTGACCTGACTCCCACTGCCATGCCTCCCACCCACAAAGCAGGCAACTCCTTGGATCTCATATTTTCCCGTAACTCCAGCATCATTAACACCACGGTAACTCCCCTACATGTATCTGACCATTCCTTCATATCCTTCTCACTAACTCTCATGCTTAACCGAAAAGTCTTCACCCCAACTCAAACCGTCTCACTCAGACGCAACCTGCCCTCCCTATCCCCCTCCACCCTCTCCTCTGACATAATATCCGCTCTACCTTTGAGTGACACCTTCTCTGCTCTCCCCACAGAGATGGCAACCTCCACCCTCCTCTCAGCCCTTGCAACCTCCTTCGACAAGCTCTGTCCCCTCGTTGAGAAACCTGCCCGCCGTTCCCCACCCAGTCCATGGCTGACGGATGCAGTGAGAGAACAAAGACAGGTCCTGAGAGCGGCTGAGAGGAAGTATAGAAAGTCACGCCTCACTGCTGACATCGACACATATCACAACCTCTTGTTAACATTCTCCAAAACCATTACTAATGCCAAAGCTTCTTTCTTTCACCATAGGATCGAGGCCTCTGCCAAGAATCTTCGCAAACTGCATGCTACCATGTCCTCCCTCCTCACTCCCCCCCACCTCCTCCTCCCTCATCTTTTTCTGCCGAAGACTTTGCGATCTTCTTTGAGGAAAAAGTGGAGAACATCCGCAGCTCCTTCTCCCAACCCCCACCCATTCCAAACGCTGAATCGAGAACCTCATCCTTCACTCTGTCATCTTTCTCTCCCATTACAGAAGCCGAGACCCTGACACTGGTAACGTCGAACCGTCCGACTACATGCCAGCTGGACCAGCTACCCTCCCCACTCCTCCAGACCATAGCACCGGACATCCTCCCATTCCTAACTGCAACCATCAACTCCTCACTCAACTCGGGGGTGGTCCCCACCTCCCTAAAACAAGCCAGAGTCACGCCCCTCATAAAAAAACCAACCCTGAACCCCACCGTCATAGCCAACTATCGCCCTGTCTCTCTTCTCTCCTTCCTTTCTAAAACACTTGAACGTGCTGTATCCAACCAACTTACTGCTTATCTCTTACAGAATGACCTCCTAGACCCCAATCAGTCTGGCTTCCGGACTGGCCACTCCACAGAAACGGCCCTCATTGCGGTCACAGAGGCACTTCACTTAGCAAAAGCGAAAGGCCTCTCCTCTGTCCTGATTCTCCTAGATCTATCTGCAGCCTTCGACACAGTCAACCATCAGATCCTCCTCGCGGCCCTCGCAGGAATGGGAGTGGCTGGATCTGCGCTGACATGGCTGACATCATACCTCAATGACCGCTCCTACCAAGTGTCATGGAGAGGGACTCTGTCGGCCACCCGCCCCCTCCGGACGGGTGTCCCCCAGGGCTCGGTCCTAGGACCCCTTCTCTTCTCCCTCTACACTAAATCACTGGGTAACATTATCACGTCTCATGGCTTCTCATATCATTGTTATGCCGATGATACTCAACTCTTCCTCTCCTTCCCTCCCTCAGATATCCACGTCTCTGAGCGGATCTCGGCCTGTCTGTCCGACATCTCCGCCTGGATGACGACCAACCACCTCAAACTGAACCTAAGCAAAACAGAATTGCTCCACCTGCCGGCCAAATCCTCCCCCCTGACCGACCTCTCCATCACAGTCGAGAATGCAGCTGTGACCGCGTCGCCGACCGCCAAGAACCTTGGTGTTGTCCTCGACGACCAGTTGAACTTCTCTGCTCACATCGCAGCGACAACCAGAACCTGCAGATTCCTCCTGAGCAATGTCAGAAGGATACGCCCCTTCCTGACAAAAGAAGCCACCCAACTCCTCGTCCAATCAACAGTCATCTCCCGCCTCGACTACTGCAACGCACTGCTAGCTGGCCTCCCGGCCACTGCCACCAAGCCTCTTCAACTCATTCAAAATGCAGCGGCCCGCCTGATCTCAAACCTACCGAAGTCGGCCCATGTCACCCCACTTCTTAGGGACCTGCACTGGCTCCCCATTGCTGCACGTATCCGCTTCAAGGCCCTCGACCTAGCATACCGTGCGGCAAAGGGAACCGCTCCCGCCTACCTCCGGTCAATGGTCTCTAACTACACACCCTCAAGACCCCTACGCTCTGCATCTTCTGGCCGCCTCAGATCTACTCCTATCCAAGCTCCCGGAGGGTCATCAAAGAGAAGCCGCCTATTCTCAGTCCTTGCCCCACAATGGTGGAATGAACTACCCATCCCAGTTAGGACAGCCGAATCCCGTCCAATCTTTCGCCGTCGACTAAAGACTCACTTCTTCAACCATTATCTGAAATGATAAAAAAATAAAAAAAAAAATAAAAATCTAACCCCGACTAACCTTAATGTCATGCACTTGTCCTAATAAACTAACCTACACTGTAACACGCAACACTTTGATGAACATTGTTACTCAGCTGATAGAGTTATACCCTTCTTGCTGTCTTGTCGCACAGAACTTGTAAGTCGCTTTGGATAAAAGCGTCAGCTAAATGACTAAATGTAAAATGTAATGTAATGTATATGCGCTACACTGCCCCAGAGAATTCATTATAACTTGGCTCTGCACTGCCCCAGGTAAGAGACAACCAAACTTGACGTGAAAACCCGGCCCTACTCTGCCTCTGATTAGCAGACTGTGGGTGGGGGAATGTCATTGGACCAAAGCATAGTTGACAGACACACAGTGGAGCAGTCGACAATCGACATGCAGACAGAGATATTGGAGAATTTCGACTTGTTGCATGTTGACACTATCTCGCAGATAGATAATGCAGATAATACATATGAAAAGAATAATTTTATATGTGTGTGACTGTGTATATCAAATCAAATCAAATCAAATTTATTTATAGGGCCCAACAACACACGTTAATGTCCCCATGGGATTGATTGATTGATTGAAAAGTTTATTAACAGATTGCAGAATGGGTACAGTACAGTACATCTCAATACATACAATTGTTAAGGGGATGCAGACCAGAGAAAGACTTTCGTCTTGTTTCCACCAGGGTCCCCCATTTTCAATTCATCATAACATATATGACATACATGACATACAGATAGACAGTACTGCTACATCTATACATTTATGACATATCAGATTTGCAAATACAGTACTGTTTGTGATACAAAAGTGTCCAGAAAAGGAGTGTATATACATTTGGCGTAGAAACTGTACATTGGAGGAGGTTGGTGGGGTGGGGTTGGGTGGGTTGGGTGAGGGCTGTACATTGGAGGTGGGGGGGGGGGGGGGGGGGGGGGTTGGGTAGGGGACACATACACATTTTACACTGTACATTGGAATGTTGACAAAGCCTTACTTGGTCATTTACTGTACAACTAGGTTAGGACATTTGTAGGGGCCAGTTTCGAATTGCAGTCTCACGTAGGTGTTTTTTGAGAGTGTTTTTGAAGGTGGGTAGTGATTCACATTCCTTTACAGCTTTAGGCAGGGCGTTCCACATTGATGTGGCATAATTGCGAAACGTGTTTAGTCCCTTGTTTGAGCCGAATCTGGGTTTTACATGATTTGTGGAGCTCCCTCTGGTGTTGTGATCGTGGTATTCACTGACCTTTGGGAAGTATTTTGACATGTACATGGGTACCTTGGTCGCGTAGTGTATCTTGTAGACCAGGCCCATTGCAAGTTGCTGTACTCTGTCGTCTACTCTAAGCCATCCTAGGTTGTCAAAGTGGGCAGGGGTGAGGTGGGTTCTAGGAGTCAGGTCAAGTAGTAGTCTGACTAGCTTGTTTTGAGATGTTTGTAATTTGTTTTTTAGTGCCTTTGAGGTGCTTTGGTACCATGAGGTGCAAGCATAGTCGTAGTACCCTTGAATGAGTGCTCCTGCTAGAGTCTTCAGGGTATTCTTGTTTACCAGAGAGGAGATCCGGTACAAGAATCGCGTTCGTTGGTTGACTTTTTTTATTACATTGGATGCCATTTTGTCACAGGAAAGATTAGCCTCTAGGATGGAACCCAGGTAGGTAATTTCATCTTTCCTTGTGACAATATTGTCACCCACTGTAACCGAGAAGCCGTCAGTCTTGCTGAGTTTGTTATTTGAACCGAAGAGAATGGACTCTGTTTTGCCCATGTGTAATGATAGTTTGTTGTCGGCGAGCCATATGCAGATTTTGCCTAGTTCCGAGCTGAGGGCTTTTTCAACCTGTAACTTGTTCTTGTCAGAGACCAGCAGGGCTGAGTCGTCCGCAAACAGGAACAAGTTGCAGTCACAAGCTGACGACATGTCATTTGCATAAATTAGGAATAGTAGCGGTCCTAGTATGCTTCCTTGTGGAACACCACAGCTCACTGTGAGGGGGGGGGATAGGGTACCGTTTACTTCCACCATCTGTTCCCTCCCCTCCAGGTAGGATTGTATCCAGCTCACTGATAAACTATCAAAACCAATTGCTTTTAGCTTGTCAATCAGAATGGTGTGATTGACAGTGTCGAAGGCCTTTTGTAGGTCCAGCATGACCATGCCGCAGTATTTGCCCGCGTCCACCTCTTGTTTGATGTGGTCGTTCAAGTAGAGAAGGCATGTGTCAGGGCCGTACAGATCTTCTTTAAACAAGTCAAGAAGAAAACATAACAATAAGTCAAGAACAGAACAAGAACACCATAAGGTGCAAACATTTTTAGATGGATGCAAATAAATGAAAGAATGCAAGCACTCCCAGACATACCCCACGCGAAGGTAAGGAAAAACTCACTAAAACCTAACAATAGGGAAAAAAAGCTCCACAGGCAGTGTGGAGGAGAGAAACCTTAGAAGGGCCATTCAAGGGGGGATCTCCCTTCTTAGATGTTGGTGATAGTAGTGTTGCAGACGGACAGTTGGTAAGCATGCACTCATGTGTGTAGTGGAACACAGATGAGTGCATGCAATAGCAACTGTACATTTTGAAAAATTAAAGATAGAGCTAATAGCGATAGCAACTGAACATTTTGAAAGATTAAAGATAGAGCTGATAGCAATCTATTTGAGGCACAGGGGCGGCGCAAAGAGGGTCACGTCCTCCCCGTCTTAGTCAAGGGACATTTAACACTCCGGTCGTTGCTCAGGGACAGCCGGAGACAGGGAGATAGGGGCGGCGCAGAGAGGGTCACGAACTCCCCGACATCATCGCGGGACATCCGGCACTCCGGTCACCACTACGAGACCTCCGGAGACAGGGGGGCACGCAGAGGGGGTCGCAACCTCCCGGCCTTCGTCACGGGACGTCCAACACTCCGGTCAACACTCCAGGACAGCAAGTCATAGGGAGACAGGGAGACGGGACAGGCGTTAGACGGCTCATGAGATTGTAGTAGGCGGACATAGCAATAGATACAAGTGGTAGGCATATATGTGAAAGGAGTAGATATATGAAGTAGGCGTATTATGTGAATAGAAATGGAAGTACTTAACCCAGCAATGAAACCGCATTGACTGTTAATCTGTTAACAGTCTGTTAATACTGTTAATCAGTTGACAGGACCACGGACAGACGGCGGTGAATAACTGATCCAAGGCCTCGGAGGTGCATGTAGAGCAGTCACTACAATCTTGGCCAAGACCCCGAGGCATCCATCACCTTAGTCAGCGCCAGGAGACGGGCACTCAGAGAGAAGGGGGGGGGGGGGGGGGGGAAGAGGGGGGGGGGGAAGAGTTAGAGAGTTCCCATGTTTGTGGTGCTGCAAAGGAGCAGACATGTAGTACCCTGTAGTGCCATGTAGTACCATGTAGTACCCCGTAGTGCCATGTAGTACCCTATAGTACCCTGTAGTGCCATGTAGTGCCATGTAGTACCATGTAGTACCCTGTAGTACCCTGTAGTACCCTGTAGTGTCATGTAGTACCCTGTAGTGCCCTGTGGTACCCTGTAGTGCCACGTAGAGCCATGTAGAGCCATGTAGAACCCTGTAGTGCCATGTAGTACCATGTAGTACCATGTAGTACCATGTAGTACCCTGTACCCTAACTAAACTACCCTGTAGTAAACTACCCAGTGGTACCATGTAGTACCCTGTACCATAACTAAACTACACAGATTAATCTAAAGGTCAGTCCCCGACCAGGTGAGATCAGGGTAGGTTGAAGGAGAGAGAGAAAAGATGAGTCTTAAGCAGGGATTTAAAAGCTTCGACAGAGCAGGCGCCCCTGATGACAGCAGGTAATTTGTTCCACAGGTAGGGAGCGCGGTAGACAAAGGCTCTGTGGCCGGCGGATTTCTTTTTAACCCTAGGGGTCGATAGAAGCCCCACATTTTGTGAGCGCAGAGCACGAGCGGGCGAGTATCGGGAGATGAGATCGGATAGATAGAGCGGTGCAAGCCCATTTAAAATTTTGTAGATGAGGAGTAGCACTTTAAAGTCAGAACGGGCTTGGATAGGAAGCCAGTGTAGGGCGGACAAAACTGGTGTGATGTGATCAAATTTTCTAGTTCTAGTTAGTATCCGTGCAGCTGCATTTTGCACGAGTTGAAGATTTTTGATGCTTGAATTAGGTAGGCCTGAAAAAAGTGCATTACAGTAGTCCAGACGTGATGAGACAAAAGCATGAATCAGGGTTTCAGCATCAGCCAGAGTTAAAATGGGGCGTATTTTTGCGATATTACGAAGATGGAAGAATGCAATTTTGGTGAAATTTTTTATATGTGCATTAAATGAGAGGGAGGAATCAAAAATGACTCAGAGGTTTTTTATGGTGGAGCTCTGGGATACATGACAGGTATCAAAGTTGAGGGAGATGTCCTGAAACAGGCCTCTGTGGTTTGGGGGGCCAACAATTAACATCTCAGTTTTATCTGCATTAAGGAGTAGAAAGTTTTGCGACATCCATTTTTTGACGGCAAGCAAGCAGGCCTCAAGGTTTTGAAGTTGAGAGGAATCATTTGGCTTAATAGGTATATATAATTGGGTGTCATCAGCGTAAAAGTGAAAGTTTATGCCAAATTTGCGTATGATATCGCCGAGGGGTAGCATGTAAATCGAAAATAGCAAAGGGCCCAGGACAGAGCCTTGTGGGACACCACATTGCACTGGGAGGGTCTCAGATGTTAAATCATTATAGACCACGCAGTGTGTTCTATCAGTTAAATAGGATTTAAACCAAGCTAGTGCGAGACCCCGAATGCCAACATGATTCTCAAGCCGACCTAGAAGAATCGAGTGATCGATAGTGTCAAAGGCTGCACTGAGATCAAGCAATAAGAGCACAGAAGTGAGGTTTGAGTCAAGAGAGAGCAGTAAGTCATTTGTGACTTTGGTAACCGCCGTTTCGGTGGAGTGTAAGGCTCTAAAGCCAGATTGAAATGATTCATTAAGATTATTGTTTGATAAATGGTCAGTAAGTTGCGTTGCGACGATCCGTTCTAACACTTTGGATAGGAATGGAAGATTGGAGATAGGTCTGTAATTTTTCAAGATTAGAGGGTAGAGGTTCGGTTTTTTAAGTAGTGGTTTAATGACGGCTGATTTAAAGGCCAGGGGCACCACGCCAGTAGACAAAGAGGTGTTGAAGATATTGAGTAGGGCAGGGCCTAGAGTTGGGAAGAGTTTTTTGATGAGAGTTGCTGGGAGAGGGTCAAACAGACAGGTTGAAGGTTTAGCCGCGCCAACCAGTTTAGAGAGGGCACTAAGTGAGACGTTTTCAAGGCAGCATAGCGTATGACTGGAATCAAAGTCAGGGGGAATGCCCATCAAAGGTTGGGAAGGACTCTGATTGTTGAGTAAAGCAACAATTTCATCTCTAATGAGGTCAATTTTCTTGGTAAAAAATGTCATGAATTCGTTAGCCGAGAACGCATGGTTTAGGGCACTTGGTTGTTTCTGCGTAAGTTTTGCAACTGTGTCAAACAGAAACTTTGAGTTGTTTTTGTTTTCATTTATGAGCCTGGAAAAATAAGAGGTTTTGGCAAGTGAGAGTGCCTTTTTGTAGTTACGTAAACTATCATTCCAGGCGAGGCGGAATACTTCGAGTTTGGTCGAACGCCATTTATGTTCAAGTTTGCGACAAGCCTTTTTAAAGGAGCGCGTTTCCTCCGTAAACCAGGGAGTTCGTTTTTGCGGAGCACGTTTAATTTTAGGTTTAAGGGGAGCGACAGTGTCGAGCGTGCTACGAAGGGCGGCATTAAGTTTGTCTGTAAAGAGATCAAGGGGGCCAGAGTAAGAGAGGAAGGGAGAGAGGGTGTCTGGTAGGCAGTTAACTAGAATTGGGACAGTTGAGGCGTTAATACGACGGCTCATGTAGGATTCTACACTGTCTGGGCGAGAAACCGTCAGATCAATTTGAAATTTGATGAGGTAGTGGTCTGAGAGAGCAGGAACATAGGGGGAGACGGTCAAATTTTACACAGTGAGACCGCGGGCTAGGACTAGGTCAAGGGTGTTCCCACCACTGTGAGTGGGTTGGTCAACGATTTGAATGAGACCGACAGAGTCAATGATGTCGGTAAAAGCCTTATTTAGGGGATCTAGAGTTTTATTGGAATGAATGTTAAAATCACCAACAATTAAAATGTTATCTGAGCGCATAACAAGCTCAGAGATGAAAGTTGAAAATTCATCTAGGAAGAGGGTGTAAGGGCCTGGGGGGCGGTATAGGACAGCCATTACAAAGGATGCAGTGGAGGTAGGAGTCAGACCGCCACACTTTCTGTTGGGTGGAGAGGGATGCAACAGGAGCACCTCAAACGAGGAAAACTTACAGTTTGCGTCGGATGTAAAGTTGTGCTTAGAGTCATAAATTAGAGCAACTCCGCCTCCTTTCTTGGAGGTGCGTGCGATGTGGGAGCTACTAAAATTAGGGGGTGAGGCCTCGTTTAAGGGCAGAAAGTCATTAGGTTTAAGCCATGTCTCAGTGAGGCCCAATAGGTCGAGACTATGGTCTGTTATCAGTTCATTTACCAAAAGAGCTTTGGTTGGCAGAGAGCGGATGTTGATAAGGCCAACCTTCACACACTCTGTATAGTTAGCAGCGCGGTTTTCAGCCATGCGGGTAGGTTTAATCGCAATTAAGTTGGCATGGTTTATCGCACAAGGACGAGCTGGGTAAAGCGGAGCGTAACGGGATATTCTAGTTTTGATTGGGTATACGGGTTTAGGGGTAGAGATAGAAAGAGAGGAGTGGGGAGCCTGGTGGAGGAGGGGCCGAGCAAGAAAGGTATAAGGATTGGCAGGGTCCATCAGTTTAGCATGACTAGCAGGCTCGCTAAGAGCCTGCACCCTGGCATGCTTGTGGGGTGGCTGTCAGCCCGAAGCTATAATCTTGTCTATGTTGCGAGATAAGAGAGAGGCGCCTTGCATGTTAGGATGCACGCTGTCCTTTCTCAGCAAGCCAGGGTGCCCCCAGAAAGAGGACCAATTATCCACGAACCCTAAGCCCTGTTCTTTACAGTATTTTTCCAGCCATCGGTGTAGAGAAGCTGTCCTACTCACGAACTCATCATCATGCCGGTTTACAGGCAGGGGGCCAGAGAAGATTACTCGATGCCGACTCATCTTTCTGGCGAGGTCAGAAAGCCTAACTATGTTGATCTTTGTGACCTCAGAGACTTTCATCCTACAGTCATTATTTCCGACGTGTATAACAATATGGTCGAATTTATCTTCAGTGGGTGGGATATGTGGGTTACTTTTTGCCTTGACTATGCTATTCGCCAGAAATCTCAGGTTGGCTTCAATGTCGGTAGCTCTGGCTCCCCCATAACATTTGATCTCGGCTGGCTTCTCTAGCATAATATGCCGGGTGATGGAGTCGCCAATCACAAGGACGGGACGACGGGGTTGCAGTGGAACCGGCTGCGTACTGGGACCGGAACCCGCAACACGTGTAAAATCATGTTGCGGAGCAGGTGCTGTTGAGGCCGAGGCCGAGCGGTTACACTGCCGCTCCGTAATGGGCGCAAAGGCCTTGTCCTGAGCACTATGTCTGGGACTCTCCAGACGAGAAGGCCTCGCTAGAGGCTCCTCAGAACAGCCTATAGTGTCCGAGACGTCTAAAGCTAACTGTTTTCCTGACTCAAGTTCAAGGACACGGCTCTCTAACAGAGTTAACCTTTCTAGGAGAGAGGGACAGACAGGACAGACAGAACAGACAGAACACATAGCCAAGCTTACACCAGGTAGAGCAGGAACAAATAAAGATACGAAGTACTATGGATCAACTGCTAAAGGCTATGTGTATGAAGCCGATTGAAGGTTTAGCTAATGAGCTAAAACCAGTGGGTCGAGTAAGTTGACAAGCTAACAAGGCAAGACCAGAAAATGCAGGTACAAAGGAGTGGCCTGCTAGAGGAGGGCAGGTGAGGGGCAGTAGATACTCTGATGCACTCGGTTGCCTCCTCGGATAACTCCAGCAGGAAAACTCCAAGTCTTTGTCTGTCTTAGTCGGTCGCCGGCGCTCTGCTGGCGCTTGGATAGACTACACTTAAATCCCTATTGAATATTGTCCCACACCTGTAGGGGGCTAGTCTCTGACTGATTGGACTAATTAGCACAGGCTGCTCACGTCAAACCCAATGGGGTGAAGAGAGCCTGATTGATTGAGAACAAACAATTATCAAAATATACAATGGATTGAGTACTAACTTACATTACTCAGCAAGAACACAGTGAAGTCAGCTCAGGTTTTAGAGAAATGTGTGCAAAGGCAACTGTATTTAAACAAGCCTTGCCTCTAAGTGATTGGACTAATTAGCACAGGCTGCTCACGTCAAACCCAATGGGGTGAAGAGAGCCTGATTGATTGAGAACAAACAATTATCAAAATATACAATGGATTGAGTACTAACTTACATTACTCAGCAAGAACACAGTGAAGTCAGCTCAGGTTTTAGAGAAATGTGTGCAAAGGCAACTGTATTTAAACAAGCCTTGCCTCTAAGTGATTGGACTAATTACCACAGGCTGCTCACGTCAAACCCAATGGGGTGAAGAGAGCCTGATTGATTGAGAACAAACAATTATCAAAATATACAATGGATTGAGTACTAACTTACATTACTCAGCAAGAACACAGTGAAGTCAGCTCAGGTTTTAGAGTAATGTGTGCAAAGGCAACTGTATTTAAACAAGCCTCTAAGTGATTGGACTAATTACCACAGGCTGCTCACGTCAAACCCAATGGGGTGAAGAGAGCCTGATTGATTGAGAACAAACAATTATCAAAATATACAATGGATTGAGTACTAACTTACATTACTCAGCAAGAACACAGTGAAGTCAGCTCAGAACATATATATATGTTCTAAATAAATAAAAAATAATAACTTTATTTGTATAGCACCTTTCATACAGGGGATTGCAGTTCAAAGTGCTTTACATCAGTAAGATGTAAATAATAATAAAGTAATAATAATTAGGGATGTCCGATATTATCGGCCTACCGATATTGGCATTCAAATGTGATATCGGAAAATATCGGTATCGTTTTTCAAAACAAAACCCCCCCCCTTTTTTTATTGCATTTTTTTTACATTTCTATAACCTTTATTTACCCAGGCAAGCAAGTAAGAACAAATTCTGATTTTATTTATTGTCAAAAGTATGCATAATGTTGTGTTCATTCCACAACAAGGGATAAGTAATGTTAATTACCTGAAATTATTAAGTTTTTTTGGGGGGGGGGGGGGACCCTGCATATATCGGTATCGGTTGATATCGGTATCGGAAATTAAGAGTTGGACAATATCGGTATATCGGTATCGGTAAAAAAGCCAATATCGAGCATTCCAAATAATATCGGTATCGATTCACAGGTACCGGTACCGGTTCAAATGTGAAAGGTACCCATCCCTAACGAGTTATAACGCCATCTGGGAGCTTTTGTGGAAAGATTGCTGAACGATGCTGTAACTGAGGGGTACAATTCCCTGACTGTATTACTAGATATGATACTTACTACCACTACCTTTGTACTTAATATTCGGCCACCCAGTACTCGGCATAAATATATTATGATGAACACTGTCACGTAGATGAAACGGATCCAACACAAATGTACGAATTAGAAATAGGTCTTTATTTCTACACAGCGATGGTGTGTAGAGCAAGCACTTAATCAAATCAATCACATTTATGAATGGAATTAGTATGCACTTTTATGGCAAGAGTATTCGTCGGTATATCAATAGAGAATGTCCAATCTCTGAAGGCGCAGGTGGTACATATACGACCTGGAATAGTTAAGGAATAACAGCAATGATACTTTAATGATTATATACTGGATACACTAGGGGGGGTTAATCCGGTCGCTTGTAAGCCAACAGGAGTAGGAAGGGGGGGGGGGGTAGAATCCGGCTGCCTCATCCGGCCAAGGGTATCCCAGGTGAACCCACTGTAGTGCCGTTCAATGCGCCGGCGATCCTTGGACCACAGATGAAAGCAGATGGACTCTTTGTGGGCCGGCGTCCTCCGGTCCACGGAGGAGAGACGTGAAGCGACCTCGTCTTGCAGAGCGTCTCCTCACCTTGCGTCCTCTCCAGGGGGGGGGGTTCCAACACACGGCAGTGTCGGGGGTCTTTATCCATGGAATAATCAACGTATACAAAGCATAATCCGTGCCTGGGAAGGCGGGCTGTCGTCGGTAGAATAATCCGGTATACAGGTCCACTCGCTCGTCGGCTCTGGGGCTCCTCGGGTGCAGCTTCACGTGGGGTCAACCACCCTGGATAAGCAGCCAGTTCTCTGCCCGAAACGATGGGGTACTGACTACGGTAGTATTCTCACCGCACGAAGCACTATATATTAACAGACTATTATTAGCTTAATAGACTACGTCCAACTCGACGATATAGTGCCAAATATGACTATTCAAATATTAATATACACGATGTCTCAATACCGATTGTAAGCCGAACTTGGCCTTACTCCCACACGTGGCGTCGCGGGGAGGCTTTACGTCTGTGCCTCTATTGGAGGGTAAGAAACTGGACTGAAAAGGAAGTCCTACTTTAGTAGCGCAGTATATATACGCACTATGAACAAATAGTCCCATTAGTGGTGCGGTAGCCAGATTCCTACGCGGAACTAGGACTTGTTCGTACATGTTGAGCGGTACGTTTGAACTGGGTCTGGGGGGTATGGCAGCCTGGCACCAAGGTCTCGACCAATAGTAGAATGGAGACTATTATGGGATGTTCAGTAGGCTAGAATGGATATTCAATGCATATTGTACAAGGAATATACAAGGGATATCAGGGAATATTAGAGAATATACAAATACAATTAAATATATATATATAAATAAATATATATATTCGGTTTAATCTGGCCCTTCACAACAGATGCTATAAAAGAAATCCCTTTGTGATCCGAGAGAGCCAGGGGGACCAACGAGACATCGAAATTATCAAACATATTAGGGGATGAGAATACGTAGTCTATTCTGGAGAAGGTCTTGTGTCTGGCTGACAGGCAAGAGTAGTCCTTCGAAGTAGGATTGGTTATGGGCCACAGGTCTGTGAGCCCAGTATCTTGGGCCCCTTAACAAGCGGGAAGAAAAGTGGCAATTTTCATTCACTTTTAGTGCTAAAGTAATAGAGTTACATAGGTCTGAACTTGAGTTGTAAAAAAACTTGTTACTCAAGTTTTTCTGTAGTAGTTAGTAGTCCAGAGGTAGTATTTCTCCAGAAGGGGGTATGGCTTACAAATCCAGACGGAGACATAGCCTGAAGCCTTATGTAGTACATATCCAAATTTCATAAAGATCCATTCAGAAATGAGTGATTAGGAGTGATTTTGGTAAACTGTGTACAAAGAAAAACTCAGTTTTCTCATAGACTTAAATTAATTCGGCTGTTTTGCTCTTCCTGTTTTCGTGTTTTTAGTTTTTTTTATTTAGATCCCCATGTGGAGTATCATTGGAAAGCCACACTCATTGGTTACAACGATCCACAATCATTTTCGAGATCGGATCTAGATTGACGGAACTACTGCAGCCTGAGTCGGGAGTGGTATTTTGCGCAATACCGTGTACTTTGCACAAGCCTCAAATACCGGCATGTAACTCGAGAACCACTGAGCGGATTTTGTCGGATTTTGGCGCTATCGACAGGCAACAAATAAGCCTTCAATTAGTTATATATATTGTATTACAAAATATGCACACCCGAGTCACTAGGGGTCGCCAATGTGCCGGTTGCAAAAAATCCGAAAAACGTCCCATATGAGGGACGTTGCAGCTTAAGTGAGGGCATTAGAAGATTGTTTTTGATCATATGTTTCTGAGGAGCCGGATCTATCCATCATGGAGTCCCAGCACGCATTGAACTCACCACCCACTATGAAAGCGTATTTGTTAAGTTCTAACATCATTTTGGTGATTGTTTTGTAGAACATTGCATCAAATGTATTAGGGGCATATAATGCGATTAGTGCTATTTTCCTGTGAGAATATTCAACCTTTGCCATTGTTATCCTCCCCTCTGTGTCTGACCATACGTCCAATACCCTGATATCTAGATTACGTCTCGTCACTATAGCGACTCCTTTTGTTTTGTTGTTGGCAGAGGATGAGGAAATTACATGATATTGTCGGTTCGCCAGCCTCGCTGTCAGCTGTGATTAGATACGTCTGAGAAGAGCTATGTCAATTTTCCTTCTCTTTAATAAGCAAAGGACACTGGTGGCTTGTGTGGTGTGTTCAGCCCCCCTGTATTCCATATTAAAGTGTTCAATTTAGCCATGGTCGTACTTGTTTATGTGTTTAAAAACATACCAATGTAGACAGGACAGAGCCGGGGAATGCTGACCCCGAGGAGTCCGGGCGGCGTCTATATTAAAGGCAGCCCAAGAGTGCTTCCGCGTTTCTCTGATTGGCCGCGACGCCCCACGTGACAACGCCTAGCACGCAGAGCGGAAATAGGCTGCTGCTCCGGCGAAAGAAAGACAGGCATTCTATTGCCATGCTCTGCGACAAACTCTAACCTTAACCAACTCCGAAAGAATGCCTAAACTTAACCCTAACCTTAACCAACTCCGAAAGAATGTCTAAACTTAACCCTAACCTTAACCAACTCCGAAAGAATGCCTAAACTTAACCGGCGAAAGAAAGAAAGGCATTCTATTGCCATGCTCTAAGACAAACTCTAACCTTAACCAACTCCGAAAGAATGCCTAAACTTAACCCTAACCTTAACCAACTCCGAAAGAATGCCTAAACTTAACCGGCGAAAGAACGTTTATATAAAGAGATGATAAATTAATTAAACGTAATAAAAAAAATTAAAAAAATTGAAGTGATTCGAACTTGTCACCAACTGACCGCAGGATCCACAGCAAGCTGAGGAACGAGTTGAGCTAACCGTCGATGTTAAAACAGGGAGGATTAGGAATACATAATGCCGCGGCAACCTATGCGCCTCTGCCGCTCCACTCTGCCGCGGGGCGTGCTAGGCGTTGTCACGTGGGGCGTCGCGGCCAATCAGAGAAACACGTAAACCCCCCATTAGTCTTGAAGTAAAAAACAATGGTTAATATAGTCTCTGGTTAAAGTGAATCGAGCATCTCACAGTACATCTGGTTAGGCACATTGGTTGGTAATAGCAGTAATCCTACATAAGCATAAACATAACACCAACAAACTACAAACTTGGCGCTTTGTTGGGCCAACCGCCTAGCCCCCCAATAGCTGATGGATGAGACCCCTGGGCTTCAGGAACACACATATATGGGCGCGGAGTACAATGGTGCTCCCCGTCCATACACCATGAACAAACCCAATCTACCCATATGATAATTTTACTTGTAATTGCGACCGATGATGGTATATCCACCGGCTTGCTGCCTGGTAATGACAAAGTGTTCCCTTCACCCACAATCCCACCACCCCCCACCGAATTGAAAGCCGGCCAACCCGTTAACGTTCAACAATTAAGATCAATAGTTCAAAAACCATGAACGTAAGGTTCATGGCCGGTTAACAACCAGCCAAACATAATAATAATACAAAGTAATACCGATCTACCATCGGCACTACCAGCATAAACATAAACATAAATGTGTCCCTACGTTAAACATAGGCTTGATGCCGAAACGTTCCCAACATTCACAGTCACTGCACCATCCTGTGTCGATCGGTGTCTAGTGCAACCATACTAGTATATATATATACTATATCAAAATAAATGAATTTAATCAATTGAAATTGTAAATAAGGCCTCCTGATGCTATAGCTCGTTAGCCCGCACAGAATCAAACATCAAACAACAAACAATGGCCACGCTGTTCCTTGTGGCCCGCCCATCACACATCCCACACAAATATTAATTAAAGCGTGAGCTGACCGCATAGTTGAAACATTGTAGAAAGATATTGTTCAAGCAGCAAAAAATGAAACAGAATAAAACTAAACATTATCAGTCAATAGTCCTCGTAGCAAGTATGTCAGGCCACATCACATTAGTTGCGTCAATTCAAGCGCCTGCCCAGCCAGCCCCAACAAGCTTGCTATGATGGTAGGCCAGCTAGCTTGAATGAACATAGTACATGTCCAGTTAGCTTGAATGAGTATGTGTAGTATTCAAGCACGAGGCTAGCTTGTTATGATAGTACATAGTGTCATTTCACGCACCTGTCCAGCTAGCCTGAATGAGCACAAGAGCACATGCCAGCTAGCCTAAACGAGCATGAGGCCAGCTTGTTATGATAATACAGTGTCTACATTTTAAGCACATGTCCAGCTAGCTTGAATGAGCTCGCGCAGTAGTCATTATCGGTCATTCTCTAAGTCAACCATCTCTTTCTTCAAATATTCCTCTGCCTTGATTAGCGACCATACTGACCGTCGTTCATTCCCCTTCATTTTCACTGACAATCTGTCCGGGAAAAGCAGCGTAGGTCGGAGACCTAGCTTCCATAGTTGGGGCATGCCTTCCCGATATTCCCCTCTCTGCGCCAGTACATCAGGTGTAAAATCTTCGAAAATGGCGATCTTATGTTCTCCAAGGCACAGTTCTCCCCTCTTGGAGCGGGTCGCTTGGATGATCAGTTCTTTCGCATGGAGCCTCACAACAATGGGTCTTGGTGCTCGATTCTTTTCGGACATCGCTGAGCCAGCTCTATGGGCCGCTTCACACAACGGTGGGCTAGGCAAAATGTAGTGCCCTAACTCCGTATCTTGTAGCCATGCCCTTATCTCTGGTCCCACGTCAAAGAGGCTGGCTTCCGAGGGTGGTCTGTATAGGGGGCAGATGGTCAGGATATGCTCAACAGTCTGCTCAGGGTCTCCACACTCGCATGCAGCGTTGTCTGCCAGGCCCCACTTCTTTAATGATGCTTTAAAGCGACCAACCCCAGTTCTTAAACGTTAAACGGTTCAGCAGAACCCATTGCCAGCGTGGAAGATCGTCTCCTGTGGCGCCATCTCCTGGATCCCAGATGTAGTGGTGGATGCGGGTTGGCCCAGTGCTCTCCCACTCTCTTCCTGGCTGCCGCCAGCCATCCATTTCTGGATAGGTCCTCAGTGGTGGAACGGAGCATCTCTTGTGCTGCCTTGTTGTAGGGGTGGGGGGACTTGAGTCTGCTCAGAGGTGCTGCTGTTGTTGTGGTGTTGTGTAGGGTGTGCCAGTCATGCTTCACTGCTTTCCTTGCTAGGGTGCGAGTGGCAGCTTCTTGTCGTAGGCCAGCTGGTGCAATTCCTGCAAGGACTGGCAGCAGGAAGACGGGTGTAGACTTCAGGCATCCAGTGATGATCTGGAGGGCATTGTTAGTGTTTTGTATCTTAGCAGAGCGTTTTTCCGTTTCTGCCGCCGAGTCTGATATTAGCATGCTAACTAGCTTGCTGATGGCTGCAAGGCTAGCTTCACTCAGCTCAGTCGAGGAGGACCCAATGGCCGTTGGCGTCGCCATGCCTCGACCCACAGCTCACTTGCTTGTCATATCTAAACCAAAAACAGAGATATTCGATGAACCCAAACAAAAAGCAAATCAAATCCAAAAATAAAATAAAGACTATGGGGGAAAAGTGTGTTTTTAAGAGGATTTTGGGGAGCCAAACTGAAACACGTCTTTATCCCATGCCGCCTGGCTCCGCCTTTCATGTCCCATTTAATCCTATCCGAATGTCCCCGGCTCTACTAAGTCTTGCTTTTGTCCTAAAGAGTATGGCTTCAGTCTTACCTGAGTGCAAGGAAAGCTTGTTACTAAGCTCCCTGCTACAGTAAGTGTGTTCTCCAATACTAGTTTGTCTTTATGTGAGACAAGTAGAGCCAAATCATCCGCATAGAGGAAGAGTTGGCAGGATGAACAGGTCGTTCGGAAGTCATTAATGGACAGTAGGGACAGTAAGGGCCCGAGCGCACTGCCCTGTGGAACACCACACATAAGGCCCCTGGGACAGGAGAGTGTGCCACTTACAGTACTTTCACTGTGTTCTCTCTCTCCGCCAAGTAGGACCTGATCCAGCCAAGAGCTTTGTTGTCTAGCCCAGTGGCCTCCATCTTATACAGTAGGTGACCATGGTACAGTGATTCCCAACCTGGGGTCCGCCAGGGGGCGCAGGGGGTCCGCCAGACCACAGATGATTTGAGGTCTTTTTTTTTTATAATTTTTTTCTTTCAGATAAATATTTAATTAGCATATTTTTATCATCAGAAGCATGAATAGTCTCTCCACTACAATAAAAAATTAAGATAAATAAATAAACATCTAGACATGATTTTTGAACGTTAACAGTAGGCTACCGGGTAGCCGCTAAAACGCGAATCAGTTGACTGTATCACTTTCTGTAGCTAGCCTAGCACGCTAGTTAACTTTCTCGGCTCGTCTGCAGTCAGCCGCCAGAGGCGAAAATGTGTGACAAACGAAAAGGAGATGACGGCAGCTCATCTGCAAAAAAAGGTAGGACCTACAGCAATCGCGAAAATTACATCACCATGGGCTTCACTGAGGGACCAGACAAACGACCTGAGTGTGTGATTTGTGGAGAAAAGTTGGCAAACTCGAGCCTGAAGCCCAGCAAGCTGAAGAGACATCAGGCGTCTAAGCACCCAGAAACCGTTGGGAAGGATCCAGACTTTTTTCGGAGGAAAGAACAGTCTCTCAAGGCGAACAAGCCTGTTGATGTTAGAGTAGCGTGGAGCAGGGGTGGCAGTGATTTACAGAAGGCTACCGAAGCCTCCTTTGAGTGTTCGATTTGAATTGCAAAAGCAAAGAAACCGCACAATATTGGCGAGCAGCTCATCAAACCAGCCTGCATCAAAATGGTTTAGAAACTGTGCGGCCCACGGGTGGCGGATAAACTAAAATCAGTACCACTCTCGAACAATGTAGTGAAAGACCGAATTGATAAGATGTCAAGTGATTGCGAGCAGCAGCTGTCAGAAAAGCTTAGAAAGGGTCCATTTGCCATACAACTTGATGAAACTACAACTGTCGCAGACGAGGCTGTGCTCATCGTTTATGTGCAATATATCGAAAATGAGGATCTGAAGCAGGACATTCTCATGTCAGTCAACCTTACTACCACCACTCGAGGTGAGGATATTTTTACTGCAGTGGATTCTTACTTCATTCAACATAAATGCAAACCGTTCACCATTAGGGCCTGATTTGAGAGGATGAATACAGGATTTGAATATTGGCCAAAATTTTGAAATACATATGGTGCAAGATGAGATTTGTTGATTGAAGGCACAAGTCAAAGAAGCATAGTGGGTCTAATTATGATGCATATGCCTGTGTATAAGCAGTTTGTTATTAAAATGACAAAAAAAGTATTAAAATGACAAAAAAAAGTATTTTATGGTATTTTATTAGGAGGGGGGTCCAGGAATTTCATCAGAGATGTTTGGGGGTCCCTGGGGGAAAAAAGGTTGGGAACCCCTGCCATGGTAGACTGTGTCGAAGGCTTTTTGTACATCTAATAACACCATTCCACACAGTCTGCCAAGATCACTTTCCTTTCATATTCAGTTAAATAAAGAAGGCAGGTGTCAGTAGAAAAGTACTTCCTGAATCCTGATTGAAACTTATAAAATAGATTTAAACGGTTGACATAATCATAAGTCTGATCATGTACAACTCTCAAAACTCAAGATCTTTGAAGTCACACTGAGAACTGACACTGATCTGTAATTGCTTGGATCTGTTGTATACAGATTATATTATCATAGAGGTAAAACCTTAGCTAGCTTCATACATTTTTATTATTATAATAAAAATAAAAAAAGAATAAAGGCACTAAACTACAACCTGTGCCAGCGGCACCACAAATGCCTGCCTCTGTACTCTGACCTCTCTGGTGAAATGTGTGCATGTGTGGTCATACCCAACCAGAAGAGCTTGTGTGGACAATTTCACTGTTTTGGAAGGTTTTCTCTTGTTCAGTCCTACTTGGCTCAACTCCGAGATTTAAGCTTAATAAAGATGTTTACATATCTTTACTGCACAGATTTAAACTGTTCAAATGTGTGTAATCCAGGCTGGACTACAGCGGACCCTCCAGAGAGTTCTTCTTCCTGGTGTCCAGAGAACTGTTCAACCCCTACTACGGCCTGTTTGAGTACTCCGCTAATGACACTTACACTGTTCAGATCAGCCCCATGTCTGCCTTCGTAGACAACCACCACGAATGGTGAGCTTTACAGTATCTATCTATCTATATATCTATCTATCTATCTATCTATCTATCTATCTATCTATCTATCTATCTATCTATCTATCTATCTATCTATCTATCTATCTATCTATCTATCTATCTATCTATCTATCTATCTATCTATCTATCTATCTATCTATCTATCTATCTATCTATCTATCTATCTATCTATCTATCTATCTATCTATAAGCTAATCTTCCTATCTTGTTCTAACAGTGAGGAGATTTCCTAAAAATAAATTGTCCCTGCTCAGCTCTTCTCTGCTCTGATTGCTATGTGCTGATCCCAGAATAGACGTGGGGGTGCATGTGGCTGATGGATGTGTTGAAGTTTGGCTCAGCAGTTTGAAGATTACAATTATATTTTCTCTAAATGGATTTGACAGTGATTGGATGGATGGATGGGTGGATGGAGGGGTGTATGTATAGATAGATAGATAGATAGATAGATAGATAGATAGATAGATAGATAGATAGATAGATAGATAGATAGATAGATAGATAGATAGATAGATAGATAGATAGATAGATAGATAGATAGATAGATAGATAGATAGATAGATAGTACATGATCTAAAGGTGTAGTATACAGGTATAGTAGATTCACAAGTGTGTGATCTACAAGTGTAGTATACAGGTATAGTAGATTCACCAGTGTGTGATCTAAAGGTGTAGTATACAGGTATAGTAGATTCACCAGTGTGTGATCTAAAGGTGTAGTATATACAGGTATATTAGATTCACCAGTGTGTGATCTAAAGGTGTAGTATACAGGTATAGTAGATTCACCAGTGTGTGATCTAAAGGTGTAGTATACAGGTATAGTAGATTCACCAGTGTGTGATCTACAGGTGTAGTATACAGGTATAGTAGATTCACCAGTGTGTGATCTACAGGTATAGTATACAGGTATAGTAGATTCACCAGTGTGTGATCTACATGTGTAGTATACAGGTATAGTAGATTCACCAGTGTGTGATATACAGGTATAGTAGATTAACCAGTGTGTGATCTACAGGTGTAGTATACAGGTATAGTAGATTCACCAGTGTGTGATCTACAGGTGTAGTATACAGGTATAGTAGATTCACCAGTGTGTGATCTACAGGTGTAGTATACAGGTATAGTAGATACTTTCAGATTTAGCACTGTCATATTGTCCATCCCTCTAGCCAACTGTGTTTCCTGTGTTGTGTTTAGGTTCCGTTTCAGCGGGCGTATCCTGGGACTGGCCCTTGTCCACCAGTACCTGCTGGATGCCTTTTTCACTCGTCCATTCTACAAAGGTCTGCTGCGCATGTGAGTGCCTGTCTTCTCCTCTTTTCAAATTTTTTTTTTTTACAGTTCAATTCAGGTCACCTTCATTCATTCCACGGGTGCAATTGATTTCAAGGTGAAATAGAGTGCTTCAGACAACAATCACACACTAGGGATGCGCCACTGCCAATTTTTACTACTGATACAGTATCTTCCAAAACCTGTACCAATCTACTCTATTCGTTTTACTGAACAGTATATACTTGGATTATACATTTTACTGAGCAGTATTAGACTTGGACTATACGTTTTACTGAACAGTATAGACTTGGACTATACGTTTTACTGAACAGTCTAGACTTGGACTATAAGTTTTACTGAACAGTATAGACTTGGACTATATGTTTTACTGAACAGTATAGACTTGGACTATTCGTTTTACTGAACAGTATAGACTTGGACTATACGTTTTACTGAACAGTATAGACTTGGACTATTCGTTTTACTGAACAGTATAGACTTGGACTATATGTTTTACTGAACAGTATAGACTTGGACTATTCGTTTTACTGAACAGTATAGACTTGGACTATATGTTTTACTGAACAGTATAGACTTGGACTATTCGTTTTACTGAACAGTATAGACTTGGACTATTCGTTTTACTGAACAGTATAGACTTGGACTATACGTTTTACTGAACAGTATAGACTTGGACTTTTCGTTTTACTGAACAGTATAGACTTGGACTATACGTTTTACTGAACAGTATAGACGTGGACTATATGTTTTACTGAACAGTATAGACTTGGACTATTCGTTTTTTCCGAACAGTATAGACTATTATTTTTACTGAACAGTATAGACTATTAGTTTTACTGAACAGTATAGACTTGTACTATACGTTTTACTGAACAGTATAGACTTGGACTATATGTTTTACTGAACAGTATAGACTTGGACTATTCGTTTTACTGAACAGTATAGATTTGGACTATTAGTTTTACTGAACAGTATAGACTTGGACTATTAGTTCAAACCAATTATTGAGATATAATGATTTTTTTTCTCCATTAGTTATAGTAGATCCAACATACCCTGTGCCATATATACACATCATATTGCTTTGATTTCTGACATGCTACAGTACACAGGGCTTTCAGTGTTAGATTTGAGAATTGATGACGTAAATACTCTGAATCAAATCAGCCCTATATCTAATATCCGTATCAGTATTGGTGCATTGCTAACACATGCAAGCCTGCGCGCGCGCACACACACACACACACACACACACACACACACACACACACACACACACACACACACACACACACACACACACACACACACACACACACACACACACACACACACACACACACACACATATCACATATATACACATATCACATATATACACACACACACATTTTCTTAAACAGTACTGTATATTTGTATGTCTTGTGTATGTCATAAATGTCTTGATGAATTGAAAATGGAGGACCCTTATGTAAACACGACAAAAGTATGTTTCTGGTCTGCATCCTCTTAGCAGTTGTTTGTATTGAGCCGTACTGTATTGTACCCATTCTGCAATCTGTTAATAAAGTTTTCAATCAATCAATGGTGACTACTACAGTCAATACAGACAGTAGGCTAAATTACTGTAAATACAGCCTGCTGCGTGTGAGTGTTTCCCATAAAACTCCATTTGGATCCCCTTTGTTCCAAAAGCTCATTGCTGAGTGAGTGTTTCAGGCAGGTCTCCCCAGCCTACAGCTGGCAGGGACCCTATCTGCCAGAGTACTTCCATATTAATAGCTTTGTACAAACAACCTTTCCTCCTGCCAAATGTCTAAACACATCTAAATACAGGCGTCATGGTTTGTAAATAGGTGATAATTAATTTATTGTAAATTTACACAAGGCAATTTAACTTTGTTACCACACACATGTATTTCCTTAGTGAGGTCAGATTGCCTGCAATGCAGCGCCCCCCCTGGAGCAATTTGGGGTTCAGTGCCTTGCTCAAGAGCACTTGCAGAGATGGTGGGTACCATAGATGTAATACCAGCCTGGGCCCTATTCCCCCTACCTGGTTCAACTAAGTCGATCAAAAGTCCCATTATCCAGATTCAATTAACCCGATGTTTGAATCCGGGCTTTCCCTGTTCCTCGAACGCTGATTCAGTCTCGTTACAGTTTTTCTCAATTGCTTTGGTGCATTTCTCTGATCAGAATTAAAGTTCTCATAACTGTTAGTGCATTTCTCAAAACAATTAGTACAAACTGCAAAACCTAGGTGATGCTTAAGACAGCACTATACACTATTTGCACAGCCATTTGAAATCTACAGTTACACATTGCTGTATTTAGTGAGGTAAATGAGTACAAGACACGTATGTTTCACATTTTTACTGCATATGCTCTTTGCAATTTTAATTTGTTCACAGCATTGTGCAAAAAAAAAATACAAACTAATTTACAACAAACATAAGAAACACCCTTTGGCCTTTGGGTAGAGCTATGCACAACTGTAAATACGTAATATTGCAGTACATATTGGAACTGAATTGGAATCATTCATTCACATCCAGACGCTCCTGTCTGTCTGGCCACATATTGTCATCGACATCACAGCGAATATCATCCCTGGCAATGCAGCGAGGAAAGTATCTCCTTGAGTGGCGAATCCACCCTCTGCAGGACTGTGCTGTTATGGCATCGCATGCTGCATCCATGGCCTCTAGCAGGGCCATTTGGGTATGTGGATGCCGGTCGTATACCTTCCACCTCCAGGGAGAGAAAAACTCCTCTATTGGATTCAGGAATGGGGAGTAGGGAGGGAGATATTCCACCAGCATCCTTTCATGTGCTGCAAACCACTGTGTGACCAGAGTTGCGTGGTGAAAACGCACATTATCCCATACAACAACGTACTTGGTCAGATGGTCGCCATTTAGACCCCTCTCATTCTCAGAGATTATGTCCCTGTAAAGAGTGTCTAAAAAAGTCAGCAGATGTTGTGTGTTGTATGGACCAATGCGGGGCATATGGGTGAGGACGCCGTTTTCTGAGATGGCTGCACACATTGTAATATTCCCTCCTCGTTGGCCTGGGACATCAGTGGTTGCTCTCTGTCCAATGCGATTCCTTCCACGCCTTCTACCTTTTGCCAGATTGAAACCCGCCTCATCAACATATATGAATGTGTGCAGCGATTCCCTGGCATCCAGCTCCATTCAGGGGAAAAATTATAAATAAATGTAAAATTATAAAGAAATGTATAAAATTGGCTTGACAGATTTTGACAACTAGTTCAACATATTTGTATGTAATGACTCAAGCAATGAAATGAGGACTATTAGTTTTATAGGGAATGACTATTCAGCAGTCATAAGTATAGTTAATCTTGACTGACATGGCCTAAGCAAATGATAATGTTATAAAACAGCAGAGAATTGTATGAAAGCAATTGATGCATGTCCAAAAGCATTTGCAATTTGGTCGGAGGAATGAGAAACTGCTACTATGATGTGCACAAATTACAAAATGTTGTGGAGGTTATGAGAACTTTAATTCTGATCAGAGAAATGCACCATAGCAATTGAGAAAAACTGTAATTCGAACCAGACTTGATAGTCAGGATAATTGCGCGCGGCCGCCTCACCTGAAAAGACAGCAGGTGTCGATCGCAGAAATCCTGATTTTCTAACGGCATTGATTGATTGATTGATTTAAAACTTTATTAAAAGATTGCAGAATGGGTACAATACAGTACGGCTCAATAGCCTTGCAGACAAGTTAAATGCATAATCTATAGGCTAATTTTAAATCATTCATTACCCCAATCAATCAGATTATATTTCTCTAAATGTGCCTGCTGGCAGTAGGCTTAATGGAATGAATAATCGAATGAGATCTTGCTAGCGAAAATAATTAGTTAAACTCGTTTAGAATAAGTAGACAAAAACAAGCCCAAAGAGTATCTAATTGATACAAATTAATAGATACTTATGAGAATATCTGTACTGTATGTGCTTAGGTATCACCAGCTGTATGAGAGCGACAGGTCTTAACGGTTTAATTATATTTAATCAGCGACATTGCGTACACAAACGTATTGTTAACAAGAAGCATTACACTAACGCTTTCTTCTGATGAAATGAATGGACAAGAGAGCCATACGTCGGCCGTCTAATGAAGTTAGATTTGACACGTTTTAATATACACTTTGACTGCTGAATTTACACGTTTAACTTATTCATTCTTTAACTCAGCAACATTCTAATCATGCAGTCTGTAGACATACTGTAGGACGTTGTAGCATCCTACTGTATGAATGAAGTCACCAGCTGTAATGGAACTGAATAAAACTCGAGCTTCCAATGAATGAACAAAAAGCCGGTGCGTCGGGCAGTTGTCACCAGCTGTATGAGAGCGCCCCCGCTGGTCATTGTTAACATTAAACATTCCAAACGGCATCAAAACGGCCCCAAAACAGCTGTTCCATGACTATTTCTGGCTGTATCTGTACTATAAATACATGGTTCCCAACGTTTTCAAGGCTCGACCCCCGAAATAAGAGAGGCTTGGAGGGATGCTATACAGTTTCACTATTAATCAGGTTTTAATCTGTTTCGGACATCATCCATACATGCATTGAATTGATTAACCTTTGGTTTATACTAGGGATACTCGATATTGGCTTTTTTACCGATACCGATATACCGATATTGTCCAACTCTTAATTTCCGATACCGATATCAACCGATACCGATATATGCAGGGTCCCCCCCCCCCCCCCCAAAAAACTGAATAATTTCAGGTAATTAACATTACATGTCTCTTGTTGTGGAATTAACACAACATTATGCATACTTTTGACAATAAATAAAATCAGAATTTGTTCTTACTTGCTTGCCTGGGTAAATAAAGGTTATAGAAATGTAAAAAAATTTAAACCGATACCGATATTTTCCGATATCAAATTTTAATGCCGATATCAGCCGATAATATCGGTAGGCCGATAATATCGGACATCCCTAGTTTATACCAGTGACACCAGTCATGTTAATCACCTTCTTGTTCATCATCACACTAACAGTGCTTGAACAGATAAATGCATTTTCTCAAATGTATTCATCAAAATGTCAAAGGCTTGCAATTGCTCATGAATTTTCTCAAGTCACATCCACGTCATCAAATCAAACAGCGCATCTCCTCAAACATTTTAATCCCAGTTACAATATCACAATAACGTGTGAGTGAGTGGGGCGTAGCTGGGGGGGGGGTAGCTTAGGATGATTCCAAGGGCCCAGCACTGGGGGGGGCCCCAACATTTTTTTTTTTTTTTTTTTTTTATTAGACATCACTCAGGTGTATTATTGATGCTCTCATTGATACTATGTTTGTTTCTGAAGTGTGTGTGTGTGTGTGTGTGTGTGTGTGTGTGTGTGTGTGTGTGTGTGTGTGTGTGTGTGTGTGTGTGTGTGTGTGTGTGTATGTGTGTGAGATATATAGAGAGAGAGGGGGGGGCTTTGGTAGACTATTGCATTGGTCCATTCATTGAAGATGAACGCAATGCGACATCCTTTACTAGGCTCACCCACCAACAGTGCAGGTGCTGAACTCTGATCCGAATGTATAGGTAAAAACCATATTATGCGTTTTCATCAATAAAAAAATGGCACAAAAAAATTCCGCTCGCGCGCTTACGCACGCTCGCATTCACTGGGGGCCTACAAATACATTCTTTCAGGGGGCCCAGAATCTGGAGCTACACCCCTGTGAGTGACAGTGACAATTCAACAATCCACATATTCAGATTTGTCGTAATTCATATCCACAATACACGCATGAAGACTTCAATTTATGCTTGAATGAAACAAAATCCAGGCGCTCTGTTAAACATCCACAGCGGAGAATATGAAAGGAATCAGAGTCAAACGAGCGATAGGTTTCATTCATTAAAAACATCCCCGCGGGGTTCACATTTGCAATGCTGCGCGTTATTAAAATAACCACATAATGTGTATATCGCACCTCGCGAGCGCCGTATATATAACGTGCATTATTTAGGACAAAGTACATTTAGTATCAGCATTTTAGGTCTATTATTTTACATTTCAAAAGCCCCCTCTAGAAAAACAAAGCACAAAAACATAATTCAGAATGGTATAATGGGATATCTAGACTGTGAGAATTATTTCATTGAAGAGGATTGATTACAATTTTTATTGATTAAATAGATTTGGGGTGCTTAAAGTAATTGGAGCATTTGGAACAAAACAAGATAATAAATCATTTCACATGCACTCGCTCACACATATAGACATTAGGAGTGTAACGGTACACAGAAGCCACGGTTCGGTACGTACCTCGGTTTTGGAGTCACAGTTCGGTATGAGTTTGGAACAGGAAAATAGCAACAAAAATCCCAAATGCATAAGGCTAATTTATTTTTTATTGTTTTAATTTCTTTTGAACAGACAATAGTGCAAGTTATACTTAGTCCCACATAGTCTTGTATAGTCCTCCCTGAGATAGTTGCTAGAGCCTTGCCCTGTAGTGTATTTAAGCATTACATCACGTGCAGGAGTGGTTTGTGACCAATAAACCATGCCTAGGGGTGGTCGTTAGACCCCCCTAGGCATGGTTTATTGGTCACAAATCACGACTACAAGTGGTGTAAAGCTTTTATACAACTGCCAGATTCATCCAACCTTATTTCTATACAATAAACACACATTAATCGAAGATTTATTGAAAAAACCATCCGCCAGAAAAAGTAGTTCCCACAACTACAAAAAAGACAAGTTGCCTCCATGTGGAAGCAGCTTGAAGTGCATCCAACCAAACTAACACATCCAACTGTGTATTATTGGAATTATTGAGAGAAGTTGCCTCATGTGGAAGCAGCTTGAAGTGCATCCAACCAACTAACACATCCAACTGTGTATTATTGGAATGATTGATTGAAAATTTTATTACCAGATGCAGAATGGGTACAATACAGTACGGCTCAATACACACAATTGTTAAGGGAATGCAGACCTACTTTCCATAGAACTTCATTCTTAGATGCTTCTATATAAAGTAGGTAAAACAAATTAAAACGTTTTCTTTGCCCTATAGGAAAAAACGTTTTCTTCGCCCTATTTTTTTATTTATTTCTTTTAGCCTAAACTTAACCAGTTGGAAACCAGGGGTACAGTAATAAAATTAGCAATCAACCAATCAATCAATTCAATAGACCATGCTCACTTAAAACAGCGCTGCTTCTCTCTCAGTCTGACTCCCCCGCTGTTGCAGACAGGAGTGTGTGTGTGTGTGTGTGTGTGTGTGTGTGTGTGTGTGTGTGTGTGTGTGTGTGTGTGTGTGTGTGTATGTGTGTGTGTGTGTGTGTGTGTGTGTATGTGTGTGTGTGTGTTTGTGGGTACGCCAGCGTCGGACAGTGTGAGAGTGAACGCTGCAGTCAGTGGGAAGGAAGTAGAAATTTAAATCAATCAATTAATCAATCAATCAATCCGCGATTTTTCTTTTGTTCTAGATTGACTCAAGACCCATCAATTACATCATCCAACATTGTTTAAAGGACTAACACACTCCCCTTGACAGAATCGCTTCATATTTAGTCGTTATGGTGCTATCAACATATCCATTTGTTGTCCACGATCTTGTTTTCTCCCGGAGTGAGCCGGGGAGTGATATGTGATTCGGTTGTGGGCGGGTCCTGAGCCCAGGACCGTGGATTGTTGCCAATAAAGACGTGTAAATGGCCAATCAGAATCGAGAAATTTGCATGCCGTTGTATAACAAGCAGTAAACCAGGGTTCTCAGGTTCTCAGTTCAGGCCAGGGTTCTCACTCACACCAAGCCCTGGCAGCACATCACCCCCACCCTCATCCACCTCCACTGGCTCCCAGTCAAGTACCACATCTCCTTCAAACTCCTGCTCCTCACCTACAAGTCCCTCCATGCCCTCGCCCCCCGATACCTGTCTGATCTCCTCCACCAGCACACTCCATCCCGGAACCTACGATCCTCTGATCTAGGTCTCCTCTCCATCCCTCGCACCAGGTTACGGACTTTCTGGGACAGAGCCTTCAGCGTGGCGTCCCCTACCATCTGGAACTCTCTCCCCCCCCGAAATCCGCAACGCCCCAATCCTGGACACCTTCAAAACTGCTCTAAAAACACACCTCTTCACCAAGGCTTTTCCCCATCAGTTAGTTTAGATTAGGTCCATTATCCATTATCCCTTACCTTCCCTCATCCCCTTTTTTCCCCCTATTTCCCTAGCCCTATTTTTTGTCCTGATTGTGAAGCGACCTTGGGTTCTATGAAAGGCGCTATATAAATTTGATCTATTATTATTATTATTATTATTATTATTATTATTATTATTATTATTATTATTATTATTATTATTATTATTATTATTAAACACATCAAGTGAACAATGGTTTTGACCCTGTTTTTTCTGCCTGGCTCCAGTGATTGGCACATCAGGATGCTAACAATATCTAAAATTAGCTATCAAGATCCACAAATATCTAGCTAACATTATCGATATCATACCATGAACCAATTATAATAAACATTATCAGAAGAAGTGAGAATATGTAAACATTTGTATGACTCATTATAAAGACAGTTGAGCCCCGGACCCACACAGAACTTACGGTTATTCTATAACCCGAGTATAGCGAGCGCTCTGCTCTATTGGAACTATCCCTTTAATCCATTCTAATAATGAAAAAACTTTCACATGCACACACCCACTTGCCTGGCCACACCCACATCTGCTCCTATATAAGTGGTGTCGTGGTCACACAATCAGCTCCTTCCCAAGTCTTTCACCACCAAAGGAGAAGACCGTGGGGTCCTCAGTGAGTCAGAGCAGAGCGCTCACTATACTCATATAACTAGGGTTATAGAATAACCTTAAGTTATAGATCGTATAGCTTTACGCTCTGCTCTATTGGAACACAGGAGCTGAGCAGAGCGAAAAGCTTGACAAATGCACCCGCTGAGGCCCCCTACAACCATCAGGATCGGGGAGGATCCGAGCCCCCCCGGCCCCCCCTAGTGGAGGACGGGAGGGAGATCGGATCCGACTGTGCGAAGAGGGTTTAGCACCTCAAACGCAAAGGGTGAGCAGACCGTGGGACTTACCTTCGTTCAGAAGGGCCTGCGACCACTCGAGCACGCATCCCACATGCCACCAGAGAACGGACGTGAAGCAAAAAATAACCGTCACAGCCCCATACATCACAGGGTCGAAGGTCAAGAACCCAACCCCGTGGCAAGGCCGTAGCAGCGGAGCGTGGAGGAGGTCCCAGCCCCAGGAAAACCCAAGGACTAGGACCCCCTGAAAAAGGGGCCTGGTGAGGTCAACAAGGCCGCGGCATCGAGACCCCACCAGACGGCCACATCACCAGCGTATCGGACAGGGCCCAAATCAAGTGAAGGCCCTTCCCCCCTTTGGCACGCCGATCTGAAGCACTCTCCTCAAGAGGCTACCCTCCCACAACATTGTGGGGCCAGTCGGCGTGCCGGGGAGACAACCCTCCAAGGAGGTTGATCCCTAAATCCAGGCAACAGGCCCCAAGAGCAGAACTCAACCTGTGCCCGGAGCACTGTGGACTAGACAGGCGCTTAAGGGTCTACTGCAAGAACAGTATCCTGGCGGAAGGGGTGTTCGGTATGCTGTGCACCATGTCACAACCTCCACAAACCCGACCCCGCCAATTCCAGCGGGTTCGAGGTTCAAAGAAGAGGCTGACACAATTGGCAGACGTCATGAAAGATGTGGGGGCATACTCTCGGGCAGACGGGGTCAGGCCCGGCCTCAACCCGAGAGTCGACTCTGCTACCAACACACCAGGGAACCAATCACCCCCCTATGTTTAGTTTAACAGGAGGCGGTTGTTCCCTTAACCCACAAAGAAAACTCAGAAACATAACTGCGTGTATACACAGGCTATACAAGCAGCACAAGTGTTTCAGTTTTCAAAGGGTTAACCCAGGCCAACAGGTCGACGAGAACGAGTTCGGACCTGGGCCCGGCGGACCGGGACCTACACAGGGATGCCTAGAGGAGTTGACAACAACCTCCCAGACAGCCCCCTCCCATCCCCATCCTAGCAGGGAGGGAGGGGTGAAACAAATGGAGAAGGACCAAGCCCCCTAACACAGTGCAAGGTACAACACAGTATGGACCAAGCACGTCACTGTTAAGGGCAACTCGTGGTGGCATACATATGACACACATATCCACGACATCAATCCCCGCGATGCCCGATCCAACCCGGCATTTTCCCCCCGGAAAAGCACAAAGTCCTTCAGGGTACCAAGACCTGTGCCCCGGCGGGCAACGGGTTAAACTGACCTGGTCCGGCGCAACCAGAACCAGTCCCGTGTCCTAGTCACGCCGCCATCCCCAGTCCTAAGAGGGGGGTAGGTACGCGTGTCGATCCAAAACATCACAGAGGGCGCCACCAAGACGGTCAGTGCGCGAACGCACTGCTCCCGGTGGCCCACCTCATAGCCAATGTTTTTATCTACTCCGTCATCTCCCCCCGGAGATGCATGCAAGCCGCCGAGTCTAACCTAGTACACTGGTGCTCGGTAGAGATACAAATCTCCCTCCCAGCTGCCTGCATAGAAAACGCTGTTTCTATTCATTGGGCAACCAAGGCGCACCAGCCATAAAGTGGTTCCACATGGAAAGCACCCAGTGCCAGCGCTATATGCACGTCGAGAACCCGAAAAATATCGATGGCGAATTCTAATAAGAAACACCAGACAACGTTTCCTCCATGCTGTCTGGGACGAGCAGCAGGAAGCCGGCCTATAAGACACAGACACGGGTCTCATATGATGGGTCTGAGGGTAAAACCCTGTCAATTCTGCTCTTTACATAAGAGGGGAAGACAGAAGTTCCCCCAGAGAGACCTCTACGTGAGTAACAATTGAAAAAGATACATGTAATAATTGGGCCAAGTGACCAACGGCCCAATACACACTTTAATAGAGAGCAGAGCAGAAAACAAACCGTTTCCGAATGCATCGCATCATCCAACTTTGACAATGACAGCGGTCTGCAGCACAGAGCCTGAAAACTCACGGATGTCTCATGGCCAATAGGAAAAAACACGCCCAGTGACGTATTCCATGGCCGGGGGGAAATCCTGTGACCCACCCATCCTAATATGGAGTGAAACCAGGGAACCCCCCCCTCCCCCTCCCTGTGACGCGCTGACCCCTCAGCCGACAGGGAGACTGACAGGCAGGAGGTCCAACCTCCTGGCCAATCAGTAAAGGGGGGAGGGGTTTATTAGTCCACCCCTTATGACCCCTCACCCCTGATACGATGCAACAACAAAGCAGCGCCATGACACCAGTTGTAGCATGCTACATGAAAGCGCATATACCCGTTAGGGCAATAGCTTCACATTCTGCATGCCAGCCACAGACGATAACCTCGTTTGTGCAAAAAACTGGCTTTATACACGGCTTCAGGCTCATGTGCGAACTTGCCACCTGAATTTTTACACCTTTACCCTAAAGTAAAGAAAAAACACAGACTGAAGAGAGGGGCCAAGGCCTTGGTACAAGAGCTATATATGTAAACTTCTGTAGGCTAACACCCAACTCAGTTGTGCACTCATTGCCACGTTTACTTAAAAGTAAAAACACGATACACACAACCCTCTTTACACAATAAAAAAGGCAAAAGTTCACTCTCACTACTGCAAGAGGAACGCCGTCTTTTATGACGAGAGAAGACATAAGTCCTCGACCAAGTGCTAGCTACAGGCCTTGTTAAGTCATACATAATAGCGACCAAACTATTTTCAGAGAAAACTGCACTACCCCCTAAGCAAGAGCACAACCCCAGCAGTAGCTGAGGGTTTACACCGTATCCCCAAATATATAGTGAATCAACACACATTTCGTAACAAAAAACAGTCCCTCACCAGGAGGGACCCTTTATTTAATAACAAAAATCATATTTGGGGGGGGGGGGGGGCAAACAGGGGAAGTCACTAGCATCGTCTGCCCCCTAGAACGCCGTTTGTCCCCACAGGAAGCCGGCCCGGAGGGACGGTGCTGAGGAACTGCCTGGTCACGTCGATCCCTCCGGGCGCAGGGCGACTGGCTGCAGCGGTAGCTGGCCCTAGTGTACCTAGAAGGCCCGGCAGTGGCGGTGGTGACGGTGGCGACGGCCGCAGACCTCTGCCGGCGTTGCCTCCTCCTCACGTCACCGGTGGCATCGGGTCGGGGAAAGTGGGGTTGGAGCACGGAGTGCTCCTCCTCCATCTCTCTGCAGGCTGCCGTCATCTGCTGCATAGCCGACCCGAAGAGTCCAGCATCGGAGAGGGGGGCCTCGAGCAGTGGAATCCTCCTCCGGTCCGGAACCCCCGCCTGCTCCAGCCAAAGGTGGCGCTGGATGAGAGTGGCCAGGGCGCGCTCCTTCCCGGCGGCTATCGCCTGCAGCTGAGTCAGATGCAGGATGGCTCCAGCCGCCTGGGCGTGAAGGTACCGTTGACGGTCGTCCAGTACCGCCCCGCCCGCCATCAGCCCCGACATGTAGCGAGCCAGCTGCGCAATGTTGCAGGTTGCAGCCAGGCTCTGTGTCGAGGTGATGTACACCTGGTCACTCCATGAAGCCAACTGCCTAGCCGATTTCCCATGGGGAAATGGCTTTCGTAATGGCTCCCACACCATCTCGGTGCTTAAGGATGGATGCCATCGGGCTATCAAGTGGAGGCACCCCGTCCTTCAGCCCCTGGACCAAACCCACTACCCGCGTGACTGGCACGTAGGAGGGGGTAAGGCCGACGATGTGGGATATTACCTGTCCCCGCGCCACGTAGGCCTCCATCGCTGGGAAGAATGGGCAGACAACGCCCGCCTCCCTCACAGGATGGCGTTGCCAGAGATGATCATGTCATCGGGAACAGGTGCCGGCAGTGGCTGCGGCAACGCCATGAGCTCGGGGAACAAGGCAAGCAACTCCCCTTCTTCCACGTCACTCGCGTCCCTCGTGTACGGGAGGCTGCACCGGGAGCCGTCGTCCGACGCGGCAGATAGCTGGGCATCTTGTCTCCGGGGTGGAGATCTTAACCCAGCCCCAGAGTACGAGGGTCCCCAGGGAGACGTAGCACTCTCTGCCACTCCCTGAAGGGGAGAGTGACTCGTCTCCGCCGGGCCTTCGAACAAGAGAGCCCCCGCCCCCTCCATGAAATCCTCAGTCTCCATCGGATACGGAGAAGAGGCGAGGGAACTCTTGCTCGGCTCCAGCACAACACTGCCACTAGCCCGTTCACCCCCGCCATCCTACGACGAGCCGAGGCGAAGAGTCTGCGACGCAAATCCTCGGCCACCAGAGGAACTGTCCGCCTGTCGGCCGACTGCCCTCTGGCAGGGGAACCAGGGCCGGAACTCAGCCACCTCACAGGAGATGGGAGCTCAACGGCCCCTCTGCGAAGCACACTCCCCTCCGGGCGTCGCTCAAGTGCACCTGTCTGCCACAACCGTGGAGCCAGGAACGCCCCACGACGCACGGAGGATGCCGCGACAGTGAAGCGCTGGTGGAGGGTAGAGCTGTAGTCGTCTAGACCCTCCGACGGTGAAGACATTATCTCTTTGTTTTTCCGAAAATTAGCGAGAGAGAAAAAACAAAGATACAATGTCAACGTAGCTCCTTTCCAACAAACTACTTTTAGCACTAAACTAAAGTGGTGTATACACAAACTTCTCTGTGGTGAAAGTAGGGAAGGAGCTGATTGTGTGGCCATGACCCCGCTTATATAGGAGCGGATGTGGGTGTGGCCAGGCAAGTGGGTGTGTGCATGTGAACGTTTTTTCATTATTAGAATGGATTAAAGGGATAGTTCCAATAGAGCAGAGCGTAAAGCTATACGATCTATAACTGAGATACATGTATGATGGACCAGAACTTGGTCGTTCCCGGGAGACACAGACCCATCTTAAATAATAACGCAAAGATAACTTTGACTGTTTGCCATGATTGATTGTTGCCACGACTGCTATCTTTATCTGTTGCGTATACGTCTTCTCTCTAGCCCTTCAACTACTGACCAGGGTCGCACTCGCAGATGTGTATTATGATCACTTATTATGATCTTGTGGCAATAAATACACATTGCACCGGAATAATAAAAAAGAAAAGACGACATGTAGTCGTGTGAATCCACACACTGAACCGTGACCTCTGTACCATGAAGTCGCCGGATGAATACACACCCCTAATAGACATAGATGAAGTTAGCCGGCACATACAGTATAATTTATACAATATACCATCCTCCACGCCTTCCTTTCACACAAACCAGACACAAACCAAGATTCAAGATTCAAGAGTTTTATTTATCACATACATACCAGGGCATACAGTGAAATGCGGGTGGCCATGCCCGCTTCGATTGTGCAAGAATACAATAGTAAATCAAATAAGTAGAAGATAATAAAATAGACATAAAATAGACATGTTAAAAAGTCCTGAGATAATGCAATACAATGTTAGCTATGAATTAAAGGCACTGGGTCTTATTTACACTACTATACAATATACAGTTTTACTCTATGTCCCTATGCTATACTTGCTATTACTAACTATAGGCCTACTATACAAGAACCACAACAGTTCTTTCCTTAAAGTGACCTTTTCGTATGTGTTTAAATAGGAACCAAAATAGGAAGATGGTAGAGTTTGGTGAAAACCATTTTTTTTAAGGCAACTGTCACCCTGATAATATATCTACTTCAAGTCAGTCAAGTCAAGAGTTTTATTTGTCACGGCATACAGGGCATACAGTGAAATGCGGGTGGTCATGCCTGCATGACCACCCGCTTGTTAGGTATATAAGCTGGCAGAAGGCCAAAGACATTCAATGAATTTCCCCTGATGCACCAGAAAACAGATCCTTTTTTTTTGTATCCACTTTTTCTCCTTATTTTTTCTATTTTTCTCCCATCCCAATTTCGCCTCGCCAATTCTCCCTTCAATTCTCCCCTCCCCTGTCTCGAACGTTGCTAGACTGTGCCTCCCACTGGTCAGCTCCAGTGAGGACCAAGCCTTGCATCACGTGTCCCCTCCGGTACACGAGGAGGCAGCTGTCGCATCTTTTCACCTGAACAGCACGATCTCTCAGTGGCGAGGAGTAACGCGTGGGAGGCTCACACTGCCCCCGATACTTCCTGATTCTGCTGTACAGGTGCACCAACCGACCTGTAGGAGTCGCTGTCCACAACATCCAATCCCCACCCACAGGCTTTCCCACCCCTAACACTGCCAATTGTGTTAGTATGAACGACCGGCCAAGCCGGTAGCAACGCAGAGAGCTGGGCTCGATACCAGCATATCCTGCGTTAGTGGCGAGCGGCTTGCCCACTGTGCCACTCAGCCGCCCCAGAAAACAGATCCTTGTAATTATTTTATTAAAGCTTGGTAAACTTGAAACATTTTTACTGGACATCTTTTATTCAAATCTGAACCCACTGAACCCACTGGAGTTTTAAAGATCTATTTGGATCTTTTTTAATCTTTTGGGTTTTTCTCCTACAGTATCTGCCATCTGGGGGAAAAAGTGTCACCAACTCTTACACTATGATCGCTAGCATCAAAGTACATTTACATTTAGTCATTTAGCTGACGGTTTTTATCCAAAGCGACTTACAAGTTCTGTACGACAAGTCATCAGAGACCATTGACCGGAGGTAGGCAGGAGCGGTTCCCTTTGCCGCACAGTATGCCAGGTCGAGGGCCGTGCAGCGGATTCGTGCAGCAATGGGGAGCCAGTGCAGGTCCCTAAGGAGTGGGGTGACATGGGCCGACCTCGGTAGGTTTGAGATCAGGCGGGCCGCTGCATTCTGAATGAGTTGAAGAGGCTTGGTGGCAGTGGCCGGAAGACCAGCAAGCAGTGCGTTGCAGTAGTCGAAGTAGTAAAGTAAAACACAAATGACAAATCAGTGGAGTCAATTCATAGTATTCCATGGTAGACATCTTGGTCGGTGATTGTAATAAACCAGCTGGTGATTATCATTAAATGGTGGATTATGAACAGTGGCCATTGAGCTGTTTCACTGTGCCATATTGGGTTGCAAAACACGTCACAAGAATACTATGAGTAATGTTAGCCATATCTTCAGACCTTTGCATGAAGGAATCTCCTGTATTTATTTAAAATTCCATAGGCTAAATAATATCAGGTAACAATTGTATACCAAAAAGCATTTAGGAGTGAAACAAACCCTGCAATCCATTAACTCTATGTTGACCATTGCCGCCCATGTGCAGCCCATGTGAGCTGAGTGATCTGGAGTTCCTGGATGAGGAGTTTCACCAGAGCCTTCAGTGGATGAAGGACAACGACATCGAGGACATGCTGGACCTCACCTTCACTGTCAACGAGGAGGTCTTCGGACAGGTGTGTGTGTGTATTCATTTGTTTAAGCTCTAAAGACTGTAGTGTAGACTAGAGCTGCTACTGACAATTATCTAATTATCCAATCATCGATTCATCCAATGATTATTGTATTGATTATCTAAACAATTCATTTTCAACATTATAATTTAATGCACACTGGAATTCAGCTTCAAATTGTTATTCTTCTTCTTTTGTATTTCCATCAGACAAGATGCTTTGGCACATTTAACTGCCAACAGTGAAATGTTTTGAGGAATCAATGCAGCAATTTTTCATCAATGATTTTTTGTAATAAATGTATTGGTTGGATGTACAGTGTTGGATGTCAGTTACTTCTTCTTTTTGTCATGATGTTACTGTATGTTCTTACTTCATAGCATTCCTCTTTGAGACCAACAGGCTCTGCTAGCCGCAAGCTACAGTAGCTCATTTGCTATTAATATTAACGAGAAATGCAAAAAGAAATACAGTAAGCTGAATTGCCAATGCTGTCACACGTGCCTGAGGAATAAAAACAATAGATATGTTTTCACCACAATGTAATAAGTATCCAGTGGAGGAAACAGAATACAATTCTAAATGTCAAATTTAAATGTTTGTGTCAATGTCTCCCCGTGGTCCTGTAGATCACAGAGAGAGAGCTGAAGCCGGGTGGGGCAGGTATCCCTGTGTCAGAGAAGAACAAGAAGGAGTACATTGAGCGCATGGTCAAGTGGCGCATCGAAAGAGGAGTGGCCCAGCAAACGGAGAGCCTGGTCCGGGGCTTCTACGAGGTACAGTATGACACCCACTGTCTCTGGAGCTCATACTGCATTACAAACCATGTATTGGTTAAGGTTTCAGTAAATATAAGGTGTTTATATGCCTGTATAGACCTTTTCAATGGAATTGTATTGCTAGGGAACAGCTTTGGTCCAAGTGTATTTCCTGTCAGCTAGAAAGAAACTATAAATGAAGGAAGGGTCACTACGTCAATGCTCTGCTTTGGTGCCAGTTCTATTGAAGCCTATGGGAGATGTATAGAGGAGCACAATACATCTTGTAGTATGACCTTTGAAGAAATGCTTTTGCCAAATGAAAGAACACTTCAGAGAATACTGACAGACATATTTTTCCAAATGTGCACATTTGTTTATTTGTTTTTGGTCTCCATAGATCACCAGATCACCCACTGGTGAATCTACTATACCTGTATACTACACCTGTAGATAACCCACTGGTGAATCTATGATACCTGTATACTACACCTGTAGATAACCCACTGGTGAAGCTACTATACCTGTATACTACACTTGTAAAGAATAGTAACCATAGATGATTATAGGGCTACTTTACAGGGCTCATGGCGAGTCAAATGCTCACCACGGCAAATAACTTTAGTTGCCAGTGGAGTGTCCCTTGATTTTGATAATATTGAGTTTAGGATAAATAAATATAAAAAATAGTGCCAAATTGTCAGCATAGTCCAAGTCGTCCAGTTGCGTCCAAGGTGTCCACTGAATCCCGTACCTTCTCTGTGCTGTGGAGGTCTTCATTATCCAGTCAATGGCCAGCAGGAAGAGGAAGGGCGAGAGCAGACAACCTTGTCTGACCCCGGTCCTCATTTGGAATGCCTCTGTGAGCTGCCCTCCGTGGACCACCTTGCATGTCAGTCCCTCATAGGAGTTCCTGATGATGGAAACAATCTTGGTCGGCACCCCATAATGTCGGAGAAGCTTCCAGAGGGTCTCTCTGTCTAGGCTGTCAAAGGCTTTCTCATAGTCCACAAAGTTTATGTACAGGGGTGAGTTCCACTCCATCGACTGCTACACGATGATGCGCAGCACTGCAATCTGGTCTGTGCAGGATCGGTCCTTGCGGAAACCAGCTTGCTCATCGCAGAGTTGTGCATCGATGAGGTCCTTCATCCTGTTCAAGATGACTCTGTTAAAAAATTTCCCTGGCACTGATAGCAGTGTGATCCCTCTGTAATTTGCACAATTGCTAAGGTCGCCTTTCTTTGGGATCTTGATGAGGTAGCCCTCTTTCCAATCTCCTGGCACGTCTTCTTCCTCCCATATCTTCATGAAGAGTGGGTGGAGCATCTTCACCATGGTTTCTATATCCGACTTAAGTGCCTCCGCAGGGATGTTGTCTGGTCCTGCAGCCTTTCCGTTCCTCAGCTGCTTTATAGCCTTCCTAATTTCTTCCCTGGTTGGTGCGTTGCAGGCTATGGGTAGGTTTGTGTCAGCCTGTGCGATGTCTGGTGGGTTCTGTGGTGCTGGTCGGTTTAGAAGTTCTTCGAAATACTCCATCCATCTGTTCTTCTGTTGCTCCTCTCCCGTTGTTATCGGTCTTCCCTCTTTGTCCTTCACAGGTCGTTCTGGTTTGCTGTACTTTCCTGTCAGCTTCTTGGTGATGTTGTACAATTCTCTCAGATTCCCCTCTCTTGCTGCTTGCTCTGCCTCTGTTGCCAGGTCATCCATATACTTTCGCTTGTCTGCTCTGATGCTCTTCTTTACTAGCTTGTTTCATTCTGCATACCTTTCTTGTGCCTTGGCCTTCTCTGCTCTTGTCCGGCTGTTGTTCACTGCCGCCTTCTTCTCCCTCCTCTCTTGGATCTTTCGCAGACTGTCCCCTGAGATCCACTCCTTGTGCTGGTGCTTCTTGGGGCCAAGCACTTCCTGGCAGGTAGATGTTACTGCCTCTTTTATCCCCTTCCAACTGTTCCCCAGGGTGCACTCGTCCTCTTCCAACAGCTCCTGTAAAACTTGGAACTTGTTGCTGAGTGTTACTCTGAACTCTTCCAGCTTACTGGCGTCTCTCAAGAAAGCTGTGTTGTACCTGTGTCGTGTTGTATCTGCCGACATCCAGTTCTTTCTCTGCTTCAGCTTCAGGCTGGCTACGATGAGGTGGTGGTCTGAAGCCACTGCTCCTCTCTTTACTCTTATATCCTGCATGGACCTCCTGAATTTCTTGCTGATACAGACGTGGTCAATCTGGTTCTTGGTTATGTGGTCTGGCGATACCCAAGTGGCCTTGTGGATGTTCTTATGGGGAAAAACACTGCCGCCAATGACCAAGTTATTCATAGCGCACAGGTCCGCCAGCCTCTCCCCATTTTCATTCATGGCCCCCAATCCGTGTCTTCCCATTATATCTTCGTACCCCCTGTTGTCACTTCCGATCTTGGCATTAAGGTCTCCCATCAGGATTGTGATGTCTCTCTCTGTGTGCTTTTCTATAATGGACTGCAGTCTGTTGTAGAACTGGTCTTTGTCTGCTTCCTCACTGTCATTGGTAGGAGCGTAGCACTGTATGATGTTCATATTGATCCTCTTCTTCTTGGTTCAAAAGGATGCAGTGATGATCCTTGGACCATGGGCTTCCCATCCTATGGCGAGCCTATGCTGGATGGCGAGGCTTTGGAAGAAGTTGAAGCCTTTACCTACCTTGGCAGTGTTATTGACAAGCAGGGCGGCACAGATGCTGATGTCAGAGCACGAATAAGGAAAGCACGTACAGCATTCGTGCAATTACGGAACATCTGGAGCTCAAAAGAACTGACTTCCAACACCAAAGTCAGATTCTTTAACACCAACGTCAAGGCAGTCCTATTATATGGAGCAGAGATGTGGAGAACTACAGCTGCAACCATCAGGAAAGTGCAGGTCTTCATTAACAGCTGCCTGCGGAAGATCATCCACATCCGATGGCCAGACACCATCAGCACCTGCAAACTCTGGCAGAGAACAAACCAGCTGTCCGCATAAGAAGAAATTAAGAAACGCAGATGGCGCTGGATAGGCCACACCCTGCGAAAGCCCGCAAGTAACATCACCAGACACGCCCTAACATGGAACCCGCAGGGCAAGCGGAAAAGGGGCCGCCCAAGAAACACCTGGCGCAGAGACCTGGAGGCAGACACCAAGACCATGAAGATGACCTGGAACCAACTGGAGAGAACAGCTCAAGACAGAGATGCTTGGAGATCACTTGTTGACGGCCTATGCCCCAGAAGGGGTAGCAGGCGTAAGTAAGTAAGCTCACATACGTTATGCATCAGAAGTTCCAGTCCGTTATAAATTTCCGTTAACGGAACTTGCATACAAATTAATTATTGAACTAACATAAAACCAAATGTACCTTGAAAACACATGAAGTTTTGCCCCAGATTGATAACCTGTTAAACCGACGGGGGGGGGAGATGGAAGAGTGGTCTGCCCGTTCACCACTACACTAGATGTGCCGAGACATTAGGCAGCTATGTGAGTTCACGCGCTACACAGTAATGTAACGATCACCCCTTCCTTCGTTTAGAGTTTCCTTCTCAGCTATTGTATTAGCAAACACTGCAACAGGAAATACACTTGGACCAATTTAGAACGTTTATGTTTGCAGTTTGAAACAGAATATACATTGACAAACAGATTATTACAATGAAAGGACAGACTGCAGAACCCAATAGTAAGCTGGATTTGTTGTTTTCATGCATATCCTGGTTGATATTATTCACATCCCGGTGAATTTGTGTTTGTTTTATGTACTGAAATGATGCTGATCACTCGCATCTTAAATGTAACCATTTATTGCAGAAAAATGGTAATATGTTTATATCTGGCCTTAACTCGTTCAGCGCCAGTCACGAGAAAAGTCGGGTTAACTCGCCAACCGTTCAGCGCCAATCACGAGAAAACTCTGGTTTTAATCGTTATTTCTTTTATTAGCTATATCCATTCATTTTTCATCCATCCAGCCTGATGTTATCATTGGGAATGGGTCTGAGCTCGCAAAAGGGCAAATACCGCTGCCTACGCCTTCCAGCCGGTATTGCGCTCTATTAGAAATGGTGTAGTTTCTTTTCTGGGCCGATCTGAGCCGTGCGGGCGGGGTTTAAATACTCCGGCAGGACTAGCGTTTACAACGTTACATCTGCAAGGCTGCCCCCCCCCCCCCCCCCCCCCCCCTTCATATGCAATGCCGGGCAATGTGGGACGGACCTCCATGAGCAGTATTTGGAATGGCGATCAGATAATTGGATTATTTCTTTTGCATTACATCAGAGACCAGGTAAGGACTCTATATATAAAATATTGCGTTGATCTGATATTTCTTTCTACCGCGATCGAAGCTGTCTGTGTGTGTGTGTGTGTGTGCGTGTGTGTGTGTGTGTGTGTGTGTGGCTGTTTACCATTGAGTGCAGGAGGTGGCGGGGGCAGCGCCGCGCTACGAGGGCCATTTCATGTATGCACGAGGAAGGATAATAATGATAATCTAGCATTGATTTCAGGAAGATTCGATAATCAGGCGAAAAATGACAACGTGTTTAGTGTATTCCACTAAAGGGCTATTATCTCGTCTTTTCCTGGGATTACTAAGAATCACCAAAACTATACTCATATTCAAAACGGTATAAAACGGAAATGTACGGAAGATGCATGTTGACTGGAAGCAACTCACTGACAATCTACGGGTGTATTAGACCCATAGCTATAATATAAGATATATTTTAAGCACTCGCAAATCTCGCAGTCTCCCCATTGATTAAAGCGATGGCGTTCTAGCGCCTCCTGGCTCATTAAGCGATGGCGCTGAATGAGTTAATGGCTCTGCTCGTCCGGGTGCACCCTGCATGAACTGAGCAAGCCTGCTCAACATCGCAGGGAACACACACTCTAAAACCCCAGTGGGTAAATACAGAACAGAACCAAGGCAGATATCTGAGAGATCTGACATGGCTTTACAGACACGATAACATACATAGATAGATAATGCAACAGTCAGATCACATGGATCAGATGGTAAATCAATGGCAATACCAATAAGCCATTATGAGAAACAGTGCAGAGAGAGCGCAGGAACAAGACGGTGGAGGCTGGGGGAGGCACAGCAGAGGTTGCTCTCTCTGGCTCCTCACCATCAGCTCAGCAGCAGCTGAGTGGAAGCAGCAGGGCATCGCGGTACTCGTTTAAATGGACCTGCTGCCATAGAGCTCTGCAGTGGATTTCAGAATGTTCTCTATGGCCGTAGCCTCTGGTGAAAATTAAGATTAGGTACGATTGTAAAAGTTGCATAGATTTATTTTCGTGCAACATTCTCGCAGAGGTTATTGACAACTGGGAGACAACGCTACTTCGAATGTGATGTGTCTCCCAATGGTAAGGGGAAAGAGGTCTTAGAACGTGTCTATGATGACACTCACCCGTCTTTACTATATACACAACTACTGGCACTATATTCAGTTTTCAGTATCCGTGTTTAAAAAAATATATATTTGCATTATACTGTATAATCATTGTGGCAACATCTTAATTTTCACAAGATTCTATGGGTGGCCATAGAGAACATTCTTCTGGAACCAGAGGGAGGCGGGGCACTGCAGAGCTCTACAGAATAGCATTAGAATGAATACTCTATCATCAGTAAGTTAATTGTAGTTAAAAAATATATATTATTGATTGAAAGCGTTGACCCAAACCCAAGTATGAAGTATGTTTGTGTGTGTGTGTGTGTGTGTGTGTGTGTGTGTGTGTGTGTGTGTGTGTGTGTGTGTGTGTGTGTGTGTGTGTGTGTGTGTGTGTGTGTGTGTGTGTGTGTGTGTGTGTGTGTGTGTGTGTGTGTGTGTGTGTGTGTGTGTGTGTGTGTGTGTGTGTGTGTGTGTGTGTGTGTGCTCGCTCATCAGGTGGTGGACATGCGGCTGGTGTCAGTGTTTGATGCCAGGGAGCTGGAGCTGGTGATCGCTGGCACAGCCGAGATTGATCTGGCAGACTGGAGGAGCAACACAGAGTACAGAGGAGGTGAAGATAGAGAGATGGAAAGATAGAGAGGTGGTTCGAAGGACAAGAGGAACAGAGGGCAAATCAGAGGGGGGTTTACATTACTTGAAGACATTGATGACAGAGTCAGCCCGTTTCCTTGACAGAAGTTTAGCAATCGTGGGATCGGAGTACTTGGACCAAATTCCTAATTGGACCAAGCAGTGCTGTAGAACTCTGGCCCAGTGGGCTGGTCACTCCTGTGAATCGTGACATTGGGATAACTGAAAAAGAACTTGAACTTGGATACTGGTTCTTATTTTCATGTAGCCAAGATTCAAGATTCAAGATTGTTTATTGTCATATGCACAGTTAAAACGACAGTTTGCCATACAATGAAAATCTTACTTTGCTAGTCCACCCTTCACAAAAAATCACACAGTACTTAACTTAAACAAATTTAAATACAAGCGAGTGCTAGAAAATAAGATAAAATAGATAAAAATAGATAAAAATATATATACAATAAAACAAGGCACAGTGAGTTACATTGCACATTCCATGGAGGTGACAGTGAATCATAGCAGCAGTTAAAAGTGTCTTTAGAGATTCATAGTTCATAGTTCATAGTAGAAGGTGTGTGTGGAGGGGGGGGGGGGGGGGGGGGGCTAGTCTGATGGCCTGTGGGTAGAAACTGTTTGTCAGTCTCGTGGTTCTGGCTTTCAGACTCCTATATCGCCTGCCTGATGGCAGGAGGTTGAAGAGTCTGTGTTGGGGGTGTGCACTGTCCTTAATGATGTTGTGTGCTCTCCTGGTGGCCCTGGTAGAGTAAATGTCCTGTAGTGAGGGGAAGGCTGCTCCAGAGATGTACTGAGCAGTTTTAATCACTCGCTGGAGTGCCTTCCTGTCCTTAGCAGTGCAGTTTCCATACCAGACTGTGATTGAGCTGGTAAGGACACTCTCAACCGTACTTCTATAGAAGTTGCTGAGAATCTGCGGCTACGTGGCGTAGTGGGCAAGGCGCTCGCCACAAATGACGGAGACGATGGGCTTGCCTGTTCGAGCCCAGCGCTCCACATTGCTTTCAGTTTAGCTGGTCGTTCATACTAATACACATTGGCCGTATTAGGGGGTGGGAAACTGATGGGTGGGGATCGGGCGTTGTGGACAGCGACTCCTACAGGTCGGTTGGTGCGCCTGCGCAGTAGAATCAGGGAGTGTCGGGGGCAGCGTGAGCCTCCCACGCGTTACTCCTCGCCACTGAGAGATCGAGCTGCGCAGGTGAAAAGATGCGACTGCTGTTACCTCAAGTACCGGAGGGGACTTGTGCTATGTATGACTTAGTCCACATTGCAGCCGGCTTGTGGGAGGCAAGAAACAGCGTTCATGACAGGGGAGGGTTGAATTGGATGATACGAAATTGGGATGGGAGAAAATATAGAAAATGGGAGAAAAAGTGGATAAAAAAAAATAATAAGTTGATGAGAATCTTAGGTGGCATGCCAAATTTTCTCAGCCTTCTTAGGAAGTACAGTCGTTGGTGGGATTTTTTAATTATCTGTTGGGTGTTGTGAGCCCAGGTGAGGTCCTCGCTGATGTGGATACCGAGGAATTTAAAGGTTTTAACCCTATCCACCTCCGTCTCACCTATGTACAGAGGTGTGTGCTGTACACTCTTCCTCCGTGGGTCAATAATCATCTCCTTGGTCTTGTCTGCGTTCAAGGAGAGATTATTGTCCTGACACCAGGCCACCAGTTCCACCACCTCCCTTCTGTACGCCTCCTCAGCTCCCCCAGTGATCAGTCCAATGACTGTAGTATCATCTGCGAATTTGATGATACTGGTGTTGTTCTGGGAGGCCACACAGTCGTGTGTGAAGAGGGTGTACAGTAGGGGGCTCAGTACGCAGCCCTGGGGGGTCCCTGTGCTTAGAATCTTTGTGTCTGATGTCCGGTTGCCGACTCTGACTGACTGGGGCCTATTTGTAAGAAAGTTCAGCACCCAGTCACAAAGAGCCGGTGTCAGACCCACAGTGAGGAGTTTAGCAGAGAGTTTGTGTGGGATGACTGTGTTAAATGCAGAGCTATAGTCAATGAATAATAGTCTGGCATATGTGTCCTTGCCCTCTAAGTGGGTGAGGGTGGTGTGGATGATGGTGTTGACTGCATCCTCAGTGGACCGGTTCTGACGGTAGGCAAACTGCAGAGGGTCCAGTGTGTCTGGGATGGTCTTCTTGATGTGTGACATGACTATCCTCTCGAAACACTTCATCACTATTGGGGTGAGTGCAATGGGACGATAGTCATTCAGACAGGTTACAGTGTTTTTCTTTGGCAGGGGCACGATGGTGGTGGTCTTGAAGCAGGTTGGCACAACAGCTTGTGCTAGTGACAGGTTTTGAATGTCAGCAAGTATGTCAGCCAGCTCTGATGAACAGACCCTGAGGGCACGGCCGGGGATGTTGTCTGGGCCGGCTGCCTTCCGTGGGTCTGTTCTCCTCAGAACCGCACATACCTCTGCCATTGTCACAGTGAGTGGTGGGTCCTGTGTGCGCTCCGTGGTCAGAACCCCTTTCACTTGGTTGGTATTGGGGACCTCGAAGCGGGCGTAGAACTCATTCAGCTCATCTGGCAGTGAGGGTTGGCTGTTTGTGACCCCCTTGCTCCCCTGCTTGTAGTCTGTGATGTGGTGCAGGCCTTGCCACATGCGGCGGGAATCATTGGTGGTGTAGAATCCCTCCAGCTTTTGTCTGTATTGTCCCTTGGCCTCGCTGATGGATCTATGCAGGTCGTATCTGGCCTTCTTGTAGTCCTCAGCGTTGCCCGAGACAAATGCAGTGGAGCGGGCATGTAGTTTGGACCGAACATCACAGTTAATCCAGGGTTTTTGGTTTGGGTATGTCTTGCATTGTTTTGTGGGCACAATGTTTTCCACACATGTGCTGATGTAGCCAGTTACACTGGAAGCGTATTCCTCTAAATCCACAGTAGAGTCATCCCTCTGAGCAGCAGTTTTAAACATGTCCCAGTCTGTGCTCCCAAAGCAGTCCTGAAGCACCAGTTCGGTTTCTTCATTCCATACTTTAACAGTTTTACTTACTGGTGGGGCTTGCTTGAGGCGTTGTCTGTACGCTGGATAGAGAAAGGCTGAGATGTGATCAGATAGTCCAAAGTGTGGTCATACCAACCGATGATCACTTATTGTGTAAAATGCTGGAAAAAGTTATTTCATGATGATTTCAGGATTCAGGTTTTAACAGACAGTAACTCTGTTTCTTGGAAAACACCAGCAGAGTAGGTATTGTAGATGACCAGGAAGGGAGGTGTTAAGATTGAGTACTACAGTAGCTGTAATAGATTCCATCAGGTTTCATCATTGCCTTCAGGGTCCAAATAAAAACATAAAGACTGTGATTTAAACCCTTTCACCCTGTGAGGAGTAGGCTATAAATACAGGATGAAAACAACAACATAAAGTCCAGCCAGTGATTGTGGTGGTTGGTGAAATATAGGCTGTTACAGTATGAGAGTGTCAACTCAAACGACTGGATCTCAGGCATGTTAAGAATAGAATAGAAATCCTTTAATAATCCAGAGGGAAATTCGGCACTACAGATCGCTCACATTGAACAACAATAAACATTTAGGTAGTCAATAGGACTAAAATAAGAATATAATAATATAAAAAATAAGAATAACATAGAATAAAGAATAAAATACGTTCCGGGATATACATTCTGGTATGTATATACATTCTAAAATCTTAACTATAAACTAAAGAGCAGTTTACAGAGATCTTTTCATTAAGAAGGATATGCATTGATATGTCCAATTCACATCCTCTTTGTGGTGGTTCACCAATCATCTAATGAAAAAGGTCTGGATAATAAACAGAAATATTTTTGCTGACTATTTTAACCACTAGCTATATACAGTAGAAGTACCGTATCTTTTATTTGTTCATGAATAATGTCAACATACAAAAAAACAAGCCTAGCGTGCACAATCGCCTACATTAAAAACGTTTAAATTATAGTTATATTATCATACTGGTCATCGCGTCTCGCTCTTAGCCATTATGAGATAACTCTTATCTCCTAGCACCTACTGTGCTCATGAACTAACAATTTGCACTCATGCACGTGACCAGGCCACGCCCCCACGTCCTGCTATAAGACGCCGGACATGGTCACACTCTACCTTCCTCTTTTTTTGTTTCCAACATGGACGTTGCAGTGCACTCCGTGAACTAGTTGTTATGAAACGCAGGGAGAAATTACACAATGTTGGATTTTCGCCGGAGGTTCACCAGCCCCCGGAATCTTCTCTGCACATCCTAACAGCGCATCGGACCTGTCCTGGGGTTCCCTCATCTCGTGACAGCGGATCGAGGGACGTTGCGCGACGGCTAGCAGTCGAGCTAGGTCGCGCACAGGTAGGGTCTGCGCTGCCAGGCATTAATGCTAGCATTTGTGATACTGCTCGTTGTCCCATGAGACAGCCGAGTTGTGTATTGGCGCGAGGGGCAGGATATTTGGGTAAACATGGTCGTCATGACTCTGAGTTGGATGTTTTCCCGGCTATCCTGGAGCGCGCGGCTAATGCTAATGCTACGATGCTGGGTCACTGTTCCTTTGTTCCCCGCCGTGGGCTGTCACCACTCTTCCCTCCTCTTAACCGGTTCATTGCTGAAGGTCAATCGGTGTCTAATGTGGGGGGTTTTGCTGAGGCTTATTTACCCCTTTTTACGGGTGGATGGGCTGACAACAGGGCGCAAGGGAGCTTTTGTCACCCAGTGTGATGGCGGCTTCCCCCGTATCAAACCGGCCCTTTCTGTCGGGGTCCCCCCTTGGGTGCGATTGCCTCGTTGGTAGTGTCAGGGTGCGATATCCCGGCTCCACGAGACGCCCTGCTCGCGCGGTTGGCGGGTCCAGGGTTGGCAACGCACAGCGGGTGGGACCTATCTACGATTCCTGGCGGACCAGCGCCAAATGGCGGCGGGTGCGCTTTGGGATTATCATCACATATGGCTACAGCAGTGCCGTATGTCGAAGTGGATGGAGAGAACGCTGAGGCGGGGGCTTGTGTTGCAGTTTGCGCTACCCCACCCTCGGTTTTCAGGTTTGGTGCAGACCTTGTTGTCAGGGTCAGCAGCAGTGACAGCTCTGGCCGACGAGATCCAATCTCTGTTAGCGAAGCAAGCCATCGTCGTGGTCCCAAAGGAGGACGCGATGTGTGACGTTTACTCCCGGTATTTTCTGGTGCCCAAGAAATCGGGAGGTGTCAGACCTATTCTGGATCTGTCTGCGTTCAATCGGCTGATTGTGACGAGGCGGTTCAGGATGTTGACCGTCAAACACCTGATAAGCTCCGTCAGAGTGGGGGACTGGTTCACCTCCATAGACCTGAAGGATGCGTACTTTCACATCCCGATCTTCCCTCCTCACAGGAAATTCCTTCACTTCCTTTTTCAGGGTGTAGCGTACGAATACCAGAGGCTGCCGTTCAGCTATTCTCTGGCCCCCCGCACATTCACCAAGTGCGCAGAGTCCGCGCTGGAGCCTCTACGTCGTCAGGGGATACGAGTTATTTTCTATCTCGACGACATTCTGCTCCTTAGACGGTCGGAGGAGGTGGAATTCCTCACCAGTCTGGGTTTTGCTGTGAACTGGAAGAAGAGTACTCCTCTTCCCAGTCAACAGGTGGAGTACTTGGGCTTGGTTCTAAGCTCAAGGCCCATGAGGGCAACCCTCTCAGAGCGACGGCGAGTGGATATTCTCGGCACGCTCAGGGGGCTCCGTCCTGGCAGGACGGTTACGGCGCTGTCCGTGATGCGCCTGCTCGGTATGATGGCATCTGCTCACTCTGTGGTCCCTTTTGGCCTCCTCTTCATGAGGAGGATACAGAGGTGGTTTTCCAATATGTAAATAGACCTGGTGAGAGGCAAGTGGAAACGACTGAAGGTTCCCATGTCAATACTGGGGGATCTCGACCACTATGGGAGGAATGGTACCCTCACCAGCGGGATCTCCATGGGCTGCAGGCTGTCACACGTCACAGTCTTCACCGACGCCTCCCTCACGGGATGGGGGGGGACGTGTCGGACCAACGCAGTAGGGGGCAGCTGGACGTGCCATGCTACCCGGTCTGCACTGCATATCAATGTGTTGGAATTGAAGGCGGTCCTTCTGGTCCTCAAGCGGAGCACGTGTTGGTCAGGACGGACAACACGACGACAGCATCGTATATCAACAGACAGGGTGGAGTACGCTCCGTCTGTCTGCACCGGGCGGCGGTCGAGCTCTGGCTATGGGCGTCTCTTAATCTGCACAGCCTGAGGGCGCTCCACATCCCTGGCAAGGAGAATGTGGGCGCAGATGTGATGTCGTGGGCGGTCCTCATCCCAACGAGTGGGGACTACGTCCAGACATAGTCAGACAGGTCTGGGACCGGTTCGGGGAAGCCACGGTGGATCTGTTTGCGAGCAGACAGTCTCACCAGTGCCCCTTATGGTTCTCGGTCAGTCTGGGGGACAATCCTCCCCTGGGGGTGGATGCCTTCTCGATGTATCCATGGCTGCCCGGGATTCTGTATGCGTTCCCCCCCATACACCTGATATCTCAGCTGTTGGAGCGGATACGTCGGGAGCACAGGACCTTGATCCTGATCGCACCGGACCGGGGCATGGCTGTATGGTTCCCGGTCCTTATCCAGCTCTTGGTAGCCCCGCCGTGGCCTGTTCCTTGGTCACCGCGGGCCCTCTCTCAGGCGCACGGATCTCTGTGTCTGTTCCCTGTTCTGGGACAGCCACTGAAGGTTTGGCTGCTGAGGGGGTGAGTCTGGAGGGGATGGGTCTTGACCCTTCTGTGGTCGACACCATCCGAAACGCGCGTGATCCCTCCACTATTGCGGTTTACGTGGGTAAGTGGCGTGCTTTTCAAGAGTGGTGTAAGGTGGGGGGCTGGGATCCGGTGTCCTGCCCCCTGGACGCTGTCCTTTCCTTCCTTTAGTCTATCTTGGGTAGACTGTCGGCCTCGACGGTGAGGGTATACGCCGCAGCTATATCCTCTTGTCATGTGGGTTTTGAGGGCGATACGTTGTTCAGCCACCCTCTTGTGAAACGTTTCCTGCTTGGCGCTCGGCGTCTCAAGCCGGTGGAACGTTCTCTGTCTCCGAGTTGGGACCTCCAACTGGTCCTGGGCCGGTTGTTGGAGGCCCCGTTTGAGCCTCTTGAGCAGGTGCCGTTGGAGCAGCTGTCTTTCAAGACTGCGTTCCTGCTGGCCATCACCTCCGCTAAGCGCGTGGGTGAGCTGTGTGCTCTCTCTGTGCGGCCTGAGTGCCTGTCTATTCGGGCCAATTGCGGTGCGACTCTGAGGCCTAATCCAGTCTTCGTGCCAAAGAATATCCGGAGCTCTTTTCGCTCCAGGGATATTGTGATTCAGGCGTTTCATCCGCCTCCTCACGCTAGTGGGTTAGAGGCGAGCCTTCATCTGTCGTGTCCTGTCCGTGCTTTGGGGGTTTACCTCAGTCAGACGCAGGATCTCAGGGCTGCCGATCAACTGTTTGTTTGTTACGGTGGCCCTCGCGCAGGTAAGGCACTGTCCAAGCAGCGCCTGTCACATTGGTTGTGCGAGGGCATTGCCCTTTGCTACACGTTGGCTGGACAGGTCCCCCCTGGGGGTGTCAGGGCGCACTCTACTCGTGGAGTGGCGGCCTCTGCCGCCTTGTTAGGGGGGGCCTCGGTGGAGGACATCTGTGCTGCGGCCTCCTGGTCCTCCCCGGGTCCCTTCGTTAAGTTTTACCTCATGGACATGACTGGGGGTTCTGTCTCCCAGGCGGTTCTGAGGTCTGGGACCTCCCCTGCGTCCCACCAGTTGGTGGGCTAGCAGGGGTGTGTGGGTGTGTGCCACAGGGTGTTGTGTCACACGTGGTCCCGCCTGTACTGTACGTTTTTAGGGGACTTTGGTTCCCCCTTTTTCCGCACTTTGGTGGAGTTGACTGCCTCCCCCCCTTCGTTAGGACGGGCGGGTGGACTGGATGCGTGAACACTTAAGGTAACCTACTTGCGTTCAGCGTTTCGTTCCGCGTTTCTCTGATTGGCCACGACGCCCACGTGACCACGCTTAGCACGCCCCCGCGGCAGAGCGGCGCAGCACTCTCCTTCGCGAATACGCTTGTTCAGAAGGCAAGCCGCCATCTTTAATGTGTGCTATACTGTAGGTCGCATAGGTAATATTAATAGGTTGACGCGGCATTATGCATTCGTAATCCCCCCTACATAATAACCACGCAGGTTAATCAAGCAACACTCGCGCAATACCTAGCCTAGTAAATTATACATTCGTCACTTAGTTTTAATATGGACGGATAGCTCCACTCGTTCGTCAGCTTGCTGTGGAGCCTATGGTCAGTCTGTGACAAGTTCGAATCACTTCAATTTTTTTTTTCTTTTTTTTTTACGTTTAATTAATTTATCGTCTCTCTATATAAACGTAACTAGCTATTCATATCAATCGAAATAACGTTCATCTCCGATATTTAAACATGGTCCCCAAAATGAATGGAAGCAAATGAGGAGCCTGACACCTGGGAGGAATGGGGGTGTTGCAGCGTTGGGGATGTTTAAAAAATATAATTTAACTAATTCCTTCTGGGTCTTGGGATATTTCATATGTTTTGGCTAATTTTGATTTAAATTGTATAATTCCCATTTTAAAATGTTTTACCATGGTATGTTTGGTATCTTTTTTTTCAGCACAGCCTCACATATATGACCTGACAGTTAGTTTTCATATTGTATAATACTGTATATACTGTATACTGCATAATGTACAACACAAAACACAAAATCAGATTGAGAAAATGTGTTATTTTTAGTATGAACCAATGCAAACATATCAAATCAAGGATATAAAACAGTGGAAATGCACCCTCAGGTAGCATATTTACATAAACAAAAGAGAACAGATCAGAATTCAATTTACAAAGCATTATTTTCTCCATACACAGGTAATAAACACAGACGAAATTTTTATTCTCAACTGGAAATGATCACCAGCATGCTTTTTTTTTTAACAAAAAGTCAGTAAAGGTAAACATGTTTACAAAAAAAAGTTAAAAAAAAAAAAAAATGTTTACAGTAAAAAAGTAAAAAATAACTAAATAATTAAATTGTGGGATATTCAATATACATATATACTAGGGGTGTAACGGTACACAAAATCCCCGGTTCGGTACGTACCTCGGTTTTGAAGTCACGGTTCGGTATTTTTTCGGTACAGTATGGGGGGGGGGGGGGGGGGGGGGGTTGATACCAGTGCATACATTAAATTTTTTTTTTTATTAAATTATATAAATTATACTTTTTTTTTTATACAGCTACTGTTTTATATATACTGTTTTTTAGTAATAACTAGAAAGTAATGGTATTTATTCAACAACAGGTGATTGATTATGATACTAATACAAATCTATACACCGAGTATTGGGCTGCAGCACTGCAGATATACCCTACTCCAACGATCCACGCGGACATTACACAGTGTTGCACTCGTTACCAAGTGGCTCTGCAGATATACCCTACTCAGTCTAAAGGCTCCGTTGGAGATGATCTGTTGTGATTTTTGCACAATAAATAATCAACATTCTCTTTTGAGACTCCGCCTCAGACTCTTATCATTTGGCACTAAAAGCTAAACATTGTCACCGATATGGCTGTCCGCAACATGTCATTAATTGTGTACGCGAGGTGGTTCAGTGACGACGCTAACGTGAGCTAGGTTAGCTAGCATGGAGCTACCGGCAGATGGAAAGACTGTAACTTTACTGGTGAAAATGTGATTTACGTTGGAATACTCCTTTGCCAACTTGCTGTACTTTGCTTGCAGGTCTGCAGCCATTATTGCTGGATTATGAATAGTCCCAACTTTAGCCAAGGTAACGTTAAGCTAAAACTAGCTCTTCGGCTATGCTAACACCAGCAAGCGAACCCATCAGAGCTCCCCGTCACACTGCTCTGTTGGGAGGATGGCATTTAAGAAAGTATCTGCTGTTAAAATGACAAACAGCATTGACACTTTAATTCACGGTCGGTTAAACACACGTTTGTTTTATAATGCTCACAGCAGACCGCAGTGTTGTTGATAAATTACGTGGGGCCGGGGGGATTTAAGTTCAGCAAAAAAAGGTTCCGCACCGTTGCAATCGTATGGTGCACAGCCCGTACTGTACCGGAGGACCACATTGACGCGGTACAGTACGTATCCGCGTACCGTTACACCCCTAATATATACAGTACACATATGACTAGAGTGCAGTCATATAGAGTGCAGGATGCCTGAGGCGTATCCAAAAAAAATATTGCACCTGTCAAACTGTAACGCCTTTTGACAGGTGTTACCTGTGTATACGTGGCATGGGGTCTAGCTGCGGTCCTGGGGGTCTGCACGGCATGAACCGGAGGGGCTGAGGGGCTGGATCAGGATCACTGTCGGTCTTCCAGGGCGTCTGATCTCCTGCCTGATCTCCTGCCTGGGCTGGACGTCTTGGCCTGGCCTGGGTTGTCCTGCGTCGGCCTGGAGCAGGCTGCTCATCATGTCTGCACATAAATGGCACACACATTGTACATATAAGACACTGCTCATACAACACACACACACACACTGTATATACACTCAATATTCCATTCTGTATATATTGCGTACAAAGTCTGCAAACCTAGTAATAAGGGTTAGGGTTAGGGTTGGCTTGGGCACACCCTGCCCCCCTAGATGTCCCAGGCAAATCATTGCTGTACACAATGACATGTAAAAATACATTATTTTCAACTTTTATGAACAGAGTAATAACTAAAACAAAAGCACTAATAATAATAATAACAATAATAATAAGTCTCTCACCTGTCTTGGTTAGCCCTCCTTCCATGTCTCACTGAACTGGTTGAAGGCAGGGCTTCTGCTCCTTCTGCTCCTTGCTCCTCCTCACTGGATCGTCAACGTTAGCACATGGATAGCTCAAACTACTACTACTAAAACGTCTACTAATACTACTACTACTGCTACTACAACTACTACTACTGCTACTACTACTACTACCACTACTATTACTGCTAGTACTGCTACTACTACTGCTACTACTACTGTTATAAAAGTCGAACTACTAACTACTAACTGTCCGACAGAAATTATCTAGTGGACGAATTGTGCAGGTTTCTGGCAGTAACTTCCGCCTCCTTCGTCACTTCCTCCCAATCTTTTCCGTTTCATTCTAGCACAAAAAATGGCCAAGATATTGATAAAAATGTAACGCATGTACAATTATATCTGGCACATTTTACGCGTGCGTAAAAGTTTATTTAGCATCGAATTGAAATGATCCTGGTTGAGTCATTTATTGGTTTATCAAGACAAAATAAAAAGTAGCTTGTAGTTTCAAGGCCACGTCATAATGCCACGCCGAAAAAAACCCGGAAATGGACTAAGTTTTCGATACAGAGCGGCACAAACTGATGACGTCACTTCATCACGGCGCCGTGAGCCGCGACCGGGAACCGTTTATAATATAATAATTTGTGCTTCACCTAAAAATTTGGTCAGCAGCTTCCACTGATGTACAGTGTTGTCACGCGAAATAACGTTATGAATAAAAACGTGAAATAACATTATATAACGTTGCGTTACAATGTACAGTTTCTAGTTAATCAAGTAAGAGTGTACTGTACATACAGAGTTAAGAGTGTACTGTACATACAGAGTTAAGAGTGTACTGTACATACAGAGTTAAGAGTGTACTGTACATACAGAGTTAAGTGTGTACTGTACATACAGAGTGTACTGTACAATACATATAGTTAAGTGTACTGTACATACATAGTTAAGTGTGTACTGTACATACAGAGTTAAGTGTACTGTACTGTACAATACAGAGTTAAGTGTGTACTGTACATACAGAGTTAAGTGTACTGTATTGTACAATACAGAGTTAAGTGTGTACTGTACATCCCCAACGCTGCAACACCCCCATTCCTCCCAGGTGTCAGGCTCCTCATTCGCTTCCATTCATTTTGGGGACCATGTTTAAATATCGGAGATGAACGTTATTTCGATTGATATGAATAGCTAGTTACGTTTATATAGAGAGATGATAAATTAATAAAAAAAAAAAAAAAAAAAAATGAAGTGATTCAAACTTGTCACAGACTGCCCATAGGCTCCACAGCAAGCTGACGAACGAGTTGAGCTATCCGTCGATATTAAAACTGAGTGACGAATGTATAATTTACACTTGTGCCAATTGCCTACTTATTATTAAGCTAGGTATTGCGCGAGCGTTGCTTGATTAACCTGCGTGGTTATTATGTAGGGGGGTTACGAATGCATAATGCACGGTGTAACTGAGGGGTTACAAAACCCTGACTGTATTAAAGATTGTGATAGATTAAACCACTGCTAATTATCATTATTATTACTTGCCAGAAAGTACAGTTAATTATGGCAGACACTCAGAATAATACGGCACAGTGACAAAGAAATATAATTTAGAATATTTATTGTTATGCAGCTAATTGTACAGAGATGGGAATTAAGGTCGCGCTTGTATGGCGAAGAATATGAATAAGTCAGTCAGTAGCAAAAGTCAGTTGGAATGAATAATTCCTACGATGGGGTACTAGACTAAACGCCGCCTGGCGTAGGATGGCAATATAGGGGGAAACGCTGGTACCGCTGGAGACGAGGGGTTTCCTCCCAGAGATGTAAGCTCTGGAGGAAGGAAGAATGTTCGGATACTCAGTCTGTTCAATTGAAGAAGAAGGGGGTTCTTGTATAGAATCCAGTCCTTGTAATCCAAAGGCTCAGCAACAAAGCAATAACTGTAATCCAATTGCCCGATAGCAATGACGATAGCCAGCTAGCTTCGATCCACGAAGCCAGCCCGAAGTAGATCTTCAAGGTGGTTAAATCCAAACGACAGTGGGTATTAACGAGGCTCTTCTCCAGGTAGTACGTTCCACAATCACTATAATCCAACCAATACTGGTTCTGCAATCGCCGCCGTCGGTTCCAATATGCACATGTCCAGTAGGTTCTACGACTAGGCCCTCCTCGTGTACTGGCACCAATGTATTTAGTCCACGCACACTGGCTAAGGTTCCACTAGCTACTAAACGAACGAACTACTGGGTAATGCTGCACACGAACGAACTGCTGTTGGCACGATGCACAATAAATAACGACTCTTTACTTCACATTAAGCTAAGTCGAACTTGACGTTACTGCATTAACTCTGACACTTTTACTATTCACTTCGCACGTGGTTCTCAACACTCTGTTTAGACGAACTGCTTGCACTTCCCTGTTTTACCGAACGAACGCACACTGCTGTTCGCACCTGCCGCGATATATATACTTAAGTGGCTTTCTAGTGCCAAACCTCAGTTCTCGTCTCGAATCAATGCGCCGTCTCCAGGCATGCTCCAACATGCCTGGGCTCGCCTTTGAACCTGACTTTAGGGGCGCGCCGTCTGGCGCCGAGAACGTTATCCAATGAGGAAAGTGAATATTACTAGGATTCAAACGCAGGCTTAAAGGGATATAAATTGTATATATAAATAATATACAAGGTATATAAAACAATAAACGTAGATTCTCAGCTTTTAATCTGGCCCTTCACAACACACGGCAACCTATTAATATTACCTATGCGACCTACAGTATGGGACACATTACATTTCCGCATTTCATTTCCGCGAGGGACCTCTGCCGCTCGCGCCGCGCTGCAACACACAGGAGCGGCAGGCGGGGATAGCGGGGCGGGCTAGCGCGCGGTCACGTGGGCGTCGTGGCCAATCAGAGAAACGCTGAACGCAAGTAGGTTACCTTAAGTGTTCACGCGGACTGGACTCCCCTCCTCCCTGGTAGTGGGGCTTACGGGCCCTCAGGGGGTACACTTGTCGGGTCACACGTCCGCTCTGTATCATATCTCATAATGGCAAAGAGCGAGACGCGATGACCAGTATGATAATATAACGAAAGGTTATCCTATAACCTAGTTATATGAATACTGGCAGAGCGTCTCGCTCTTAGCGCCCTGAGGTCCCGTGGTTGGATTTTCAATGTTGGAAACTTTTTCCGAGGAAGATAGAGTGTGACCATGTCCGGCATCTTATAGCAGGACGCAGGGGCGTGGCCTGGTCACGTGCATGAGTGCAAATTGTTTGTTCATGAGCACAGTAGGTGCTAGGAGATAAGAGTTATCTCATAATGGCTAAGAGCGAGACGCTCTGCCAGTATTCATATAACTAGGTTATAGGATAACCTTTCGTTTTGTGTTTACACAAGGTAGTAGCACAAGCATGTCAGAATCGGTGTCTAGTGTTTGCGTGGGCTCAAGTTAAAAGCCTTTTTAAAGGGCTTGTCAATACAGCGGAAATGCTGCCAAGAGCAAGGAGACAAGTGAACAGAAATTGACAATCAGCCATGAATTTCTATGAGGCTCTTCTACTTGATGAATCGACTGGGACACAATGGCTTTGGCCCCCAGACATTAACACTTTGAGTGCCACTCACGAGATATCTCGGGTTTTTAATAGTGACGTTGAATGCCACTCACAAGATTTCTCGGATTTTTTATTTTTTTTTAGTATAGCCGAGCGGCGCCGGCGATCACTGTGGAAAAAAGCGCCCCCTGTCGTCTCCCAGATGACATAAGTGATTTTGGAATGGACTCAATGAAAATGAATGGGGAAAAAAATCCGGTACTCCACATTTTCCAGTCCACTGATCCAGCCGGGGTTACCACAGTTCATTCTGGAACCTCAGATCCCCGCTGATCATGGAGTTCTACAGTATCGCGTTGGATCCATACACGTATCGATTTTTTCGAATGGTGATCAGGAATTGGAATATACCAGTTGGATACCATCTGATGTCAGGTAAGGACTCTATGTTATCAGTGTTAGGATAATCAGAGTAAGTTTGATGAAGATATAGGCTGTTTTGTGAAATGTCTTCTTTCGGTTTCACTGTAAAAGTCCGAGAGGAAATCAACGAGGCGATTATCCGTGCGCGGCCGTAATGTGCTTGCGTGCACGTATAATATTGATCATCTAGCGTTTATTTGAAAACGATTCATAAAAAGGCAGACGAATATCAACGTTGTGGAATATTCCACTAAAAGACGATTTTCATAGAATGCTCCAGAATTAGCTGTTTTTTATATCAAAACGGGGGCTTTTCTAACTGCTCTGAAACGGAAACGACGCGATAAAAAAACAATCTGCCTTGACAGCACTGACTGGAAAATAGTCTTTGATAATGCGATGGGCAGATTAGACACATAGCCATAATTTAAACATAGATTAGGCGATATTAACGTTAACATTGGCGCCGATGGTGGCATTCAGCCGGTAAAAAGGAAAACCAGGCGTGGCGCTCAAAGTGTTAAAAGGTACAAGAGCTCTAAAAAAAACACACAGTGAAGAATATAGTGGGAGGGAAAAACAGGAGAGAGAGAGAGAGGGGGGGGAGAGAAAGAGAGAGAGAGGGGGGGGCTCTAGTTTGTAGTCTGACTCATGCTCCAACATCTCTTGCCTTCAGGTTACCATGACAACCACATAGTGATCCGCTGGTTCTGGGCAGCAGTGGAGAGATTCAACAACGAGCAGAGACTGAGGCTGCTGCAGGTAGAGCACGTGCACAACCACATGCACACAGTCTGCCCCCATCTGGTCGCTGGCTGCATTACGCCTTACCATCATCATTATTAACTACTCTGCAGAGTAGCTTTACTGCTCTCGTCATACTCTGTCATACTTGTTAAAAAAGACACTTATTCAATATTGCTTGCTTGAAATACAGCTTACCATGTACAGTAATTGAAGTTAATGCTCTATCTTTAGCCCTTACAAAATTTTAGGGGATATAGTTGTCTACGTATATATAGCCACACACACACACACACACACACACACACACACACACACACACACACACACACACACACACACACACACACACACACACACACACACACACACACACACACACACACACACACACACAAAGAATATGCAGCCCTGGATTGGGAGAGTTTAACTTCAAGTATTCTACACAGTGAGATTTCATTTTTTCAAGAGTATGGACACCAAGCCAGATTTGACCCTAATAGGAGCACATACTAGCTTTACTTAATTTACATTTTATTATTTTTATTCATTCAGAATGAATCCTGATAATATAAATGTATTCTATACTGTATAGTACATCAGTCTGATAAGTTTCACAAAAATAGAAAAAGAAAATACTATTGTGAAAATATATTTGTATATATTTTCCCCCCACAGAAATATGTTAATCACTAACTTCAGATAATAGCTTATCCACCTTTTAGTTCACAATTATATCCCTATGGTGAAATAACGGCTTAGCTCTCGATACACAGAACACGCTTGTAAGTTTTGTGTACGATTATCACATGTTCTTCTCGATTGCAATCGGGTCAAAAATGAGCTAAATGCCCCTTTAGGCATGTGTTAATCTTGTGTTCAACATGTGTTCTAGATAGATAGATAGATAGATAGATAGATAGATAGATAGATAGATAGATAGATAGATAGATAGATAGATAGATAGATAGATAGATAGATAGATAGATAGATAGATAGATAGATAGATAGATAGATAGATAGATAGATAGATAGATAGATAGATAGATAACAAATGAAAGATATTGACAAACAATAAAGGCAGAACTTAAGTTAAAAGTTAAAAAGCAATGAGGTGGACAAATAATAAAGTCAGAACTTAAGTTAAAAGTTCAAAAGGGAGCCAGCAGTCAAATGAATAAATTAAGATAGATGAGCACTAAGAAATTGCACATCCTAGGGCCTAGAATCTTGGCTATTAAGCTAATAACACTACTGTCATTTGCATCTTGTTCCTTTGCTGTCAAGTTGCTGTACAGGGAAGAACAGACATAAATAACACTGTTCAAGTTCAAGTTTCTTTATTAGTTGACATGCAAAGATACAGAATACCTTCACATGGAATGCTTTTTTCTGTTATGCTCCTATGAGGATCATAGGACGCTTGGATCATACACATACAGCTCATTACAGTAATATTCCACAATTATTACATTTTAGATAGTAATAATGGTACAGAGCCTTGAGACAAACATATGCATATTCACCACCGCAAACAGACTGGCAGCCGTCATAGGCAGCGCCATTTACGGAAGGAGGGGGGAGTGGGTTGGGGTTGTTACAGGGCTGTAGGGGGGGGGGGGGAGTGATCCCTCACACGAGGCAGCCGACAGTGCAGCGCCAATGCAGAGGAAGGGGGGGGGGGGGGAAGGTGGGGGGGAGTGCACAAGCCAAGTCCTGGGTGGGGGAGGTAGGGATTGCGGGTGGGGAAGCCGCTCGCCACTCTTATCTCCCAGAGGGCCTTCGACTCCAGCAGCTCCCTGTTTCGACCTTGGTCCAGGAATTTGTTTTGGCTGACTGACTGGCCCATTTATCCCAGCCACGTCACTTTAAATTTTATTTGAATAGAGTGAAATATAACTCTATTGATTTGAGTGGAGTGAGTTTTAACAACTCCGTCCAAATGACTGAATGCATTATTAGTCCAAGTGTCCAAGTGTCTTATCAGTTCATTTTGGTAGATCCTGTGCGCGGTAAACAGATCCAAAATCTTCTTATTGCAGTCCAAAAGCTTCGATAATCCAAAAATTACCACGTCTTCAAGTTGGTAGCCCGATTATGATGTCCCAATAGGCAGAGAGGGTTAGCCTTATTCTGCTTCTTGAAGAAAATATGCAATCCACTGATTAGATCCATTTAGAGTTGATTTGAGTATAGTCCGGCCACCGGCACGAAGCAGAGCATAGCAGCGTCGGGCTCCATGGAGCAGTAGAGGCGGCGGTAGGAACGGCCTTGAAGGCCTAGGGAGAGAGGAAAGAAATGCGACTTGTCTCTGCAAGAGGTGGGAGGAGAAGTATCCCACCTAGTATCATTGCTACTAGTGTTTTTTTGTGTTAAAATTGTCTTGTTTTGAAAGAACATTACCAAAACGTGAGCATTCATAATGTCTTTGTATCCTTCTCCGTAGTTTGTGACTGGCACCTCCAGTATTCCCTATGAGGGGTTTGCCTCTCTAAGGGGAAGCAATGGACCCCGCAGATTCTGTGTGGAGAAGTGGGGAAAAATCACCTCCTTACCCAGGTAGGATTACTGGTGACTTGATGTGTTACTGTGATCATAGGGTCTGACAGATATATTCACCACCTGTATTATCTCCCCAGTCAGTCGGGTGAAATCATAGATGCCTGTTTGCATTTTCTGATTCACCTGTTAACACTTTGAGTGCCAGCAGGGGGCGCACGGGTTAGCTTTGGATTGCCAACGCTCTATTCAATGAGAGAGAGAGCACATTTGCGAACGCATATATCTTAAATTATGGCTATGTGTCTAATACGCCCGTCGCTTATCAATGACTTGTTTCCAGTCAACATTGTCGAAACGGATTGTTTTTTAATCGGTTCATTTCCGTTTTATACCATTTTGAAAAACGCTAGTTTTTTTAAACTTCCAGAAGAAGAAAAAAGATTCTGCAGGAATCACGCTTTACTGGAATACACAAAACACTTTGTAATTTTTCGGCCTATTTATGAATCGTTTTCAAATAAACGCTAGATTATCGATAGTATATGTGTACTTATGCACGCTAGAGAAGCGGGCTGAAAAATCGATTATCTTATTTTCTGATCAGCACACACACACTCACAGCCACACACACATATGGGACACGCTGAGATATAGGTGAAAAGAGCTCTGATTATCCCAAGACTGGTAAAAATAGATTCCTTACCTCAGATCAGATGTTCTCCAAAAAGATTATTCCAATTCCTGATCGCCATTCCAAATATCGATCGCGTTTATTGGTAACACATATTCCACGCTGTTCTGAGGGTCGGCAATGAGTGGGATCGTCTCCGGTTACATGCCTGACAAGTAAAATGTGGAATCCTGACTCTTTTTTCCCCATCCATTTCATTCAGTCCAATCCAATGGGTGCAGTACCATCCGGAGAGACGATAGGGGGCGGTATTTTCCCTGTTCGAGCTCAGACAGATTCCCACTGGTAACGTGAGGCTAGATTGATGAAAAATTTATGAAAATCGATAATAAAAAAAATTACGATTAAATAAATAACTTTGTTGGCACTCAAAGTGTTAATATGCAGGGAGAATCTAAAAAAGATCAGTGAAATCAAAACTTTTTGCAAGGCTTTGGTTCTACTCAAATCAACTACTCCTAGCAAAACAACATTGGCCTAATAGTCACAGAAAATATTGATAGCACAAACATGTGGATTTAAGATATTAAATATGATGGCTAATCATGTGATGTATTTGAAAGCCATCAAATAGTACTTTGTAAATAATATAGCATTAACAGGTAAGACTACAGAAATGGCTTAGAAACTACCAGACCTACTCAGACCTCATTGCCCTGCGGTTGAGACATATGTTCCTCTGATGAATCTTTGTACAAAGTGTTGACTGGTGTATTCATCTTGAAATAAGAAATATTAGGAAGTGTTTATAAATTAAGTCAACATATACACCGATAGGTGAGTTAGGGAGCGGCTACATTGATCCTACAAGTAATCGTGTGTTAGTCTAAACGACAGCTTTGCTAACAGACATGTAACCGTATCCGTTGGTTCCAAAGGTTTGTCCCCAAATCTGGACTAAAATCTGAAGGAGACGGACATCATTGGACCTGTCCCAACAAATGGATACTCCTCATTGAAAAATACTTAAAAACTGAAACAGTAGATGGACACACAAAACAGATTGATGTAGCCAGGCCCTTAAGCTTTATGTGGCAGTAATAGATGCAGCCGTAGTAACTTCTGAGTGTATTGATCTACTGTACTTTTCAAAATTGAATCTTAATTTCTTTCCCCATTAGTTTGTTTGTCTAAATGTTTGCAATTGTTATGTTTAGCCCCCTAAGCACACCTTTGTCTCTCTGTATGCATACCTGTGTTTTCATCTAATATTATAACTCAAATGTTTTCTCTCTCTTTGTGTTTGTGTGTGTGTGTGTGTGTGTGTGTGTGTGTGTGTGTGTGTGTGTGTGTGTGTGTGTGTGTGTGTGTGTGTGTGTGTGTGTGTGTGTGTGTGTGTGCGTGTGCGTGTGCGTGTGCGTGCGCGTATTTGTATGCTCATAGGGCTCACACTTGCTTTAATCGTCTGGACCTTCCTCCATACCCCTCTTTCTCCATGCTGTATGAGAAGATGCTCACCGCCGTGGAGGAAACTAGCACTTTTGGTTTGGAGTGACCCCAGCACGACGGCCACCACAACCAGACAGAACGTTGGAAAGGAGAACAAGATGCAATCCTGCCATCTTTGGTCGGGAGAGACTTTATTCAACGTGTAGTGAAAAGGCAACTAAGTAACTTTGCGGTTGACTCCGCCATTTTTACCACCCCACCCCCACCCCTCAGCTGCGACTCCCGTGACATCACCCAACATATAGGCTTCGTTCTGATTCGCTATGCTTCTTCCACATACATGGCAGGCGTTAATCAAGTACATCATTCTGGAAGAAGGATAAAGAATCTGGAACTTGTTTTAAGAACTCCTCCGTTACTCTTCCACTGTTCCTTGCCCACATACTTAGTTCAGATAGCCACACTTGTGCTTTATCTTCGGTTTAATGGCCTTGGTTACTGGACCTGCAGCCCCTCTCTCCCCCAGGGGCTCAACCTGCACCGTGCACCCAGAGACAGCTGCTCCAGTTCCCCTTTGCTTCTCCTCACAGTGTCCCCCTCCTCCCCTTCTCTGGACCTCCAAACTGTGTCATTTATACTATGGGGCTGCAATGATATAAACTATACTACACATGGACTAATACGTTCAAGTAAAACACACACACGCACACACACACACACACACACACACACACACACACACACACACACACAAACACACACACACACACACACACACAGAGAGAGAGAGTTCTCTGTTGTTGATGGTGAATCGTAGTGTCAGGGTAGAAATTACGTGACGTGTGCAGCGTCTTTACACGGAACATAGTCTGGTAAGGGTCCTTTTGATCTTTGTCAGTAAATCCAAAATAAGAGGTGACTATGCCATAGTAGAGTTTATGATTATTGGATGTCCACATTTTCTAAAATAAATTGTGGCCTTGTGCTACTAAAAGCTCTGCCCTAATATAGATGTCAATCACTATCCACGCCCCCTTTTGGCATAATATCGCATCTCTTACCAGACTGGACTGCCAGGGATAATTGACCATATTCACAATGGTGGCCATTTTGCTCTTATGTCATGCTCAGGTTGGGTTCCTTTCCCAACCTGAGCATGACATAAGAACAAAATGACCGCCATGTGAATATGGTCCTTGTGGGCATACCTTTAAGCAGAGAGGCCTACGCTGCCTGTTCAACAGTATGAGAAACACTGATGCACACATACAATTTCCATACAACAGACTAATTACTCTTAGACACTAACCACAGTCGTTTAAGTATTTAGATTTTTGAATTGCTGAAAAATCTGTTGCGAGTCAACGAGTGGACATTAATGCATTTACAGACAATATGATTCAGTGAGCAATTTGGGTTTTTCATCAATGACGGAAGTTCCTGGTCAGGACTGTTATTTTGGGCCTGATATTACAACATCAGATATCTTACATGGGCTTCAAAGGCAATATTACATTCAAGAAAACACAGCCCAATATTTCCATGTGCTATCTCTACAAAAACAAACACAGTCTTCATTTTCTATGGGTTACACGTGAGATTACAACATCTCATCACCATAGCCAACTCAGACACTACCCATGCACTTTTCTCAAACTGTACCAACTGGACGATGCGTCTCACTTGTATACGAATGCAGGGTGAGGGTCTTTCAAAACTCTTCCACTCCTCTCATTTAGCAGGTAGATGCACGTCCACAACCTAATTAATAACAATGCACATAAAGTATGACACACAAGGTTCCTCTCACCTGAAGTCATTGCCTCCCATCCAGTGAATTGATGAATGTATCAAACCTGTGACTGAATGTATGATCCTCAAGCACCTATGGGCCCGTCTGAGGACCTGTGTGAGGACACGTATGAGGACACGTATGAGGACTCATGTGAGGACCTCTGAGCCTTCAGGGAGCGAAGAGTCAAACACCACCTCACCAGGAAGTGGACCTGAGAAATATGACGGCTGCTCAAGGAACACAGAGGTGCTGGACTGGAAAGTGGCGCCTGACTTTGCCTTGATGGAGAGGACGCTGATGTTGTGCCACCCCTGGTCAGGGCACACTCACTGGTGGTGGGGTTTGAGAGGTGCGTTTAACGAGAGAAGGCGCTTTGATTGCTCAGTTGTAAACATTTGGGACGTCACCATGCAAAAAAAATAAAAAAGAACAAATACGAGAACAACATGTTGGGAGCCACTGCTTATATTCCCAAAAAACGGATGGTAGACAAGACATCAACACTAGGGGGCAGCACACAATATAATATGCCCATAGTACATTTATAGTCAAGGGGGCCAGTCTACACCCTTATTGGATGAATTGAACTTTTCTAAGTCTGATGATATTGTCAGGAACAAATCACTGGCCCTTTTGAATGTATGAATATTGTACATTATAACACAATTAGTACTTTCGGGCATACATGCCCAAGGCAGTAGCAATGTCTTCAAAGCATGTGATAAAAAACACAGATTCAGACCTTTTAATGTGTAACCTAAACCCAAAGGACCCTCTCACTTGGTCACACAATTATCTACACACATACACACACACACGCACGCACACACTCAGACACATACACAGAGACATACACACATTTACTCATTTTCTATGGGGTGCATGCGAGATTACAACTACTGTACAAAGTCCTATTGGAGCTAGACCACTGGGGTTGGGATAGTGCTAGAATGCCACACAGGCAATGCATTGTGGAGGCAGCCTTCATAGTCCCAGCCCCGGCTCAATACTGCATGCGGGATCTTCTCTGTCGACTCTGTGAGCTGTACTGAGTCGGAAAATCCTAGATGGTGTTGTGTTATAGCTCGATATTGCATGGCGAAATAGTGCAACACACTGTCCTTATTAGCTTTTTTTGCATGAGGATATCACTATCCATTGGGAGAAAGGATGGGGGAACTGGAATACGGTCTCAAACCCGCCTGCTTTTCTCGATCCTCCAATCACAGTCGCTTCCCTCTCTCTGACAAAGTTGTGATTGGAGCATCAAGAAAAGAGGGGAGGACTTGAGATAGATATAATTGAGGTGCACAACCGTATGCTTACATGGCACTGTCATAGAGTGCTACCTTGATGGAAACAAGCTATGGAATATGTAAAGAAGGGAAAAGAAGATACTCATATCTGCAGGACATGGCTTTATAGAAGGAGTGTATAGTACAATGATAGTATGTAGTTCTCTGTGACAGTGTAATGGAAAGTGTCTTGGCAACATGCTCTAAAAAGAGATGATACTGTTACTTTGACATGATGTGCGTGTCCGCCTGTCGTGGTGATAGGATTGGATGTGTATGGGTCATTGCTCATGGAGACACAGAGAATCACTAGGGCTGTTTTGATTTTGTGAAAGTGAGAGCACCCGTATGTGTACCATGTCTGCAGTCCCGTATGTCTCCTATCTTTGTATATAATTGTCCATGTGTGTCTGTCCTGTTGTGTATAAATATATTTTGCACCGAATGTACCAAAGGTTTGGGGCTTGCATAGTCAACCATTAGGCCTACTCTGAATTTCAGTACAATAAAACGTACACCCCCCCGCCCCAGCTTCCCTCCCTACATCACCTCACATCTGCTTGAGAGGCAGCTTTGTGGCATGGGCAACCCCCTCAACACCTAGGAGTTGAAATAATTGGGCCAATATGACATTTTCCATATTGAGGCTTTTTTCTGCTGCAGAAGATGTGTTCAATCAAATTGAATTTCACTTGCTTCTCATCCAGATGAGGACAAAGCTCACCACTTCCCCCTTGCGCCAGTCCATTTGTGACAGGACTGGGCTTCCGTTTTCAGAAATCCACTCTATGCAAAGCTCCTGTATGTATGTCTCCATTTCACCACAATGATTGTAATAAAAAGAGAACAAAATGGCAAGTTTTAATTAATGATGCATGGTGTTATTCTTTTCTTTACATTCCTCCAACTAGTTTTGGACACAGATATGATATAAATGTAGGAACTTTATGTAAAGTGTAAAGTCATCACTTTCAGGTGACGATGCCCAGTGCCACTAACAACATGATGCTAGTCTCAAATGGCCAGTGCCACTGACAACATGATGCTAGTCTCAAAGGGCCAGTGCCACTCACAACATGATGCTAGTCTCAAAGGGCCAGTGCCACTGACGACATGATGCTAGTCTCAAAGGGCCAGTGCCACTGACGACATGATGCTAGTTTCAAAGGGCCAGTGCCACTGACGACATGATGCTAGTCTCAAAGGGCCAGTGCCACTGACAACATGATGCTAGTCTCAAAGGGCCAGTGCCACTGACAACATGATGCTAGTCTCAAAGGGCCAGTGCCACTGACAACATGATGCTAGTCTCAAAGGGCCAGTGCCACTGACGACATGATGCTAGTCTCAAAGGGCCAGTGCCCCTGACGACATGATGCTAGTCTCAAAGTGCCAGTGCCACTGACGACATGATGCTAGTCTCAAAGTGCCAGTGCCACTGACGACATGATGCTAGTTTCAAAGTGCCACTGACGACATGATGCTAGTCTCAAAAGTGCCACTGACGACATGATGCTAGTCTCAAAGTGCCAGTGCCACTGACGACATGATGCTAGTTTCAAAGTGCCACTGACGACATGATGCTAGTCTCAAAAGTGCCACTGACGACATGATGCTAGTTTCAAAGTGCCAGTGCCCAGAGGTGTGGACTCAAGTCACATGACTTGGACTCGAGTCAGACTCAAGTCACAAATTTGATGACTTCAGACTTGACTCGACAAAATCAATTGTCAAAGACTTGCAATTTGACTTTGACACTAATGACTTGTGACTTCACTCTGACTTGAGCCTTATGACTTGAAAGACTTGATATTCTCCCAAAATGTAAAAAGGATTATGCCATAAAAAAATCAACTGAATTTCCCTGATTACAGTTCCACTTTGGAGCAATATGTCTGCCGCCAATCAAGTTGTGCAAGCAGAGAAGGAAGTTGTGTACAGTCAGAATCATCTAAATTTAATATACTACTAGGCTTTAAAATTTTTTAAATGGCTTTACATTTCTAAACAACACATTAGGACTTGTTTAGGACTCAAAACCCAACATTTCAAACTTGTGACTTGCTTGAGAGAGTGTAAAGACTTGAGACCACTGTTGACAGGGTGTCAGAGTATTAGATGTGAATGCCATTTGCGTTTGTCAGTGTTACTGTGTGTGCCACTAAAATATCCTGGCCTTATTGCTTCATTCAGGACTTCAACACTCAACGATATCATCCAGAGGCTTTACCAAACAGAATGATTTAACAAGCATGCTATTCTATGAAAAATAATCAAGCAAGATAAATAATACAGTTTATAATCTACTATGTAGTCTATTTGCCAACACAATGAACCCGGAAATTTTGGAACCACCAAACTTTTATGATAGATATGGATAGTATGGGTCACCAGCACTTAGAAACTGCCGGATGCTAAGTTGAACATGTTGGGCAACTTTTTTATTTGCATAATTAGCCACATTTGCATAATCACCTAAATGGACAAATCTCAGAAACTACTTGATCAATTTCAACAATGTTGGAGTGGTTTTGGGGGTTATTCGGGATGCTGAATCCATTTATGATACTCAAGAATTTCGGAATTGCAATATTTACTGGAATTTACCAAATTTCAATTTCAAGAGAAATTCTGCTGAATAATAGTATGGGGAAACTTACTCCTTGCTTACAAGTCTTGGTTATCATAGACTCAGGTCTACTGTAAGCTTTAAGTCCCACATTAACAAGGTGACAAAAACATAATTCTTCCACCTTAGAAACAAAGCTAAAGTACAACCATTTATAAATCAAAGGGATGCTGAAAAACGGATCCATGCCTTTATTCCAAGCCGACTGAAGAAAATACTTCAACTTATTCAACTCTCAGCTAGGCTATTACACTGGCTTCCGGTAACATTTAGAATTGATTTGAAGGTCCTCCTCCTTATGTACAAAGCCCTAAATGGAACCAGACCAACTATATTGGCAATTTTCTTGTCAACTACATGCCCCCAAGAACACTACGATCATCTACTTCTATCATCTTGTATTTTTATTTTCTGCATTGCATTTATTCTGTCTATTTTATGCTCATTTGATGTATTCTAGTGTATTTTCTGCTGTGAAGCACTTTGGGCTGCAATTCTTGTATGGAATTTGTACAAATAACGTTTATTATTATTATTGCCATCCTTAGAGTTATTTGCTACCTCTATCTAGCAGGGCTAAAATGATTTGAAATGGTTTTGTTAACCCTCCTGTTATCCTCAAATTGACTTTACACTCTTTATCCTTGGGGACATTTTGACCCAAGCAGTTTAAACCTCCAGAAAATGATCATAATCAAAAGTGTTACCCAAATGTATGTTCCAGGTGCTTCATGTTACTTTGTTGATTACCTAAATAACCATTTAAATAAAACATTACCCCTACTCCCCCCCACCCACTCAATTATACATACATAATATATATTATGTTGTTCAAGTGGGGAGTGGGCCCATGATAACTTTCCGTTTTTGGAAAGTAACGTGTCTGCTTGTGGTTGAGAGACAACAGGAGCATCTGCACTAAGCTAGGGTCTCATTCTCATCAGAGGAGGACGCCTCATAATCAGGGTCTCAGACACATTCTCTCCTATGTCACTTTCACCGTCAAATATCTGTGACAAAACTTCACTGGCAGAAAACCTTTTCTTCAAGGTAATTTTCAAATTAGAGTTTAGAAGGCTCAAGTTTCAAGTTTCAAGTTTCTTTAATAGTTGTCATACAGAAGTACAGAATACTTTTATACAAAATGCTTCTTACTGTTACGCTCCAGAGACTGTGCAAGACAAGATAAGTATGAAATAAAATAACATAGTATAGCATGTAAATTAGAAGTAAAAAAAATGAGGTCACAGTGTTCAGTATAGACATATGTACAATGTTCAATGCAGAGTAGACGTAACTGAGTTACCATATAATATACAATACTGTGTAGTGTACTAATATACAATACTATATAGTGCAAGGCAGAAATAGGATGAGGTGCAATTTAGGTACAATTTACAGTAGGTGTACGAGTTGTAGTGCAAATCCTTTATCAATAAATATAAAGTGTGTTTGTGTGATCTAAAGTGTGGAGAGTGGGTGCTGCAGTGTGTTGTTTGTTTAAGTGAGTGTGTGCGTGTGGGTGTGTGTGCTGTGTGCATTTGATGGTTGTTGCATAGTGTTTATTGTTCGTTTAGCAGCCTGATGGCCTGGGGATAGAAGCTTCTTCTGAGTCTTTCTGTGCTCGCCTTAAGACTCCGGTATCGCTTGCCTGACCGCAGCAGTTCAAAGAGGCAGTTGTTCGGGTGGCTCGAGTCCTTAATAATTCTCTTAGCCTTCCCCTTGCACCGCTTGTTGTAAATGTTCTGGAGGGTGGGAAGCCCCCCTCCAATTGTGCGTTCGGCTGAACGTGTCACTCTTTGTAGTCTGCTACGGTCTTGTGCAGTGCTATTCCCAAACCAGGAGGTGATGTTGCCAGTCAGGATGCTCTCTATTGTACATGAGTAGAAGTTCCTAAGGATCTTCTGACTGACTTGGAACTTCCTTAGGCGCCTGAGGAAGTAGAGGCGTTGTCGTGCCTTCTTCACAACACTGTCAATGCAAGCTATGTTTGCTCCTCCCCTATGTTGCGTAAAGTTTAGGTAGTCAAAAATCACAAATAACAATAAAAATACAGTCCGGGATATACATTCTAAAATATATACATTCTAAAATATACAGCCAAAAATATACAGTAAAATTTACAGTAATAAATGTAGAATTTTTTAAATAAAAATGTTTAAGTGTATATGTAAAAAAAAATCGCTTCATACCAAGGTCCAGGCGGCACTGAGCCTGACCTCATAAGAGAAGAGGCGGAAAGATCAGGAGGAGTTCACGCCGGAGGCGGACACATTGTCCCACTTCGCAGAAAGGGCTGGCACATGGAGGGACGAGGTGCATAAGCGTAGGGAGGAGGCTATGAAGCACCAAGATGATATAGAGCCGGAAGACAGCGCATCCGGCTGCGGAGGGAAAGGGTCGAAAGCACCATCCACTACGCTTTCCAGAACAGCATCTGCAAACGCGCGTCGGCAAGTTGAATTAGACAGGGTCGGGTTGATGGCCCGGCTTTCCGCGCAAAGGCTAGCACGACAACTCGATGAAGAGGAGGCTCAGTTCTTAGCGGACTCATCTAAGCTAAGATCAGAGAGGGCGGCACAGGATGCTCGGATTTTAGCTAAAATAAGAGAAAAGAGAGAGGAGTTACTGAGCCAGGCTGCGTTAGCTGAGGTAGAGGCTAAGTTCCAAGTACTGGGAGAGCGGGGGGGCCAACCAACCCCCTACGAAGGGTCCCGTATTAGTGGAAGGAGCTCTTACATAGAGAAAGGTAAGACCGACGAATCCCAAGCCCGCTTCACTGACCGTCCCGATAAAAAGGGAACCGGGTGACCGTCTAAGCTCCAGAGCACCAGGCGGCGCTACCCAGAAAGAACAAGAGGCTCCGCCACTAGAGTACCGACGGGCCGGGGTGGAACTCCCAGGGCGGCTGCCCCCTCAACAGATTGCTATGTTCAGGGGGATTCAAGGCGGCGCTACCCAGAAAGAACAAGAGGCTCCGCCACTAGAGTACCGACAGGCCAGGGTGGAATTCCCAGGGAGGCTGCCCCCTCAACAGATTCCTACCTTCAGGGGAGAATTTATGGAGTACAGGCCATTCATCAGGGCCTTTGAACACGGAGTGGAGGACCAGACAGATAGCAGCAGGGACCGGCTGTACTTCTTGGAGCAGTACACGGCTGGGGAGCCAAGAGAGCTGATAAGAAGTTGTATTTCAATGGACTCGGAACAAGGCTATCCCGAGGCAAGGCGGCTCTTGCAAGAGCACTTTGGAAATGGATACATCATATCAATGGCATATATAGACAAGGCGCTGGACTGGCCTATTATCAAGCCCGAGGATGGAGGGGCGCTCCGCTCCTTTGGCCTCTATCTCACTGGATGCCTCCACGCTATGACTGACGTGGAGTACGTACAGGAGCTTGACGGCATATCAAATATGCGGGCCATCACAGCCAAGCTTCCGTTAGAGCAGAGAAAGCGGTGGAGAAGCAATGTCCAGGCGCTTCGGAGCAAAGAGAGGCGCAGCGCCAAGTTCAGCGACCTTGTCGAATTTGTCAACCTAGAAGCCCAGGAAGTCCTACACCCGCTCTTTGGCAACCTCACAGAGGGAAACAGGAACCAAACTAAGGCTCACAAAGACGAGAGGACCTCCAGAAATGGCGGCGCGCGGGGAAGCTTCACCACCGCTGCTACAGCTGTTCAGCACCCGGCAGAGGCTAACGCGCGCCACGAGGGGGATACCCTCCGCGCCTTCTCCAACCCTTGCCTCTTCTGCCAAGGAGAACAGCATGCCATGGAGCAATGCAACAAGCTGAAGAAGGCTCTTCACAAGGAGAAGATAGAATTTCTCAAGAGTAAAGGCCTATGTTTCAGCTGTCTGAAACGGGGTCACCTGAGCAAGGACTGCCCCGAGAAGAGTCGCTGCCGAGTCTGCCAGCTTACCCACCCTACGGTTCTACATATTAATAACCAAGCGGCCTACAAGGAAGTAAGGTACAAGAAGGAGACCTCGGACATCAGATGTCAAGCATCGGAGGCCAGCGCTAAGGTCAGTGGAGGCATCAATGCAGAAGCCAGGACCTGCCGAGCTACTGGGGCCGGCGAGGGCGAAGGCCTTTTGGCTATCGTTCCGGTCCACATTAGGGCCGAGAAAGGCAACCAGATAGTGACTACCTACGCTTTCATTGACCCAGGCAGCAACGCCACCTTCTGCACAAGGGGTTAATGGCTGCGCTTAACGTCACCGGCCGGAAGACAAGTATCCGGATCAAGACCCTGGGACACGAGGAGGTTGTGAGCAGCCGTATGGTGTCCGGTTTAGAGGTCTGTGGCTTGGACAGTGACGACTTCCTAGAGCTACCCGATACCTTCTCCCAGAAGTCAATACCTGCTAGTCACCGGAACATCCCACAGCAAGAGTAAGTCGATAGGTGGCCCCATCTCCGGGAAGTGCAAATCCCGAAGATCCAGGCGGAGATAGGCCTTCTCCTAGGGAATGACGTACCCGAGGCAACGGAACCCTTGGTGGTGGTACCCAGCGTGAAGGCAGGGCCGTACGCGGTGAAAATGCGATTGGGCTGGTTCGTCCATGGCCTCCTCAGAGGAGTAGATGGCCCGGAAATGACCAGTAGACTCATACAAGCCACGTCCAACCACACCTCGGGGACCACGCTAGATGAACTTTGGAGCCAACAGTTCAAGAACGACTTCCCAGAGTGTCCAGACGACCGGCTGGAGAAGCCGAGGGACGACCTCCAGTTTCTGGAACTGGTCTCGCAGTCGGTGAAACTTACCGATGGACACTACAGCATTGGCCTACCAGTGAGGAACGCTGTCTGCAGGATGCCGAACAACAGACGAGTAGCGGAGCAGCGAACTCTCAACTTAAAGAAGAGATTCGCGAAGAATCCCCAGTTACACGCGGAATATGCCAGGTTCATCGACGACTGGATCACCAAGGGCCTACGCAGTCGAGGTGCCCCGGGAGGAGCTCAGCCGTCGCGATGGAAAAGTGTGGTATCTGCCACACCATGGTGTGTACCATACCCAGAAGAAGAAGATCTGCGTGGTATTCGACTGTGGGGCATCATTCCAGGGCACCACCTTGAACAATCAGCTGTTACAGGGGCCGGACCTAACGAGTACGCTTCTGGGAGTCGTCACTAGATTCCGGCAAGAGGAGGTGGCTATCATGGCCAATGTGGAGGCCATGTTCCACCAAGTCAGGGTACCGGTCGAGGATGCTGACCTTCTCCGGTTCCTCTGGTGGCCTTCCGGCGACATTGGCCAAGACCTAAGAGAGTACAGGATGCGGGTACATATATTCGGGGCCACCTCGTCTCCTAGTTGTGCCAGCTTCGCCCTACAAAGGTGTGCCCTAGACCACCGAGGACGGTACAGCCCGGCAGGGGTCGACACAGTGCTGTGCAACTTTTACGTGGATGACTGCCTCAAATCAGTTCGTTCAGTAGAGGAGGCCGCGTCCCTGTGCCACAAATTAAGGGCTATCCTGGCCTCAGGAGGCTTCTGGCTTACTAAGTGGGTAAGCAACAGCCGCACCGTGCTGTCCGCTATCCCGGCGGAGGAAAGGGCCGAACCTCTGAGGGAGTTAGATCTGGATCTGGACCGGCTCCCGGTCGAGCGAGCTTTGGGAGTCCGGTGGTGTACGAAGAGTGACAACTTCAAGTTCAAGATCATCCTACAAGAAAGACCACCCACCCGAAGAGGCATCCTCTCTATAGTTGGCTCCATCTGCGATCCGCTGGGCCTCCTGGCTCCAGTGGTCTTGACGGCAAAGAGGATCCTCCATGAGCTCTGCCGGCTAAAGCTAGGATGGGACGACGATATTCCCGAGTCCCTAGCTCTACGATGGGCCAGCTGGATGGCGGACCTTCGTCTGTTGGAGGATTTCGGAGTGCCGCGGAGCTTCAAGCCCAGAGGCTTCGGCGTGGCCATACGCAACCAGCTGCATCACTTTGCAGATGCTAGCCAAGAGGGTTACGGCACGGTGAGCTATCTGCTACAGAAGAGGGACGACGGCCGGCCTCACGTCGCCTTCGTCCTGGCGAAGGCGAGAGTGGCACCGATCAAGCCTCTTACTGTCCCGCGCATGGAACTAGCAGCCGCTACATTGGCAGCGCGCATGGACCGGACCTTGAGATCCGAGCTGGAGCTCCTCCTCCACCCATCCATTTTCTGGTCCGACAGCACCACGGTGCTCAAATACATCGCAAACAGAACCAGTAGGTTTCGCACCTTCGTAGCGAATTGAGTGGAGACCATCTTGAAGCTGTCAGAAGTAGGACAGTGGCGGTACGTAAATACTGAAACCAATCCTGCGGACCACGCATCGAGAGGACTCGACGTGGAATCATTCCTGCGCAACGAGACTTGGATACAGGGGCCGGAATTCCTCACGAAGCCCGAAGAGGAATGGCCTCGTAACCCCGAAACCCAGGAGGACCTAACCACAGAGGATCCTGAGGTGAAGAATGCCGTAGTCAGGGCTACTGCAGCTGAAGAACAGTTCGACCCGGTTCAGCAGTTCCTGGAATATTATTGGAACCGGCTCAAGAAGGCAGTAGGTTGGATGCTGAAGCTTAGAAGCATTCTGCGGATGCTGTACCGCGAGAGACAGAAGATGAATGCCTCGCTCCCACCGTCGGAGGTACAGATACAAATGGAGATCTTCAAGGCAAGCCTAGAGAAGACCCACCTCACTGTGGAGAATATGAAGGAAGCAGAGCGTGAGATCATTCGTTTCAGCCAGCGACAGAAATACCCTGAAGAAATCGCCGCGCTGAGGAAGGGCGACTATGTCAAGAAGAGCAGTCATATCGCTAAGCTCCAGCCAATACTGCAAGAGGGAATCCTCCGAGTAGGTGGAAGGCTTGACAAAGCGGCGATGCCGGAAGAGGCTAAACACCCAGCCATCCTACCCAAGGATTCCCATGTAACGGAGCTTATACTCCGAGACATCCACCAGAATGTGGGTCACAGCGGTCGCAACCACGTATTGTACAAGCTGCGACTCAAGTTTTGGATCCCTGGAGCTCATGCGGCCATACGAAGAGTCCTCTCTAGGTGTGTAACCTGTCGACGCTCACATGGAGCTGCTGGACAGCAACAGATGGCGGATTTACCCCCGGATAGGGTTCTGCCAGACGACCCCCCTTTCACCAACACTGGGGTGGACTACTTCGGGCCGTTCGAAGTCAAACGCGGCAGAAGTGTAGTGAAGAGGTGGGGTTGCATCTTCACCTGTCTGGCTATCCGTGCCGTCCACCTGGAGGTGGCCGCGTCGTTGGATACAGATTCCTTCATCGACGCTCTCCGGCGCTTCCTCGCGAGAAGAGAACAGGTGAAAATCCTCTGTTCAGACAACGGGACCAACTTCGTGGGAGCAGAGAGCGAGCTAGGAAGAGCTATGAAACAATGGAGTGAGAATAACATTAGAAGAGAAGAAAAGAGAAAAGAGAGAGAAGAGAGAAGAAAAGAGAAGAGAAGAAAAGAAAAGAGAGAGAAGAGAGAGAATATAAGAGAAGAGAAGAAAAGAGAGAACATAAGAGAACAAGAGAGACAGGAAATTAAAAATAAAGTATACAACATTGATATTGAAATTTACCAACACACTTCTCTCTCTCTCTGTCTATCTCTCTCTCTAACACACACATGCACAATCGCATACACATAGGGCGCGATCCACAAAGAATGGATTGCACAGTGCTAATGATTGCGCAGGTGATTGATTGATTGAACATTTTATTAACAGATTGCAGAATGGGTACAATACAGGGGTACTACGACTATGCTTGCACCTCATGCTACCAAAGCACCTCAAAGGCGCTAAAAACAAAATTACATACATCTCAAAACAAACTGGTCAGACTACTGCTTGACCTTACTCCTAGAACCCACCTCACCCCTGCCCACTTTGACAACCTAGGATGGCTTAGAGTAGACGACAGAGTACAGCAACTTGCAATGGGCCTGGTCTACAAGATACACTACACGACCGAGGTACCCATGTACATGTCAAAATACTTCCCAAAGGTCAGTGAATACCACGATCACAACACCAGAGGGAGCTCCACAAATCATGTTAAACCCAGATTCGGCTCAAATAAGGGACTAAACACGTTTCGCAATCAATGTGGAACGCCCTACCCAAAGCTGTAAAGGAATGTGGATCACTATCCACTTTCAAAACCTCTCTCAAGGGACACCTACGGGAGACTGCAATTCAAAACTGGCCCCTGTAAATATCCTAACCCAACCCCCTCCAATGTACAGTCATTTACCTAGTATGGTTTTGTCAATAGTCCAATGTACAATTTTGTTTGTTTGTACAGTGTCTCCTCCCCCCCCCCCCTCAATGTACAGTTTTGCTTGTTTATACAGTGTGTCTCCCCCCCCCCCCAACCACCTCCAATGTAAATTACCCAGTATGGTTGCCAATATCCCAATGTACCCAACCCCCCCCCACCCAACCTCCTCCAATGTACAGTTTCTACGTCAAATGTATATACTCCCTTTTCTTGACTCCTTCTGTATCACAAACAGTACTGTATTTGCAAATCTGGTATGTCATAAATGTATAGATGTAGCAGTACTGACTATCTGTATGTCATGTATGTCATATATGTCCTGATGAATTGAAATGGGGGACCCTGATGTAAACAAGACGAAAGTCTTTCTTTGGTCTGCATCCCCTTAACAATTGTGTGTATTGAGCTGTACTGTATTGTACCCATTCTGCAATCTGTTAATAAAGTTTTCAATCAATCAATCAATCAGTACGGCTCAATACACACAATTGTTAAGGGGATGCAGACCAGAGAAAGACTTTTGTCTTGTTTACATCAGGGACCCCCATTTTCAATTCATAATGAATTGTAAGTAAGGGTGCAATTAGCACCGTGCAATCCATTCTTTGTGGATCCCGCCCATAGTCTTCACTCCCAGACATATATATCTACACACACTACCCTGCCTGAATCAAACCATAAACCATGTGGCCTGTTGGGATATTAGATCCTAATGTGAAAAACTGTGATTTTATATGTCTGCACTTTATGTGCTCATTTTATGTCTTTTTTCTGTTGTGAAGCACTTTGAGCTGCAGTTTCTGTATGAAAGGTGCTATACAAATAAAGTTTATTATTATTATTAATGGAACCACTCCCAGATGGAGACCATGCTACGACAGAGGGGAATTCAATAGATGTTCAACCCTCCTACAGGTTCTCACCATGGCGGAGTCTGGGAGCGGATGATCAGGTCGGTCAGGAAGATCCTCAGCACCACTTTAAGGCAGCAGACGCTGGATGACGAGGGCCTACACACCGTTTTGTGTGAGGCCAAAGCCATCATTAACAGTCGACCGATAACCAAGGCTTCTAGTGATCCGGACGACCTGGAAGCGCTTACCCCCAACCACCTCTTGCTACTCCAGTCGAAGCCTGCCCTGCCTCCCGGTCTTTTCGTGAAGGAAGATCTCTACGCCCGCAGTAGATGGAAACAAGTCCAGTATATGGCCGACCTATTCTGGAAACGATGGACGCAGGAATATCTACCTCAGCTCCAGGCGAGACAGAAGTGGACCTGTGTGTCACGCAACTTCGCTGAGGGAGATGTCGTCCTGATCATCGACGACTCGGCCCCCCGTAACACCTGGGTACTGGCCAGGGTCATCGAGGTGGTTCCTGACCAACACAGGCTCGTGCGTCAGGTTCGTGTCAAGACAAAGACGACCATTTTAGATAGACCTGTCACCAAGGTCTGTCTTCTCCAAGAGGCTGCATGAGGCGGTGGTAAAGACCGTCCTCCTCCGGTGTGCCACGTACTAGTGACCTCTAGCACCAGGTATTGGTAATCGTTTCTAGAATGGCCGGCTATGAGGAACACTCACCTGACCAGGTTATTTGTTTTGTAATTGTGTAGACACAATTAGGGGCCGGTCATATGAGTGTTTTGGTTATTATTATTATTATTATTATTATTATTATTATTATTATTATTATTATTATTATTATTATTATTATTATTATTATTATTATTATTATTATTATTATTATTATTATTATTATTATTATTATTATTATTATTATTATTATTATTATTATTATTATTATTATTATTATTTCAAATAGAAGGATATGATTTATCGGTGTAAGAGCCAAAAGGCTTATAGATTTCGGTTATTGTATTATAGGAATGTTTAATATTGATTGGATTTAGATAAGGTCATTGAACCGTCGTGTTTGTCATAATAGAGCCTTCTGGCACCTTGAACCTTCTAGAATGTTGGGGGCGATGTCATAGTAGAACATGCTAGAACGTAAAACATTCCGTATGACATCATGATAGAAGGTTCTGGAACCTTCATGAAGGCTCCGAATGAGATCATAAACCGAACATTCTAGAACCTTTGGGTGTCTATATAAGTGGGAGGGCAGGCTTTGGGTGGTGTGTGCCTCGGTTAGGGATCGGTAAGGGACAAAGAATATCTGATGGCAGCGCTGTATTTGTGACAGAGTTGCTTGCCATCCTCTGGGCATTGTGGTGGGTGGAGGAAGTGGGACCAAGCCAGGTGATTATATGTTCTGACTCGGCTGCTGCACTGATGGCTCTGAGTGCAGGTGGGTCTAAAGCTCGCCCTGATCTCATTCAGGAAATAATGTTGGTTTTATATAGGATTGCGAAGGCAGGCTGGTCAGTGGAGTTTTGTTGGGTTCCGGGGCATGCTGGGATTGCGGGAAATGAGATGGCTGACTCCCTTGCCAAACAGAGCCTGGGAAGGGAGGAAGAGATAGGCATTTCAATGGGAAGAGTAGAACTCAGAGAGAAGATAAAGAAAGGAGTTGAGGCTGAGTGGCAGGCTGAGTGGGAAAGGGGGACCAAGGGAAGGCACTATTTCTCTCTGCAGCCTCGGGTCAAAAGCAAGGTGGATGGATATGGGTCTAGGAGTGATAGGGTGAAGATGTGTAGATTGAGGCTGGGACACTGTGGGTTGAACAGTACCTTGTGCATTGTGGGAAAACATCCAGATGGGGGGTGTGAATGTGGAGAGACTGAAACTGTCGGGCATGTCTTCCTAGAATGTGAAAGGTATAGGAAAGAGAGGGAAATCTTTTATAAAGGTCTGGTAGAGTTGGGAGTCTCTTCCTTCTCTCTTAAATCTTTCTTTGGCATGGATAATGAAAACCACCAGCTGATCACAGAGGCAGTGCTGACATTTCTGCATGCTTCAGAGTTGTACCAGAGGATATAGCGTTATTGTATTTATTAGTATTGGACAGGCAAGAGGAGCAGAGAAGAAGGAGATAGTGTGTTTTGAAGATGAGAAGAAGAAGAGGGTAAACAATCAAAAGTTGGTTTACCAGAGGCCTAACTATGGCACACCACTAGCGTAGTATAAGAACTGAGGAGGGCAGAAATACGCCTGCGGGAAATTCAAAAGAAGAAAGAAGAAGAAGAAGAAGAAGAAGAGCTCATCAAAAGAATTGCGGAGGGCAGTAATACGCCACGATGCGTCTACACTGCCGGAAATACTAAAGAAGAAGAAGAAGAAGATCTCATTGTGCATCTTGAAACAGTACTGAACAGATAGACTAAACAACATAGATTGAAGCCTGCATTTCTCAACCAAGGTGTCTTGCCTACCGTTTTGCTGTGGAAAGAGACAATAGAGACAATACAGACCCTCTCCCGTTGGCTGGCGATGCACAGGCATCACCCACACTTTCACAATTTCCCAGCGTGGAATTGTCTAGTCTAGATTACTATACACCTTACAAATATTGTATTTGTCATGAGTCATTCTCCTCTGCTAATCTTTGCCATCTGTTGGATTTAGCCAGGTATATCTTAGTTCTTGGCTCATAGTCAAAACCATATCGCGACACTAAAAATAGATTTTTTGATTATCTTTAATTTATCTTAGAAAATAGAATCAATTATCAGCCCCCCCACCCACCCTAGTACTGCTAGCTGTAAGATAATGCTATTTGAGATTATGACTAGGTTTGCAGTGGGCTTGCCTGAAATGTATGCTTGATTTGTGGATCTATATAACGTGTTGCACTCTTTTTTTTTCTTTTTTCTTTTTACTGTACAGGTGCAGAGATGCAGATCTTCGTGAAGACCCTCACCGGCAAAACCATCACCCTAGAGGTTGAGCCAAGTGATGCTATTGAGAATGTCAAGGCCAAGATCCAGGACAAAGAAGGAATTCCCCCAGACCAGCAGAGGCTGATCTTTGCCGGCAAGCAGCTGGAAGACGGCCGCACCTTGTCCGACTACAACATCCAGAAAGAATCCACTCTCCACCTTGTCCTGCGTCTGAGGGGAGGCATGCAGATCTTTGTGAAGACCCTCACCGGCAAAACCATCACCCTAGAGGTTGAGCCAAGTGATGCTATTGAGAATGTCAAGGCCAAGATCCAGGACAAAGAAGGAATTCCCCCAGACCAGCAGAGGCTGATCTTTGCCGGCAAGCAGCTGGAAGACGGCCGCACCTTGTCCGACTACAACATCCAGAAAGAATCCACTCTCCACCTTGTCCTGCGTCTGAGGGGAGGCATGCAGATCTTTGTGAAGACCCTCACCGGCAAAACCATCACCCTAGAGGTTGAGCCAAGTGATGCTATTGAGAATGTCAAGGCCAAGATCCAGGACAAAGAAGGAATTCCCCCAGACCAGCAGAGGCTGATCTTTTCCGGCAAGCAGCTGGAAGACGGCCGCACCTTGTCCGACTACAACATCCAGAAAGAATCCACTCTCCACCTTGTCCTGCGTCTGAGGGGAGGCATGCAGATCTTTGTGAAGACCCTCACCGGCAAAACCATCACCCTAGAGGTTGAGCCAAGTGATGCTATTGAGAATGTCAAGGCCAAGATCCAGGACAAAGAAGGAATTCCCCCAGACCAGCAGAGGCTGATCTTTGCCGGCAAGCAGCTGGAAGATGGCCGCACCTTGTCCGACTACAACATCCAGAAAGAATCCACTCTCCACCTTGTCCTGCGTCTGAGGGGAGGCATGCAGATCTTTGTGAAGACCCTCACCGGCAAAACCATCACCCTAGAGGTTGAGCCAAGTGATGCTATTGAGAATGTCAAGGCCAAGATCCAGGACAAAGAAGGAATTCCCCCAGACCAGCAGAGGCTGATCTTTGCCGGCAAGCAGCTGGAAGACGGCCGCACCTTGTCCGACTACAACATCCAGAAAGAATCCACTCTCCACCTTGTCCTGCGTCTGTGGGGAGGCATGCAGATCTTTGTGAAGACCCTCACCGGCAAAACCATCACCCTAGAGGTTGAGCCAAGTGATGCTATTGAGAATGTCAAGGCCAAGATCCAGGACAAAGAAGGAATTCCCCCAGACCAGCAGAGGCTGATCTTTTCCGGCAAGCAGCTGGAAGACGGCCGCACCTTGTCCTACTACAACATCCAGAAAGAATCCACTCTCCACCTTGTCCTGCGTCTGATGGGAGGCATGCAGATCTTTGTGAAGACCCTCACCGGCAAAACCATCACCCTAGAGGTTGAGCCAAGTGATGCTATTGAGAATGTCAAGGCCAAGATCCAGGACAAAGAAGGAATTCCCCCAGACCAGCAGAGGCTGATCTTCTCCGGCAAGCAGCTGGAAGACGGCCGCACCTTGTCCGACTACAACATCCAGAAAGAATCCACTCTCCACCTTGTCCTGCGTCTGAGGGGAGGCATGCAGATCTTTGTGAAGACCCTCACCGGCAAAACCATCACCCTAGAGGTTGAGCCAAGTGATGCTATTGAGAATGTCAAGGCCAAGATCCAGGACAAAGAAGGAATTCCCCCAGACCAGCAGAGGCTGATCTTTTCCGGCAAGCAGCTGGAAGACGGCCGCACCTTGTCTGACTACAACATCCAGAAAGAATCCACTCTCCACCTTGTCCTGCGTCTGAGGGGAGGCATGCAGATCTTTGTGAAGACCCTCACCGGCAAAACCATCACCCTAGAGGTTGAGCCAAGTGATGCTATTGAGAATGTCAAGGCCAAGATCCAGGACAAAGAAGGAATTCCCCCAGACCAGCAGAGGCTGATCTTTTCCGGCAAGCAGCTGGAAGACAGCCGCACCTTGTCCGACTACAACATCCAGAAAGAATCCACTCTCCACCTTGTCCTGCGTCTGAGGGGAGGCATGCAGATCTTTGTGAAGACCCTCACCGGCAAAACCATCACCCTAGAGGTTGAGCCAAGTGATGCTATTGAGAATGTCAAGGCCAAGATCCAGGACAAAGACGGAATTCCCCCAGACCAGCAGAGGCTGATCTTTGCCGGCAAGCAGCTGGAAGACGGCCGCACCTTGTCCGACTACAACATCCAGAAAGAATCCACTCTCCACCTTGTCCTGCGTCTGAGTGGAGGCATGCAGATCTTTGTGAAGACCCTCACCGGCAAAACCATCACCCTAGAGGTTGAACCTAGTGATGCTATTGAGAATGTCAAGGCCAAGATCCAGGACAAAGAAGGAATTCCCCCAGACCAGCAGAGGCTGATCTTTTCCGGCAAGCAGCTGGAAGACGGCCGCACCTTGTCTGACTACAACATCCAGAAAGAATCCACTCTCCACCTTGTCCTGCGTCTGAGGGGAGGCATGCAGATCTTTGTGAAGACCCTCACCGGCAAAACCATCACCCTAGAGGTTGAGCCAAGTGATGCTATTGAGAATGTCAAGGCCAAGATCCAGGACAAAGAAGGAATTCCCCCAGACCAGCAGAGGCTGATCTTTTCCGGCAAGCAGCTGGAAGACAGCCGCACCTTGTCCGACTACAACATCCAGAAAGAATCCACTCTCCACCTTGTCCTGCGTCTGAGGGGAGGCATGCAGATCTTTGTGAAGACCCTCACCGGCAAAACCATCACCCTAGAGGTTGAGCCAAGTGATGCTATTGAGAATGTCAAGGCCAAGATCCAGGACAAAGACGGAATTCCCCCAGACCAGCAGAGGCTGATCTTTGCCGGCAAGCAGCTGGAAGACGGCCGCACCTTGTCCGACTACAACATCCAGAAAGAATCCACTCTCCACCTTGTCCTGCGTCTGAGTGGAGGCATGCAGATCTTTGTGAAGACCCTCACCGGCAAAACCATCACCCTAGAGGTTGAACCTAGTGATGCTATTGAGAATGTCAAGGCCAAGATCCAGGACAAAGAAGGAATTCCCCCAGACCAGCAGAGGCTGATCTTTTCCGGCAAGCAGCTGGAAGACGGCCGCACCTTGTCCGACTACAACATCCAGAAAGAATCCACTCTCCACCTTGTCCTGCGTCTGAGGGGAGGCATGCAGATCTTTATGAAGACCCTCACCGGCAAAACCATCACCCTAGAGGTTGAGCCAAGTGATGCTATTGAGAATGTCAAGGCCAAGATCCAGGACAAAGAAGGAATTCCCCCAGACCAGCAGAGGCTGATCTTTTCCGGCAAGCAGCTGGAAGATGGCCGCACCTTGTCCGACTACAACATCCAGAAACAATCCACTCTCCACCTTGTCCTGCGTCTGAGGGGAGGCATGCAGATCTTTGTGAAGACCCTCACCGGCAAAACCATCACCCTAGAGGTTGAGCCAAGTGATGCTATTGAGAATGTCAAGGCCAAGATCCAGGACAAAGAAGGAATTCCCCCAGACCAGCAGAGGCTGATCTTTTCCGGCAAGCAGCTGGAAGACGGCCGCACCTTGTCCGACTACAACATCCAGAAAGAATCCACTCTCCACCTTGTCCTGCGTCTGAGGGGAGGCATGCAGATCTTTGTGAAGACCCTCACCGGCAAAACCATCACCCTAGAGGTTGAGCCAAGTGATGCTATTGAGAATGTCAAGGCCAAGATCCAGGACAAAGAAGGAATTCCCCCAGACCAGCAGAGGCTGATCTTTTCCGGCAAGCAGCTGGAAGACGGCCGCACCTTGTCCGACTACAACATCCAGAAAGAATCCACTCTCCACCTTGTCCTGCGTCTGAGGGGAGGCATGCAGATCTTTGTGAAGACCCTCACCGGCAAAACCATCACCCTAGAGGTTGAGCCAAGTGATGCTATTGAGAATGTCAAGGCCAAGATCCAGGACAAAGAAGGAATTCCCCCAGACCAGCAGAGGCTGATCTTTTCCGGCAAGCAGCTGGAAGACGGCCGCACCTTGTCCGACTACAACATCCAGAAACAATCCACTCTCCACCTTGTCCTGCGTCTGAGGGGAGGCATGCAGATCTTTGTGAAGACCCTCACCGGCAAAACCATCACCCTAGAGGTTGAGCCAAGTGATGCTATTGAGAATGTCAAGGCCAAGATCCAGAACAAAGAAGGAATTCCCCCAAACCAGCAGAGGCTGATCTTTTCCGGCAAGCAGCTGGAAGACGGCCGCGCCTTGTCCGACTACAACGTCCAGAAAGAATCCACTCTCCACCTTGTCCTGCGTCTGAGGGGAGGCATGCAGATCTTTGTGAAGACCCTCACCGGCAAAACCATCACCCTAGAGGTTGAGCCAAGTGATGCTATTGAGAATGTCAAGGCCAAGATCCAGGACAAAGAAGGAATTCCCCCAGACCAGCAGAGGCTGATCTTCTCCGGCAAGCAGCTGGAAGACGGCCGCACCTTGTCCGACTACAACATCCAGAAACAATCCACTATCCACCTTGTCCTGCGTCTGAGGGGAGGCATGCAGATCTTTGTGAAGACCCTCACAGGCAAAACCATCACCCTAGAGGTTGAGCCAAGTGATGCTATTGAGAATGTCAAGGCCAAGATCCAGGACAAAGAAGGAATTCCCCCAGACCAGCAGAGGCTGATCTTTTCCGGCAAGCAGCTGGAAGACGGCCGCACCTTGTCCGACTACAACATCCAGAAACAATCCACTCTCCACCTTGTCCTGCGTCTGAGGGGAGGTATGCAGATCTTTGTGAAGACCCTCACCGGCAAAACCATCACCCTAGAGGTTGAGCCAAGTGATGCTATTGAGAATGTCAAGGCCAAGATCCAGGACAAAGAAGGAATTCCCCCAGACCAGCAGAGGCTGATCTTTTCCGGCAAGCAGCTGGAAGACGGCCGCACCTTGTCCGACTACAACATCCAGAAAGAATCCACTCTCCACCTTGTCCTGCGTCTGAGGGGAGGCATGCAGATCTTTGTGAAGACCCTCACCGGCAAAACCATCACCCTAGAGGTTGAGCCAAGTGATGCTATTGAGAATGTCAAGGCCAAGATCCAGGACAAAGAAGGAATTCCCCCAGACCAGCAGAGGCTGATCTTTTCCGGCAAGCAGCTGGAAGACGGCCGCACCTTGTCCGACTACAACATCCAGAAAGAATCCACTCTCCACCTTGTCCTGCGTCTGAGGGGAGGCATGCAGATCTTTGTGAAGACCCTCACCGGCAAAACCATCACCCTAGAGGTTGAGCCAAGTGATGCTATTGAGAATGTCAAGGCCAAGATCCAGGACAAAGAAGGAATTCCCCCAGACCAGCAGAGGCTGATCTTTTCCGGCAAGCAGCTGGAAGACGGCCGCACCTTGTCCGACTACAACATCCAGAAACAATCCACTCTCCACCTTGTCCTGCGTCTGAGGGGAGGCATGCAGATCTTTGTGAAGACCCTCACCGGCAAAACCATCACCCTAGAGGTTGAGCCAAGTGATGCTATTGAGAATGTCAAGGCCAAGATCCAGGACAAAGAAGGAATTCCCCCAGACCAGCAGAGGCTGATCTTTTCCGGCAAGCAGCTGGAAGACGGCCGCACCTTGTCCGACTACAACATCCAGAAACAATCCACTCTCCACCTTGTCCTGCGTCTGAGGTGAGGCATGCAGATCTTTGTGAAGACCCTCACCGGCAAAACCACCCTAGAGGTTGAGCCAAGTGATGCTATTGAGAATGTCAAGGCCAAGATCCAGGACAAAGAAGGAATTCCCCCAGACCAGCAGAGGCTGATCTTTTCCGGCAAGCAGCTGGAAGACGGCCGCACCTTGTCCGACTACAACATCCAGAAACAATCCACTCTCCACCTTGTCCTGCGTCTGAGGGGAGGCATGCAGATCTTTGTGAAGACCCTCACCGGCAAAACCATCACCCTAGAGGTTGAGCCAAGTGATGCTATTGAGAATGTCAAGGCCAAGATCCAGGACAAAGAAGGAATTCCCCCAGACCAGCAGAGGCTGATCTTTTCCGGCAAGCAGCTGGAAGACGGCCGCACCTTGTCCGACTACAACATCCAGAAACAATCCACTCTCCACCTTGTCCTGCGTCTGAGGGGAGGCATGCAGATCTTTGTGAAGACCCTCACCGGCAAAACCACCCTAGAGGTTGAGCCAAGTGATGCTATTGAGAATGTCAAGGCCAAGATCCAGGACAAAGAAGGAATTCCCCCAGACCAGCAGAGGCTGATCTTTTCCGGCAAGCAGCTGGAAGACGGCCGCACCTTGTCCGACTACAACATCCAGAAACAATCCACTCTCCACCTTGTCCTGCGTCTGAGGGGAGGCATGCAGATCTTTGTGAAGACCCTCACCGGCAAAACCACCCTAGAGGTTGAGCCAAGTGATGCTATTGAGAATGTCAAGGCCAAGATCCAGGACAAAGAAGGAATTCCCCCAGACCAGCAGAGGCTGATCTTTTCCGGCAAGCAGCTGGAAGACGGCCGCACCTTGTCCGACTACAACATCCAGAAAGAATCCACTCTCCACCTTGTCCTGCGTCTGAGGGGAGGCATGCAGATCTTTGTGAAGACCCTCACCGGCAAAACCATCACCCTAGAGGTTGAGCCAAGTGATGCTATTGAGAATGTCAAGGCCAAGATCCAGGACAAAGAAGGAATTCCCCCAGACCAGCAGAGGCTGATCTTTTCCGGCAAGCAGCTGGAAGACGGCCGCACCTTGTCCGACTACAACATCCAGAAAGAATCCACTCTCCACCTTGTCCTGCGTCTGAGGGGAGGCATGCAGATCTTTGTGAAGACCCTCACCGGCAAAACCATCACCCTAGAGGTTGAGCCAAGTGATGCTATTGAGAATGTCAAGGCCAAGATCCAGGACAAAGAAGGAATTCCCCCAGACCAGCAGAGGCTGATTTTTTCCGGCAAGCAGCTGGAAGACGGCCGCACCTTGTCCGACTACAACATCCAGAAACAATCCACTCTCCACCTTGTCCTGCGTCTGAGGGGAGGCATGCAGATCTTTGTGAAGACCCTCACCGGCAAAACCATCACCCTAGAGGTTGAGCCAAGTGATGCTATTGAGAATGTCAAGGCCAAGATCCAGGACAAAGAAGGAATTCCCCCAGACCAGCAGAGGCTGATTTTTTCCGGCAAGCAGCTGGAAGACGGCCGCACCTTGTCCGACTACAACATCCAGAAACAATCCACTCTCCACCTTGTCCTGCGTCTGAGGGGAGGCATGCAGATCTTTGTGAAGACCCTCACCGGCAAAACCATCACCCTAGAGGTTGAGCCAAGTGATGCTATTGAGAATGTCAAGGCCAAGATCCAGGACAAAGAAGGAATTCCCCCAGACCAGCAGAGGCTGATCTTTTCCGGCAAGCAGCTGGAAGACGGCCACACCTTGTCCGACTACAACATCCAGAAAGAATCCACTCTCCACCTTGTCCTGCGTCTGAGGGGAGGCATGCAGATCTTTGTGAAGACCCTCACCGGCAAAACCATCACCCTAGAGGTTGAGCCAAGTGATGCTATTGAGAATGTCAAGGCCAAGATCCAGGACAAAGAAGGAATTCCCCCAGACCAGCAGAGGCTGATCTTTTCCAGCAAGCAGCTGGAAGACGGCCGCACCTTGTCCGACTACAACATCCAGAAAGAATCCACTCTCCACCTTGTCCTGCGTCTGAGGGGAGGCATGTAGATCTTTGTGAAGACCCTCACCGGCAAAACCATCACCCTAGAGGTTGAGCCAAGTGATGCTATTGAGAATGTCAAGGCCAAGATCCAGGACAAAGAAGGAATTCCCCCAGACCAGCAGAGGCTGATCTTTTCCGGCAAGCAGCTGGAAGACGGCCGCACCTTGTCCGACTACAACATCCAGAAACAATCCACTCTCCACCTTGTCCTGCGTCTGAGGGGAGGCATGCAGATCTTTGTGAAGACCCTCACCGGCAAAACCATCACCCTAGAGGTTGAGCCAAGTGATGCTATTGAGAATGTCAAGGCCAAGATCCAGGACAAAGAAGGAATTCCCCCAGACCAGCAGAGGCTGATCTTTTCCGGCAAGCAGCTGGAAGACGGCCGCACCTTGTCCGACTACAACATCCAGAAAGAATCCACTCTCCACCTTGTCCTGCGTCTGAGGGGAGGCATGCAGATCTTTGTGAAGACCCTCACCGGCAAAACCATCACCCTAGAGGTTGAGCCAAGTGATGCTATTGAGAATGTCAAGGCCAAGATCCAGGACAAAGAAGGAATTCCCCCAGACCAGCAGAGGCTGATCTTTTCCGGCAAGCAGCTGGAAGACGGCCGCACCTTGTCCGACTACAACATCCAGAAAGAATCCACTCTCCACCTTGTCCTGCGTCTGAGGGGAGGCATGCAGATCTTTGTGAAGACCCTCACCGGCAAAACCATCACCCTAGAGGTTGAGCCAAGTGATGCTATTGAGAATGTCAAGGCCAAGATCCAGGACAAAGAAGGAATTCCCCCAGACCAGCAGAGGCTGATCTTTTCCGGCAAGCAGCTGGAAGACGGCCGCACCTTGTCCGACTACAACATCCAGAAACAATCCACTCTCCACCTTGTCCTGCGTCTGAGGGGAGGCATGCAGATCTTTGTGAAGACCCTCACCGGCAAAACCATCACCCTAGAGGTTGAGCCAAGTGATGCTATTGAGAATGTCAAGGCCAAGATCCAGGACAAAGAAGGAATTCCCCCAGACCAGCAGAGGCTGATCTTTTCCGGCAAGCAGCTGGAAGACGGCCGCACCTTGTCCGACTACAACATCCAGAAACAATCCACTCTCCACCTTGTCCTGCGTCTGAGGGGAGGCATGCAGATCTTTGTGAAGACCCTCACCGGCAAAACCACCCTAGAGGTTGAGCCAAGTGATGCTATTGAGAATGTCAAGGCCAAGATCCAGGACAAAGAAGGAATTCCCCCAGACCAGCAGAGGCTGATCTTTTCCGGCAAGCAGCTGGAAGACGGCCGCACCTTGTCCGACTACAACATCCAGAAACAATCCACTCTCCACCTTGTCCTGCGTCTGAGGGGAGGCATGCAGATCTTTGTGAAGACCCTCACCGGCAAAACCACCCTAGAGGTTGAGCCAAGTGATGCTATTGAGAATGTCAAGGCCAAGATCCAGGACAAAGAAGGAATTCCCCCAGACCAGCAGAGGCTGATCTTTTCCGGCAAGCAGCTGGAAGACGGCCGCACCTTGTCCGACTACAACATCCAGAAAGAATCCACTCTCCACCTTGTCCTGCGTCTGAGGGGAGGCATGCAGATCTTTGTGAAGACCCTCACCGGCAAAACCATCACCCTAGAGGTTGAGCCAAGTGATGCTATTGAGAATGTCAAGGCCAAGATCCAGGACAAAGAAGGAATTCCCCCAGACCAGCAGAGGCTGATCTTCTCCGGCAAGCAGCTGGAAGACGGCCGCACCTTGTCCGACTACAACATCCAGAAACAATCCACTCTCCACCTTGTCCTGCGTCTGAGGGGAGGCATGCAGATCTTTGTGAAGACCCTCACCGGCAAAACCATCACCCTAGAGGTTGAGCCAAGTGATGCTATTGAGAATGTCAAGGCCAAGATCCAGGACAAAGAAGGAATTCCCCCAGACCAGCAGAGGCTGATTTTTTCCGGCAAGCAGCTGGAAGACGGCCGCACCTTGTCCGACTACAACATCCAGAAACAATCCACTCTCCACCTTGTCCTGCGTCTGAGGGGAGGCATGCAGATCTTTGTGAAGACCCTCACCGGCAAAACCATCACCCTAGAGGTTGAGCCAAGTGATGCTATTGAGAATGTCAAGGCCAAGATCCAGGACAAAGAAGGAATTCCCCCAGACCAGCAGAGGCTGATTTTTTCCGGCAAGCAGCTGGAAGACGGCCGCACCTTGTCCGACTACAACATCCAGAAACAATCCACTCTCCACCTTGTCCTGCGTCTGAGGGGAGGCATGCAGATCTTTGTGAAGACCCTCATCGGCAAAACCATCACCCTAGAGGTTGAGCCAAGTGATGCTATTGAGAATGTCAAGGCCAAGATCCAGGACAAAGAAGGAATTCCCCCAGACCAGCAGAGGCTGATCTTTTCCGGCAAGCAGCTGGAAGACGGCCGCACCTTGTCCGACTACAACATCCAGAAACAATCCACTCTCCACCTTGTCCTGCGTCTGAGGGGAGGCATGCAGATCTTTGTGAAGACCCTCACCGGCAAAACCACCCTAGAGGTTGAGCCAAGTGATGCTATTGAGAATGTCAAGGCCAAGATCCAGGACAAAGAAGGAATTCCCCCAGACCAGCAGAGGCTGATCTTTTCCGGCAAGCAGCTGGAAGACGGCCGCACCTTGTCCGACTACAACATCCAGAAACAATCCACTCTCCACCTTGTCCTGCGTCTGAGGGGAGGCATGCAGATCTTTGTGAAGACCCTCACCGGCAAAACCACCCTAGAGGTTGAGCCAAGTGATGCTATTGAGAATGTCAAGGCCAAGATCCAGGACAAAGAAGGAATTCCCCCAGACCAGCAGAGGCTGATCTTTTCCGGCAAGCAGCTGGAAGACGGCCGCACCTTGTCCGACTACAACATCCAGAAAGAATCCACTCGCCACCTTGTCCTGCGTCTGAGGGGAGGCATGCAGATCTTTGTGAAGACCCTCACCGGCAAAACCATCACCCTAGAGGTTGAGCCAAGTGATGCTATTGAGAATGTCAAGGCCAAGATCCAGGACAAAGAAGGAATTCCCCCAGACCAGCAGAGGCTGATCTTCTCCGGCAAGCAGCTGGAAGACGGCCGCACCTTGTCCGACTACAACATCCAGAAACAATCCACTCTCCACCTTGTCCTGCGTCTGAGGGGAGGCATGCAGATCTTTGTGAAGACCCTCACCGGCAAAACCATCACCCTAGAGGTTGAGCCAAGTGATGCTATTGAGAATGTCAAGGCCAAGATCCAGGACAAAGAAGGAATTCCCCCAGACCAGCAGAGGCTGATTTTTTCCGGCAAGCAGCTGGAAGACGGCCGCACCTTGTCCGACTACAACAAACAGAAACAATCCACTCTCCACCTTGTCCTGCGTCTGAGGGGAGGCATGCAGATCTTTGTGAAGACCCTCACCGGCAAAACCATCACCCTAGAGGTTGAGCCAAGTGATGCTATTGAGAATGTCAAGGCCAAGATCCAGGACAAAGAAGGAATTCCCCCAGACCAGCAGAGGCTGATTTTTTCCGGCAAGCAGCTGGAAGACGGCCGCACCTTGTCCGACTACAACATCCAGAAACAATCCACTCTCCACCTTGTCCTGCGTCTGAGGGGAGGCATGCAGATCTTTGTGAAGACCCTCACCGGCAAAACCATCACCCTAGAGGTTGAGCCAAGTGATGCTATTGAGAATGTCAAGGCCAAGATCCAGGACAAAGAAGGAATTCCCCCAGACCAGCAGAGGCTGATCTTTTCCGGCAAGCAGCTGGAAGACGGCCACACCTTGTCCGACTACAACATCCAGAAAGAATCCACTCTCCACCTTGTCCTGCGTCTGAGGGGAGGCATGCAGATCTTTGTGAAGACCCTCACCGGCAAAACCATCACCCTAGAGGTTGAGCCAAGTGATGCTATTGAGAATGTCAAGGCCAAGATCCAGGACAAAGAAGGAATTCCCCCAGACCAGCAGAGGCTGATCTTTTCCAGCAAGCAGCTGGAAGACGGCCGCACCTTGTCCGACTACAACATCCAGAAAGAATCCACTCTCCACCTTGTCCTGCGTCTGAGGGGAGGCATGTAGATCTTTGTGAAGACCCTCACCGGCAAAACCATCACCCTAGAGGTTGAGCCAAGTGATGCTATTGAGAATGTCAAGGCCAAGATCCAGGACAAAGAAGGAATTCCCCCAGACCAGCAGAGGCTGATCTTTTCCGGCAAGCAGCTGGAAGACGGCCGCACCTTGTCCGACTACAACATCCAGAAACAATCCACTCTCCACCTTGTCCTGCGTCTGAGGGGAGGCATGCAGATCTTTGTGAAGACCCTCACCGGCAAAACCATCACCCTAGAGGTTGAGCCAAGTGATGCTATTGAGAATGTCAAGGCCAAGATCCAGGACAAAGAAGGAATTCCCCCAGACCAGCAGAGGCTGATCTTTTCCGGCAAGCAGCTGGAAGACGGCCGCACCTTGTCCGACTACAACATCCAGAAACAATCCACTCTCCACCTTGTCCTGCGTCTGAGGGGAGGCATGCAGATCTTTGTGAAGACCCTCACCGGCAAAACCATCACCCTAGAGGTTGAGCCAAGTGATGCTATTGAGAATGTCAAGGCCAAGATCCAGGACAAAGAAGGAATTCCCCCAGACCAGCAGAGGCTGATCTTTTCCGGCAAGCAGCTGGAAGACGGCCGCACCTTGTCCGACTACAACATCCAGAAAGAATCCACTCTCCACCTTGTCCTGCATCTGAGGGGAGGCATGCAGATCTTTGTGAAGACCCTCACCGGCAAAACCATCACCCTAGAGGTTGAGCCAAGTGATGCTATTGAGAATGTCAAGGCCAAGATCCAGGACAAAGAAGGAATTCCCCCAGACCAGCAGAGGCTGATCTTTTCCGGCAAGCAGCTGGAAGACGGCCGCACCTTGTCCGACTACAACATCCAGAAAGAATCCACTCTCCACCTTGTCCTGCGTCTGAGGGGAGGCATGCAGATCTTTGTGAAGACCCTCACCGGCAAAACCATCACCCTAGAGGTTGAGCCAAGTGATGCTATTGAGAATGTCAAGGCCAAGATCCAGGACAAAGAAGGAATTCCCCCAGACCAGCAGAGGCTGATCTTTTCCGGCAAGCAGCTGGAAGACGGCCGCACCTTGTCCGACTACAACATCCAGAAACAATCCACTCTCCACCTTGTCCTGCGTCTGAGGGGAGGCATGTAGATCTTTGTGAAGACCCTCACCGGCAAAACCATCACCCTAGAGGTTGAGCCAAGTGATGCTATTGAGAATGTCAAGGCCAAGATCTAGGACAAAGAAGGAATTCCCCCAGACCAGCAGAGGCTGATCTTTTCCGGCAAGCAGCTGGAAGACGGCCGCACCTTGTCCGACTACAACATCCAGAAACAATCCACTCTCCACCTTGTCCTGCGTCTGAGGGGAGGCATGCAGATCTTTGTGAAGACCCTCACCGGCAAAACCATCACCCTAGAGGTTGAGCCAAGTGATGCTATTGAGAATGTCAAGGCCAAGATCCAGGACAAAGAAGGAATTCCCCCAGACCAGCAGAGGCTGATCTTTTCCGGCAAGCAGCTGGAAGACGGCCGCACCTTGTCCGACTACAACATCCAGAAACAATCCACTCTCCACCTTGTCCTGCGTCTGAGGGGAGGCATGCAGATCTTTGTGAAGACCCTCACCGGCAAAACCATCACCCTAGAGGTTGAGCCAAGTGATGCTATTGAGAATGTCAAGGCCAAGATCCAGGACAAAGAAGGAATTCCCCCAGACCAGCAGAGGCTGATCTTTTCCGGCAAGCAGCTGGAAGACGGCCGCACCTTGTCCGACTACAACATCCAGAAAGAATCCACTCTCCACCTTGTCCTGCATCTGAGGGGAGGCATGCAGATCTTTGTGAAGACCCTCACCGGCAAAACCATCACCCTAGAGGTTGAGCCAAGTGATGCTATTGAGAATGTCAAGGCCAAGATCCAGGACAAAGAAGGAATTCCCCCAGACCAGCAGAGGCTGATCTTTTCCGGCAAGCAGCTGGAAGACGGCCGCACCTTGTCCGACTACAACATCCAGAAAGAATCCACTCTCCACCTTGTCCTGCGTCTGAGGGGAGGCATGCAGATCTTTGTGAAGACCCTCACCGGCAAAACCATCACCCTAGAGGTTGAGCCAAGTGATGCTATTGAGAATGTCAAGGCCAAGATCCAGGACAAAGAAGGAATTCCCCCAGACCAGCAGAGGCTGATCTTTTCCGGCAAGCAGCTGGAAGACGGCCGCACCTTGTCCGACTACAACATCCAGAAACAATCCACTCTCCACCTTGTCCTGCGTCTGAGGGGAGGCATGCAGATCTTTGTGAAGACCCTCACCGGCAAAACCATCACCCTAGAGGTTGAGCCAAGTGATGCTATTGAGAATGTCAAGGCCAAGATCCAGAACAAAGAAGGAATTCCCCCAAACCAGCAGAGGCTGATCTTTTCCGGCAAGCAGCTGGAAGACGGCCGTGCCTTGTCCGACTACAACGTCCAGAAAGAATCCACTCTCCACCTTGTCCTGCGTCTGAGGGGAGGCATGCAGATCTTTGTGAAGACCCTCACCGGCAAAACCATCACCCTAGAGGTTGAGCCAAGTGATGCTATTGAGAATGTCAAGGCCAAGATCCAGGACAAAGAAGGAATTCCCCCAGACCAGCAGAGGCTGATCTTCTCCGGCAAGCAGCTGGAAGACGGCCGCACCTTGTCCGACTACAACATCCAGAAACAATCCACTATCCACCTTGTCCTGCGTCTGAGGGGAGGCATGCAGATCTTTGTGAAGACCCTCACAGGCAAAACCATCACCCTAGAGGTTGAGCCAAGTGATGCTATTGAGAATGTCAAGGCCAAGATCCAGGACAAAGAAGGAATTCCCCCAGACCAGCAGAGGCTGATCTTTTCCGGCAAGCAGCTGGAAGACGGCCGCACCTTGTCCGACTACAACATCCAGAAAGAATCCACTCTCCACCTTGTCCTGCGTCTGAGGGGAGGCATGCAGATCTTTGTGAAGACCCTCACCGGCAAAACCATCACCCTAGAGGTTGAGCCAAGTGATGCTATTGAGAATGTCAAGGCCAAGATCCAGGACAAAGAAGGAATTCCCCCAGACCAGCAGAGGCTGATCTTTTCCGGCAAGCAGCTGGAAGACGGCCGCACCTTGTCCGACTACAACATCCAGAAAGAATCCACTCTCCACCTTGTCCTGCGTCTGAGGGGAGGCATGCAGATCTTTGTGAAGACCCTCACCGGCAAAACCATCACCCTAGAGGTTGAGCCAAGTGATGCTATTGAGAATGTCAAGGCCAAGATCCAGGACAAAGAAGGAATTCCCCCAGACCAGCAGAGGCTGATCTTTTCCGGCAAGCAGCTGGAAGACGGCCGCACCTTGTCCGACTACAACATCCAGAAAGAATCCACTCTCCACCTTGTCCTGCGTCTGAGGGGAGGCATGCAGATCTTTGTGAAGACCCTCACCGGCAAAACCATCACCCTAGAGGTTGAGCCAAGTGATGCTATTGAGAATGTCAAGGCCAAGATCCAGGACAAAGAAGGAATTCCCCCAGACCAGCAGAGGCTGATCTTTTCCGGCAAGCAGCTGGAAGACGGCCGCACCTTGTCCGACTACAACATCCAGAAACAATCCACTCTCCACCTTGTCCTGCGTCTGAGGGGAGGCATGCAGATCTTTGTGAAGACCCTCACCGGCAAAACCATCACCCTAGAGGTTGAGCCAAGTGATGCTATTGAGAATGTCAAGGCCAAGATCCAGGACAAAGAAGGAATTCCCCCAGACCAGCAGAGGCTGATCTTTTCCGGCAAGCAGCTGGAAGACGGCCGCACCTTGTCCGACTACAACATCCAGAAACAATCCACTCTCCACCTTGTCCTGCGTCTGAGGGGAGGCATGCAGATCTTTGTGAAGACCCTCACCGGCAAAACCACCCTAGAGGTTGAGCCAAGTGATGCTATTGAGAATGTCAAGGCCAAGATCCAGGACAAAGAAGGAATTCCCCCAGACCAGCAGAGGCTGATCTTTTCCGGCAAGCAGCTGGAAGACGGCCGCACCTTGTCCGACTACAACATCCAGAAACAATCCACTCTCCACCTTGTCCTGCGTCTGAGGGGAGGCATGCAGATCTTTGTGAAGACCCTCACCGGCAAAACCACCCTAGAGGTTGAGCCAAGTGATGCTATTGAGAATGTCAAGGCCAAGATCCAGGACAAAGAAGGAATTCCCCCAGACCAGCAGAGGCTGATCTTTTCCGGCAAGCAGCTGGAAGACGGCCGCACCTTGTCCGACTACAACATCCAGAAAGAATCCACTCTCCACCTTGTCCTGCGTCTGAGGGGAGGCATGCAGATCTTTGTGAAGACCCTCACCGGCAAAACCATCACCCTAGAGGTTGAGCCAAGTGATGCTATTGAGAATGTCAAGGCCAAGATCCAGGACAAAGAAGGAATTCCCCCAGACCAGCAGAGGCTGATCTTTTCCGGCAAGCAGCTGGAAGACGGCCGCACCTTGTCCGACTACAACATCCAGAAACAATCCACTCTCCACCTTGTCCTGCGTCTGAGGGGAGGCATGCAGATCTTTGTGAAGACCCTCACCGGCAAAACCATCACCCTAGAGGTTGAGCCAAGTGATGCTATTGAGAATGTCAAGGCCAAGATCCAGGACAAAGAAGGAATTCCCCCAGACCAGCAGAGGCTGATCTTTTCCGGCAAGCAGCTGGAAGACGGCCGCACCTTGTCCGACTACAACATCCAGAAACAATCCACTCTCCACCTTGTCCTGCGTCTGAGGGGAGGCATGCAGATCTTTGTGAAGACCCTCACCGGCAAAACCACCCTAGAGGTTGAGCCAAGTGATGCTATTGAGAATGTCAAGGCCAAGATCCAGGACAAAGAAGGAATTCCCCCAGACCAGCAGAGGCTGATCTTTTCCGGCAAGCAGCTGGAAGACGGCCGCACCTTGTCCGACTACAACATCCAGAAACAATCCACTCTCCACCTTGTCCTGCGTCTGAGGGGAGGCATGCAGATCTTTGTGAAGACCCTCACCGGCAAAACCACCCTAGAGGTTGAGCCAAGTGATGCTATTGAGAATGTCAAGGCCAAGATCCAGGACAAAGAAGGAATTCCCCCAGACCAGCAGAGGCTGATCTTTTCCGGCAAGCAGCTGGAAGACGGCCGCACCTTGTCCGACTACAACATCCAGAAAGAATCCACTCTCCACCTTGTCCTGCGTCTGAGGGGAGGCATGCAGATCTTTGTGAAGACCCTCACCGGCAAAACCATCACCCTAGAGGTTGAGCCAAGTGATGCTATTGAGAATGTCAAGGCCAAGATCCAGGACAAAGAAGGAATTCCCCCAGACCAGCAGAGGCTGATCTTCTCCGGCAAGCAGCTGGAAGACGGCCGCACCTTGTCCGACTACAACATCCAGAAACAATCCACTCTCCACCTTGTCCTGCGTCTGAGGGGAGGCATGCAGATCTTTGTGAAGACCCTCACCGGCAAAACCATCACCCTAGAGGTTGAGCCAAGTGATGCTATTGAGAATGTCAAGGCCAAGATCCAGGACAAAGAAGGAATTCCCCCAGACCAGCAGAGGCTGATTTTTTCCGGCAAGCAGCTGGAAGACGGCCGCACCTTGTCCGACTACAACAAACAGAAACAATCCACTCTCCACCTTGTCCTGCGTCTGAGGGGAGGCATGCAGATCTTTGTGAAGACCCTCACCGGCAAAACCATCACCCTAGAGGTTGAGCCAAGTGATGCTATTGAGAATGTCAAGGCCAAGATCCAGGACAAAGAAGGAATTCCCCCAGACCAGCAGAGGCTGATTTTTTCCGGCAAGCAGCTGGAAGACGGCCGCACCTTGTCCGACTACAACATCCAGAAACAATCCACTCTCCACCTTGTCCTGCGTCTGAGGGGAGGCATGCAGATCTTTGTGAAGACCCTCACCGGCAAAACCATCACCCTAGAGGTTGAGCCAAGTGATGCTATTGAGAATGTCAAGGCCAAGATCCAGGACAAAGAAGGAATTCCCCCAGACCAGCAGAGGCTGATCTTTTCCGGCAAGCAGCTGGAAGACGGCCACACCTTGTCCGACTACAACATCCAGAAAGAATCCACTCTCCACCTTGTCCTGCGTCTGAGGGGAGGCATGCAGATCTTTGTGAAGACCCTCACCGGCAAAACCATCACCCTAGAGGTTGAGCCAAGTGATGCTATTGAGAATGTCAAGGCCAAGATCCAGGACAAAGAAGGAATTCCCCCAGACCAGCAGAGGCTGATCTTTTCCAGCAAGCAGCTGGAAGACGGCCGCACCTTGTCCGACTACAACATCCAGAAAGAATCCACTCTCCACCTTGTCCTGCATCTGAGGGGAGGCATGTAGATCTTTGTGAAGACCCTCACCGGCAAAACCATCACCCTAGAGGTTGAGCCAAGTGATGCTATTGAGAATGTCAAGGCCAAGATCCAGGACAAAGAAGGAATTCCCCCAGACCAGCAGAGGCTGATCTTTTCCGGCAAGCAGTTGGAAGACGGCCGCACCTTGTCCGACTACAACATCCAGAAACAATCCACTCTCCACCTTGTCCTGCGTCTGAGGGGAGGCATGCAGATCTTTGTGAAGACCCTCACCGGCAAAACCATCACCCTAGAGGTTGAGCCAAGTGATGCTATTGAGAATGTCAAGGCCAAGATCCAGGACAAAGAAGGAATTCCCCCAGACCAGCAGAGGCTGATCTTTTCCGGCAAGCAGCTGGAAGACGGCCGCACCTTGTCCGACTACAACATCCAGAAACAATCCACTCTCCACCTTGTCCTGCGTCTGAGGGGAGGCATGCAGATCTTTGTGAAGACCCTCACCGGCAAAACCATCACCCTAGAGGTTGAGCCAAGTGATGCTATTGAGAATGTCAAGGCCAAGATCCAGGACAAAGAAGGAATTCCCCCAGACCAGCAGAGGCTGATCTTTTCCGGCAAGCAGCTGGAAGACGGCCGCACCTTGTCCGACTACAACATCCAGAAAGAATCCACTCTCCACCTTGTCCTGCATCTGAGGGGAGGCATGCAGATCTTTGTGAAGACCCTCACCGGCAAAACCATCACCCTAGAGGTTGAGCCAAGTGATGCTATTGAGAATGTCAAGGCCAAGATCCAGGACAAAGAAGGAATTCCCCCAGATCAGCAGAGGCTGATCTTTTCCGGCAAGCAGCTGGAAGACGGCCGCACCTTGTCCGACTACAACATCCAGAAACAATCCACTCTCCACCTTGTCCTGCGTCTGAGGGGAGGCATGCAGATCTTTGTGAAGACCCTCACCGGCAAAACCATCACCCTAGAGGTTGAGCCAAGTGATGCTATTGAGAATGTCAAGGCCAAGATCCAGGACAAAGAAGGAATTCCCCCAGACCAGCAGAGGCTGATCTTTTCCGGCAAGCAGCTGGAAGACGGCCGCACCTTGTCCGACTACAACATCCAGAAAGAATCCACTCTCCACCTTGTCCTGCGTCTGAGGGGAGGCATGCAGATCTTTGTGAAGACCCTCACCGGCAAAACCATCACCCTAGAGGTTGAGCCAAGTGATGCTATTGAGAATGTCAAGGCCAAGATCCAGGACAAAGAAGGAATTCCCCCAGACCAGCAGAGGCTGATCTTTTCCGGCAAGCAGCTGGAAGACGGCCGCACCTTGTCCGACTACAACATCCAGAAACAATCCACTCTCCACCTTGTCCTGCGTCTGAGGGGAGGCATGCAGATCTTTGTGAAGACCCTCACCGGCAAAACCATCACCCTAGAGGTTGAGCCAAGTGATGCTATTGAGAATGTCAAGGCCAAGATCCAGGACAAAGAAGGAATTCCCCCAGACCAGCAGAGGCTGATCTTTTCCGGCAAGCAGCTGGAAGACGGCCGCACCTTGTCCGACTACAACATCCAGAAACAATCCACTCTCCACCTTGTCCTGCGTCTGAGGGGAGGCATGCAGATCTTTGTGAAGACCCTCACAGGCAAAACCATCACCCTAGAGGTTGAGCCAAGTGATGCTATTGAGAATGTCAAGGCCAAGATCCAGGACAAAGAAGGAATTCCCCCAGACCAGCAGAGGCTGATCTTTTCCAGCAAGCAGCTGGAAGACGGCCGCACCTTGTCCGACTACAACATCCAGAAAGAATCCACTCTCCACCTTGTCCTGCGTCTGAGGGGAGGCATGCAGATCTTTGTGAAGACCCTCACCGGCAAAACCATCACCCTAGAGGTTGAGCCAAGTGATGCTATTGAGAATGTCAAGGCCAAGATCCAGGACAAAGAAGGAATTCCCCCAGACCAGCAGAGGCTGATCTTTTCCGGCAAGCAGCTGGAAGACGGCCGCACCTTGTCCGACTACAACATCCAGAAACAATCCACTCTCCACCTTGTCCTGCGTCTGAGGGGAGGCATGCAGATCTTTGTGAAGACCCTCACCGGCAAAACCATCACCCTAGAGGTTGAGCCAAGTGATGCTATTGAGAATGTCAAGGCCAAGATCCAGGACAAAGAAGGAATTCCCCCAGACCAGCAGAGGCTGATCTTTTCCGGCAAGCAGCTGGAAGACGGCCGCACCTTGTCCGACTACAACATCCAGAAAGAATCCACTCTCCACCTTGTCCTGCGTCTGAGGGGAGGCATGCAGATCTTTGTGAAGACCCTCACCGGCAAAACCATCACCCTAGAGGTTGAGCCAAGTGATGCTATTGAGAATGTCAAGGCCAAGATCCAGGACAAAGAAGGAATTCCCCCAGACCAGCAGAGGCTGATCTTTTCCGGCAAGCAGCTGGAAGATGGCCGCACCTTGTCCGACTACAACATCCAGAAACAATCCACTCTCCACCTTGTCCTGCGTCTGAGGGGAGGCATGCAGATCTTTGTGAAGACCCTCACCGGCAAAACCATCACCCTAGAGGTTGAGCCAAGTGATGCTATTGAGAATGTCAAGGCCAAGATCCAGGACAAAGAAGGAATTCCCCCAGACCAGCAGAGGCTGATCTTTTCCGGCAAGCAGCTGGAAGACGGCCGCACCTTGTCCGACTACAACATCCAGAAACAATCCACTCTCCACCTTGTCCTGCGTCTGAGGGGAGGCATGCAGATCTTTGTGAAGACCCTCACCGGCAAAACCACCCTAGAGGTTGAGCCAAGTGATGCTATTGAGAATGTCAAGGCCAAGATCCAGGACAAAGAAGGAATTCCCCCAGACCAGCAGAGGCTGATCTTTTCCGGCAAGCAGCTGGAAGACGGCCGCACCTTGTCCGACTACAACATCCAGAAACAATCCACTCTCCACCTTGTCCTGCGTCTGAGGGGAGGCATGCAGATCTTTGTGAAGACCCTCACCGGCAAAACCACCCTAGAGGTTGAGCCAAGTGATGCTATTGAGAATGTCAAGGCCAAGATCCAGGACAAAGAAGGAATTCCCCCAGACCAGCAGAGGCTGATCTTTTCCGGCAAGCAGCTGGAAGACGGCCGCACCTTGTCCGACTACAACATCCAGAAAGAATCCACTCTCCACCTTGTCCTGCGTCTGAGGGGAGGCATGCAGATCTTTGTGAAGACCCTCACCGGCAAAACCATCACCCTAGAGGTTGAGCCAAGTGATGCTATTGAGAATGTCAAGGCCAAGATCCAGGACAAAGAAGGAATTCCCCCAGACCAGCAGAGGCTGATCTTTTCCAGCAAGCAGCTGGAAGACGGCCGCACCTTGTCCGACTACAACATCCAGAAAGAATCCACTCTCCACCTTGTCCTGCGTCTGAGGGGAGGCATGTAGATCTTTGTGAAGACCCTCACCGGCAAAACCATCACCCTAGAGGTTGAGCCAAGTGATGCTATTGAGAATGTCAAGGCCAAGATCCAGGACAAAGAAGGAATTCCCCCAGACCAGCAGAGGCTGATCTTTTCCGGCAAGCAGCTGGAAGACGGCCGCACCTTGTCCGACTACAACATCCAGAAACAATCCACTCTCCACCTTGTCCTGCGTCTGAGGGGAGGCATGCAGATCTTTGTGAAGACCCTCACCGGCAAAACCATCACCCTAGAGGTTGAGCCAAGTGATGCTATTGAGAATGTCAAGGCCAAGATCCAGGACAAAGAAGGAATTCCCCCAGACCAGCAGAGGCTGATCTTTTCCGGCAAGCAGCTGGAAGACGGCCGCACCTTGTCCGACTACAACATCCAGAAACAATCCACTCTCCACCTTGTCCTGCGTCTGAGGGGAGGCATGCAGATCTTTGTGAAGACCCTCACCGGCAAAACCATCACCCTAGAGGTTGAGCCAAGTGATGCTATTGAGAATGTCAAGGCCAAGATCCAGGACAAAGAAGGAATTCCCCCAGACCAGCAGAGGCTGATCTTTTCCGGCAAGCAGCTGGAAGACGGCCGCACCTTGTCCGACTACAACATCCAGAAAGAATCCACTCTCCACCTTGTCCTGCGTCTGAGGGGAGGCATGCAGATCTTTGTGAAGACCCTCACCGGCAAAACCATCACCCTAGAGGTTGAGCCAAGTGATGCTATTGAGAATGTCAAGGCCAAGATCCAGGACAAAGAAGGAATTCCCCCAGACCAGCAGAGGCTGATCTTTTCCGGCAAGCAGCTGGAAGACGGCCGCACCTTGTCCGACTACAACATCCAGAAAGAATCCACTCTCCACCTTGTCCTGCGTCTGAGGGGAGGGATGCAGATCTTTGTGAAGACCCTCACCGGCAAAACCATCACCCTAGAGGTTGAGCCAAGTGATGCTATTGAGAATGTCAAGGCCAAGATCCAGGACAAAGAAGGAATTCCCCCAGACCAGCAGAGGCTGATCTTTTCCGGCAAGCAGCTGGAAGACGGCCGCACCTTGTCCGACTACAACATCCAGAAACAATCCACTCTCCACCTTGTCCTGCGTCTGAGGGGAGGCATGCAGATCTTTGTGAAGACCCTCACCGGCAAAACCATCACCCTAGACTAGAGGTTGAGCCAAGTGATGCTATTGAGAATGTCAAGGCCAAGATCCAGGACAAAGAAGGAATTCCCCCAGACCAGCAGAGGCTGATCTTTTCCGGCAAGCAGCTGGAAGACGGCCGCACCTTGTCCGACTACAACATCCAGAAAGAATCCACTCTCCACCTTGTCCTGCATCTGAGGGGAGGCATGCAGATCTTTGTGAAGACCCTCACCGGCAAAACCATCACCCTAGAGGTTGAGCCAAGTGATGCTATTGAGAATGTCAAGGCCAAGATCCAGGACAAAGAAGGAATTCCCCCAGACCAGCAGAGGCTGATCTTTTCCGGCAAGCAGCTGGAAGACGGCCGCACCTTGTCCGACTACAACATCCAGAAAGAATCCACTCTCCACCTTGTCCTGCGTCTGAGGGGAGGCATGCAGATCTTTGTGAAGACCCTCACCGGCAAAACCATCACCCTAGAGGTTGAGCCAAGTGATGCTATTGAGAATGTCAAGGCCAAGATCCAGGACAAAGAAGGAATTCCCCCAGACCAGCAGAGGCTGATCTTTTCCGGCAAGCAGCTGGAAGACGGCCGCACCTTGTCCGACTACAACATCCAGAAACAATCCACTCTCCACCTTGTCCTGCGTCTGAGGGGAGGCATGCAGATCTTTGTGAAGACCCTCACCGGCAAAACCATCACCCTAGAGGTTGAGCCAAGTGATGCTATTGAGAATGTCAAGGCCAAGATCCAGGACAAAGAAGGAATTCCCCCAGACCAGCAGAGGCTGATCTTTTCCGGCAAGCAGCTGGAAGACGGCCGCACCTTGTCTGACTACAACATCCAGAAACAATCCACTCTCCACCTTGTCCTGCGTCTGAGGGGAGGCATGCAGATCTTTGTGAAGACCCTCACCGGCAAAACCATCACCCTAGAGGTTGAGCCAAGTGATGCTATTGAGAATGTCAAGGCCAAGATCCAGGACAAAGAAGGAATTCCCCCAGACCAGCAGAGGCTGATCTTTTCCGGCAAGCAGCTGGAAGACGGCCGCACCTTGTCCGACTACAACATCCAGAAACAATCCACTCTCCACCTTGTCCTGCGTCTGAGGGGAGGCATACAGATCTTTGTGAAGACCCTCACCGGCAAAACCATCACCCTAGAGGTTGAGCCAAGTGATGCTATTGAGAATGTCAAGGCCAAGATCCAGGACAAAGAAGGAATTCCCCCAGACCAGCAGAGGCTGATCTTTTCCGGCAAGCAGCTGGAAGACGGCCGCACCTTGTCCGACTACAACATCCAGAAACAATCCACTCTCCACCTTGTCCTGCGTCTGAGCGGAGGCATGCAGATCTTTGTGAAGACCCTCACCGGCAAAACCATCACCCTAGAGGTTGAGCCAAGTGATGCTATTGAGAATGTCAAGGCCAAGATCCAGGACAAAGAAGGAATTCCCCCAGACCAGCAGAGGCTGATCTTTTCCGGCAAGCAGCTGGAAGACGGCCGCACCTTGTCCGACTACAACATCCAGAAAGAATCCACTCTCCACCTTGTCCTGCGTCTGAGCGGAGGCATGCAGATCTTTGTGAAGACCCTCACTGGCAAAACCATCACCCTAGAGGTTGAGCCAAGTGATGCTATTGAGAATGTCAAGGCCAAGATCCAGGACAAAGAAGGAATTCCCCCAGACCAGCAGAGGCTGATCTTTTCCGGCAAGCAGCTGGAAGACGGCCGCACCTTGTCCGACTACAACATCCAGAAACAATCCACTCTCCACCTTGTCCTGCGTCTGAGGGGAGGCATGCAGATCTTTGTGAAGACCCTCACCGGCAAAACCATCACCCTAGAGGTTGAGCCAAGTGATGCTATTGAGAATGTCAAGGCCAAGATCCAGGACAAAGAAGGAATTCCCCCAGACCAGCAGAGGCTGATCTTTTCCGGCAAGCAGCTGGAAGACGGCCGCACCTTGTCCGACTACAACATCCAGAAAGAATCCACTCTCCACCTTGTCCTGCGTCTGAGGGGAGGGATGCAGATCTTTGTGAAGACCCTCACCGGCAAAACCATCACCCTAGAGGTTGAGCCAAGTGATGCTATTGAGAATGTCAAGGCCAAGATCCAGGACAAAGAAGGAATTCCCCCAGACCAGCAGAGGCTGATCTTTTCCGGCAAGCAGCTGGAAGACGGCCGCACCTTGTCCGACTACAACATCCAGAAACAATCCACTCTCCACCTTGTCCTGCGTCTGAGGGGAGGCATGCAGATCTTTGTGAAGACCCTCACCGGCAAAACCATCACCCTAGACTAGAGGTTGAGCCAAGTGATGCTATTGAGAATGTCAAGGCCAAGATCCAGGACAAAGAAGGAATTCCCCCAGACCAGCAGAGGCTGATCTTTTCCGGCAAGCAGCTGGAAGACGGCCGCACCTTGTCCGACTACAACATCCAGAAAGAATCCACTCTCCACCTTGTCCTGCATCTGAGGGGAGGCATGCAGATCTTTGTGAAGACCCTCACCGGCAAAACCATCACCCTAGAGGTTGAGCCAAGTGATGCTATTGAGAATGTCAAGGCCAAGATCCAGGACAAAGAAGGAATTCCCCCAGACCAGCAGAGGCTGATCTTTTCCGGCAAGCAGCTGGAAGACGGCCGCACCTTGTCCGACTACAACATCCAGAAAGAATCCACTCTCCACCTTGTCCTGCGTCTGAGGGGAGGCATGCAGATCTTTGTGAAGACCCTCACCGGCAAAACCATCACCCTAGAGGTTGAGCCAAGTGATGCTATTGAGAATGTCAAGGCCAAGATCCAGGACAAAGAAGGAATTCCCCCAGACCAGCAGAGGCTGATCTTTTCCGGCAAGCAGCTGGAAGACGGCCGCACCTTGTCCGACTACAACATCCAGAAACAATCCACTCTCCACCTTGTCCTGCGTCTGAGGGGAGGCATGCAGATCTTTGTGAAGACCCTCACCGGCAAAACCATCACCCTAGAGGTTGAGCCAAGTGATGCTATTGAGAATGTCAAGGCCAAGATCCAGGACAAAGAAGGAATTCCCCCAGACCAGCAGAGGCTGATCTTTTCCGGCAAGCAGCTGGAAGACGGCCGCACCTTGTCTGACTACAACATCCAGAAACAATCCACTCTCCACCTTGTCCTGCGTCTGAGGGGAGGCATGCAGATCTTTGTGAAGACCCTCACCGGCAAAACCATCACCCTAGAGGTTGAGCCAAGTGATGCTATTGAGAATGTCAAGGCCAAGATCCAGGACAAAGAAGGAATTCCCCCAGACCAGCAGAGGCTGATCTTTTCCGGCAAGCAGCTGGAAGACGGCCGCACCTTGTCCGACTACAACATCCAGAAACAATCCACTCTCCACCTTGTCCTGCGTCTGAGGGGAGGCATGCAGATCTTTGTGAAGACCCTCACCGGCAAAACCATCACCCTAGAGGTTGAGCCAAGTGATGCTATTGAGAATGTCAAGGCCAAGATCCAGGACAAAGAAGGAATTCCCCCAGACCAGCAGAGGCTGATCTTTTCCGGCAAGCAGCTGGAAGACGGCCGCACCTTGTCCGACTACAACATCCAGAAACAATCCACTCTCCACCTTGTCCTGCGTCTGAGCGGAGGCATGCAGATCTTTGTGAAGACCCTCACCGGCAAAACCATCACCCTAGAGGTTGAGCCAAGTGATGCTATTGAGAATGTCAAGGCCAAGATCCAGGACAAAGAAGGAATTCCCCCAGACCAGCAGAGGCTGATCTTTTCCGGCAAGCAGCTGGAAGACGGCCGCACCTTGTCCGACTACAACATCCAGAAAGAATCCACTCTCCACCTTGTCCTGCGTCTGAGCGGAGGCATGCAGATCTTTGTGAAGACCCTCACTGGCAAAACCATCACCCTAGAGGTTGAGCCAAGTGATGCTATTGAGAATGTCAAGGCCAAGATCCAGGACAAAGAAGGAATTCCCCCAGACCAGCAGAGGCTGATCTTTTCCGGCAAGCAGCTGGAAGACGGCCGCACCTTGTCCGACTACAACATCCAGAAACAATCCACTCTCCACCTTGTCCTGCGTCTGAGGGGAGGCATGCAGATCTTTGTGAAGACCCTCACCGGCAAAACCATCACCCTAGAGGTTGAGCCAAGTGATGCTATTGAGAATGTCAAGGCCAAGATCCAGGACAAAGAAGGAATTCCCCCAGACCAGCAGAGGCTGATCTTTTCCGGCAAGCAGCTGGAAGACGGCCGCACCTTGTCCGACTACAACATCCAGAAACAATCCACTCTCCACCTTGTCCTGCGTCTGAGGGGAGGCATGCAGATCTTTGTGAAGACCCTCACCGGCAAAACCATCACCCTAGAGGTTGAGCCAAGTGATGCTATTGAGAATGTCAAGGCCAAGATCCAGGACAAAGAAGGAATTCCCCCAGACCAGCAGAGGCTGATCTTTTCCGGCAAGCAGCTGGAAGACGGCCGCACCTTGTCCGACTACAACATCCAGAAAGAATCCACTCTCCACCTTGTCCTGCGTCTGAGGGGAGGCATGCAGATCTTTGTGAAGACCCTCACCGGCAAAACCATCACCCTAGAGGTTGAGCCAAGTGATGCTATTGAGAATGTCAAGGCCAAGATCCAGGACAAAGAAGGAATTCCCCCAGACCAGCAGAGGCTGATCTTTTCCGGCAAGCAGCTGGAAGACGGCCGCACCTTGTCCGACTACAACATCCAGAAAGAATCCACTCTCCACCTTGTCCTGCGTCTGAGGGGAGGCATGCAGATCTTTGTGAAGACCCTCACCGGCAAAACCATCACCCTAGAGGTTGAGCCAAGTGATGCTATTGAGAATGTCAAGGCCAAGATCCAGGACAAAGAAGGAATTCCCCCAGACCAGCAGAGGCTGATCTTTTCCGGCAAGCAGCTGGAAGATGGCCGCACCTTGTCCGACTACAACATCCAGAAACAATCCACTCTCCACCTTGTCCTGCGTCTGAGGGGAGGCATGCAGATCTTTGTGAAGACCCTCACTGGAAAAACCATCACCCTAGAGGTTGAGCCAAGTGATGCTATTGAGAATGTCAAGGCCAAGATCCAGGACAAAGAAGGAATTCCCCCAGACCAGCAGAGGCTGATCTTTTCCGGCAAGCAGCTGGAAGACGGCCGCACCTTGTCCGACTACAACATCCAGAAACAATCCACTCTCCACCTTGTCCTGCGTCTGAGGGGAGGCATGCAGATCTTTGTGAAGACCCTCACCGGCAAAACCATCACCCTAGAGGTTGAGCCAAGTGATGCTATTGAGAATGTCAAGGCCAAGATCCAGGACAAAGAAGGAATTCCCCCAGACCAGCAGAGGCTGATCTTTTCCGGCAAGCAGCTGGAAGACGGCCGCACCTTGTCCGACTACAACATCCAGAAAGAATCCACTCTCCACCTTGTCCTGCATCTGAGGGGAGGCATGCAGATCTTTGTGAAGACCCTCACCGGCAAAACCATCACCCTAGAGGTTGAGCCAAGTGATGCTATTGAGAATGTCAAGGCCAAGATCCAGGACAAAGAAGGAATTCCCCCAGACCAGCAGAGGCTGATCTTTTCCGGCAAGCAGCTGGAAGACGGCCGCACCTTGTCCGACTACAACATCCAGAAAGAATCCACTCTCCACCTTGTCCTGCGTCTGAGGGGAGGCATGCAGATCTTTGTGAAGACCCTCACCGGCAAAACCATCACCCTAGAGGTTGAGCCAAGTGATGCTATTGAGAATGTCAAGGCCAAGATCCAGGACAAAGAAGGAATTCCCCCAGACCAGCAGAGGCTGATCTTTTCCGGCAAGCAGCTGGAAGACGGCCGCACCTTGTCCGACTACAACATCCAGAAACAATCCACTCTCCACCTTGTCCTGCGTCTGAGGGGAGGCATGCAGATCTTTGTGAAGACCCTCACCGGCAAAACCATCACCCTAGAGGTTGAGCCAAGTGATGCTATTGAGAATGTCAAGGCCAAGATCCAGGACAAAGAAGGAATTCCCCCAGACCAGCAGAGGCTGATCTTTTCCGGCAAGCAGCTGGAAGACGGCCGCACCTTGTCCGACTACAACATCCAGAAAGAATCCACTCTCCACCTTGTCCTGCGTCTGAGGGGAGGCATGCAGATCTTTGTGAAGACCCTCACCGGCAAAACCATCACCCTAGAGGTTGAGCCAAGTGATGCTATTGAGAATGTCAAGGCCAAGATCCAGGACAAAGAAGGAATTCCCCCAGACCAGCAGAGGCTGATCTTTTCCGGCAAGCAGCTGGAAGACGGCCGCACCTTGTCCGACTACAACATCCAGAAAGAATCCACTCTCCACCTTGTCCTGCGTCTGAGGGGAGGCATGCAGATCTTTGTGAAGACCCTCACCGGCAAAACCATCACCCTAGAGGTTGAGCCAAGTGATGCTATTGAGAATGTCAAGGCCAAGATCCAGGACAAAGAAGGAATTCCCCCAGACCAGCAGAGGCTGATCTTTTCCGGCAAGCAGCTGGAAGATGGCCGCACCTTGTCCGACTACAACATCCAGAAACAATCCACTCTCCACCTTGTCCTGCGTCTGAGGGGAGGCATGCAGATCTTTGTGAAGACCCTCACCGGAAAAACCATCACCCTAGAGGTTGAGCCAAGTGATGCTATTGAGAATGTCAAGGCCAAGATCCAGGACAAAGAAGGAATTCCCCCAGACCAGCAGAGGCTGATCTTTTCCGGCAAGCAGCTGGAAGACGGCCGCACCTTGTCCGACTACAACATCCAGAAACAATCCACTCTCCACCTTGTCCTGCGTCTGAGGGGAGGCATGCAGATCTTTGTGAAGACCCTCACCGGCAAAACCATCACCCTAGAGGTTGAGCCAAGTGATGCTATTGAGAATGTCAAGGCCAAGATCCAGGACAAAGAAGGAATTCCCCCAGACCAGCAGAGGCTGATCTTTTCCGGCAAGCAGCTGGAAGACGGCCGCACCTTGTCCGACTACAACATCCAGAAAGAATCCACTCTCCACCTTGTCCTGCATCTGAGGGGAGGCATGCAGATCTTTGTGAAGACCCTCACCGGCAAAACCATCACCCTAGAGGTTGAGCCAAGTGATGCTATTGAGAATGTCAAGGCCAAGATCCAGGACAAAGAAGGAATTCCCCCAGACCAGCAGAGGCTGATCTTTTCCGGCAAGCAGCTGGAAGACGGCCGCACCTTGTCCGACTACAACATCCAGAAAGAATCCACTCTCCACCTTGTCCTGCGTCTGAGGGGAGGCATGCAGATCTTTGTGAAGACCCTCACCGGCAAAACCATCACCCTAGAGGTTGAGCCAAGTGATGCTATTGAGAATGTCAAGGCCAAGATCCAGGACAAAGAAGGAATTCCCCCAGACCAGCAGAGGCTGATCTTTTCCGGCAAGCAGCTGGAAGACGGCCGCACCTTGTCCGACTACAACATCCAGAAAGAATCCACTCTCCACCTTGTCCTGCGTCTGAGGGGAGGCATGCAGATCTTTGTGAAGACCCTCACCGGCAAAACCATCACCCTAGAGGTTGAGCCAAGTGATGCTATTGAGAATGTCAAGGCCAAGATCCAGGACAAAGAAGGAATTCCCCCAGACCAGCAGAGGCTGATCTTTTCCGGCAAGCAGCTGGAAGACGGCCGCACCTTGTCCGACTACAACATCCAGAAAGAATCCACTCTCCACCTTGTCCTGCGTCTGAGGGGAGGCATGCAGATCTTTGTGAAGACCCTCACCGGCAAAACCATCACCCTAGAGGTTGAGCCAAGTGATGCTATTGAGAATGTCAAGGCCAAGATCCAGGACAAAGAAGGAATTCCCCCAGACCAGCAGAGGCTGATCTTTTCCGGCAAGCAGCTGGAAGACGGCCGCACCTTGTCCGACTACAACATCCAGAAACAATCCACTCTCCACCTTGTCCTGCGTCTGAGGGGAGGCATGCAGATCTTTGTGAAGACCCTCACCGGCAAAACCATCACCCTAGAGGTTGAGCCAAGTGATGCTATTGAGAATGTCAAGGCCAAGATCCAGAACAAAGAAGGAATTCCCCCAAACCAGCAGAGGCTGATCTTTTCCGGCAAGCAGCTGGAAGACGGCCGCGCCTTGTCCGACTACAACATCCAGAAAGAATCCACTCTCCACCTTGTCCTGCGTCTAAGGGGAGGGCAGTAAAGTGTAAACATGAAAGAACGGTCTACACACTGTAAGGGGTCCCATTACAGTATATTTATTGGCACCAACCTGAGTAATAACTTTTTTTTTAAAGGGCAGTAAATGACTCCATTTTCTTGACTACTTGTCCTTGTTTTTACAATGATTGTTAATATGCTTATGAATATTCGAGATACTAGCCAATATCCAGTTACAGTCTTGGATAGGATATGGTGGTGTTTATGTTAATCTCCTGATTACCAATTTGCCCGTATACATGAGTAAAATATCAGCAGTATTACCGTGGTAAGAGATTATTTTTGTGTTTGTTACTGGTCATGACCCAATAAAAGAAATTTGACCATTGCATTTCAAATTTTTGGCATTGTTATTAAAATATGGATAATGTATTTACTACTTTTATGGATCTACTAATGGTATATGCAACATTTCACATCGGCATCAAGTAAACTGGCAAAATACTGTTTCAGATAGGCGGGAAGTGACATTTCTAATATGGCAGACAGGCATGTGCACACATAGAGGCCAAGGGGTGCTTGAGCACCTGCCTTTTTGAGCCTCATCAAAAAAGTGCCCTTAAAAAAAAAAAAAAATTTACCGTTGCCCTTCCAACTGAAAAATGTCAGGATAGAATCTAAATATTAGGTAAAGAGAGAGTGATGCCCCATATTCCATTGCAGTTTGCACGGCCTCCTCAGCGTGCCTCTCCGCGGACCTATATATTTTATGCATAGCGTGGGTGGTGGTGATGATGATGATAGAAACCGCTGTGGCCCATACAGTTGAATGCTGGTATTACACTCATTGAGGGACACGAAGAAGTCAAGTCCGATGGGATTTGGGAATCTCAAATACAAATCGGGATTGGAATAAAAAATGCATTTATATTAAACAATACAGAATATACAGCACTTCTTGGGGTCTGTAGGGTAAGCACTTATTCCCTCCCCCCTGAACATTTATGGAGATGTATGGGCCTTTTAAGTCAGTGATAAAAGTGTCTTTCAAGGATAAGTGAGCTCCTGCACTGATTATTATAGTTCAATATTCAATATTTGATCACCAAAACCTCCCAAAAAGCATAAAAAGGGGGCCCCCGCCCGAAAAGGGCCCTTAAAAATCGCGCTCGCGCACAACGCGCGCTCGGTTAATATATACACACAAGTGTAGTGCCCTTTTCAGCCTTTGAGCACCTGCCCCTCTAAAGTCCTGTGCACGTCCCTGCTCCCACCCACCCACCCCCTCCTAATGTACAGTCCCCTCCCCATCATATGTATATACTCTGTCAGGATCTAGGGGTAACAGTACTGTATATTTGAATACCGCCTATGTCACAAATGTATCAGTACTAAATACCTATATGTCCCTATGCCATAAATGTCATGTATGTTGTGTATGTCATAAATGTCTATATGAATTGAAAATGGGGGACCCTGATGGAAACAAGACAAACGTCTTTCTCAGGTCTGCATCCCCTTAACAATTGTATGTATTGAGCCGTACTGTATTGTACCCATTCTGCAATCTGTTAAATAAAGTTTTCATTCATTCATTCATTCATTCATTCATTCATTCATTCATTCATTCATTCATTCATTAAGTCATTTGACCAGTGGAATGGATCCCCGGCCGTCACACTCCTGTTATCCTCAAATTGACTTTACACTCTTTATCCTTGGGGACATTTTGACCCAAGCAGTTTAAACCTCCAGAAAATGATCATAATCAAAAGTGTTACCCAAATGTATGTTTCAGGTTAGGTTAGGTTTACTTTATTTGTTCAAGGGGGACAGTGTACATTAATAAAACATTTTACAAATGTAAATGCACCCAATTTTAGCCAAAAGGCTAATTTCCATTGGTAGTCCCCCTGCCAGAAGGTACAGGCTAAAATCCTGTGTAAAAAAAGGGTTAGCAATAAAAACAGAATAAAATCAAGATAAATACATTAGAATAAAAACACAACAAAAGCACATAGACATAGTAGGGATACAGGTCACAATACAGACATGGACACAAGGACAGAGCACATCATGACATATTAAGAGACCCAGACATAGACAGACGCACCATATCCATATCCACACACACATACAGACACCTCAGTGTTGACAGTTCTGGTTATCAATGAGCCATTCCCTAACCCTGCACTTGAATGAATGGTATGATGTGGACACTCTAATTGTTTGAGGAATTGAGTTCCATTGGTGGGATGCTCTGTATGAGAAGACGGCCTGGCCAAATACACTTTTTTTTAAAGGGATTGTACAGTCCCCCCTTGCCGCACCTCTAGTGTTCCTGGTTGAGGCAGACTTGAGGTTGATGAAACCGGACAAAGGAGGAGGAGCCAATCCACACTTTATTTTAAAAACTAGACAGACGTTTTGATATAGGGTCAGGTTTTCCCAACTGAGTAGATTATATTTTTTTAGAATGTGACAATGATAGGCGGTTAGGTGGCCGAGCGGAGATTGCGTTCGTCACCAGCCCCGGAGCTGAGCTGGATTTGCCTGTTCGAATCCAGCTCACAGCTCCGGGGTTGTCACCAGCTTGGCTGGCCGTCTGCACTGATACAATTGGCTGTATCAGAGGGTGGGAGAAGCTGGCGGGGTGGGTCCGGGTCGTTGTAAACAGCGACTCCTACAGTTCGGTCGGGGCGCCTGCTAAGCGCGGATTGGACGTGAGGGGGATAGTGTGGTCCTCCCACACGCTACGCCCTCTCAATGAGAATCCGCGCTGCCAGGTGAAAAGAAGCGGTGATTGGCTGGACGTGTGTCGGAGGAAGCACGTGGTAGCCTCCACTCTCCCAGATGATCTGACTGTGGGGGGGTAAGTGCGCAGCGACCAGGAAGGGACTGGGAATTGGCATACGACTAACATTGGGATGGGAGAAAATCGGCGGAAAATGGAGGGGGAAAAAGACCAATAAAAAAAAAAAAAAAAATGTGACAATGATGGTACCTGAATGGTTTCTTGTCTAGAATTTTTATTGCTTGTTTGTAAAGTGATTGAAGTGGTTTCAGAATGGTGGAATGTGAATTGGACCAGGTTATCAAACAGTATGTGATGTGGGAAAGAACCATTGAATGAAAATATAGCTTTGCTGCCTCTGTTGAAAGGAAGTTTCATACATCAGTACATCACATTGGCCACACACAGAAGGCAAATCGTTAATGTACATGCTGAACAGGATTGGACCCAAGACAGAGCCCTGCGGGACACCAGTTGACATACAGATGGCAGTAGATTTATGATTTTCAATTTTGACAAGTTGGGAACGGAATGAGAGGTATGATTTGAAGAGGTTGAGGAACTCTATGGAGAAGTTGAAATTGACCAGCTTTTGGAGTAGAATAGTATGGTTAACAGTGTCAAAAGCTTTCCTTAGATCAAGGAACACAGCCCCCACAACCCCACCCCTGTCCATTGAAGCCTTGACTGTCTCTAAAAAGAAGCATGTTGCTGTTTCTGTTGAATGGTTAGCCCTGAATCCAAATTGCATTGGGTGCAGTAGGAAGGAGCTGTTATTGAGATGATCAGTGACCTGTTTGGCAATCAGTTTTTCAAACACCTTGGACACTATGGGTAGAATACTGATGGGTCTGTAATTGGATGTCATGAGAGGGTCACCACTTTTAAATAAAGGGACCACAACTGCAGGCTTCCATGGGTTAGGAAAACTTCCTTGATTGAAACCCATATTGATCATATGGGTCAGTGACTTCACTATAGAGGAGTTTATCTTTTTCAGCATGAGTGTGTCCATGCCATATATATCCTTAGCTCTTGAGGATTTGAGGGATGTAATTATATTTGCAACCTCTATCTCAGTGACTGATTTTGGTATGACTGCTGGTTCATAAATATTTACAGTAGATGGCAGATCAGGACTACTGTCCTGAACTGCGAAGCTTTGGGCTATTGCGGCCACATACTCTACAAAATACTGATTGAGGGCCGGTGCTACATCTGATGAATCCTGTAAAGTTTTGTCATTGACCTTCAGTTCAATTGGCTTAATTGCAGCTTTGTTTTGACCAGTTAATTTCTTGATCTGACTCCATATAACCTTTGAGTTACCGTGGGCATTTTCAATAATGGAGATGAAGAAATCTGCTTTTGCTTTTCTCAGTTCCCTTGTTGTTTTGTTTCTCAACATTACAAATCTTTGTCTATCGTGAGACAGCTTTGATTTTGTGGCAATTTTTAAAGCAATGTCCCGTTCCTTCATTAGTTTCTTGACCAAATCGTTCGCTCAGGGGAGAGTCTGTTTCTTATTTTTGCGTTTTATCCTAATTGAAAATGTATTGATTGTAGATTGCAATTTTTCTGTAAAAACTTGACTAGTTGTCTCTAAGTCACTTTCAAGCAATAGATCGTTCCAGTTTAAGTTTTGTATGGCTAATCTAAACTTCTCTTGCTTGTGTTTTTGAATGCCAAAGGATTCACTTTTCCCAGCATTTGTATTGAACCGCTTGCCTGTTAGTTTTCTTGATATCAGCACCATATTATGGTCTGACAGCCCTGTTATCATATTGTGTGTTTTTGTAATTCTTTCGGGTCTATTAGTGAATATTAAGTCAATCTGAGTGCTGGTGCTGTTTGTTATTCGCGTTGGGCCTTTAACCATTTGAGTTAAGTTAAAACTGTCAGTCATTTGCTTGAGCTTCTTCCTTGTTGCCTTGTCCTCCCAGTTCAAGTTCAAGTCACCCATTATAATGACCTCTCTCTTAAAATCACATTGACTTAGTACATTCTTAAATTTATCATAAAAGCTAATATTGGAGGAAGGTGGTCGATAAATCACTATAAGTGTAAAGGACATCTGAGGCGACAGGATCATATTCAGACTTATACATTCTAGATCGTTTGGGTCTTGCCATTGTATCTCCTTACAACGGATGGTGTCTCTGGTGTAGATCAGAACACCGCCCCCTTTCGTATCCATTCGATCCCTTCTGTAGATATTATAACCCGGAAGTGTTACAGCAGCAGGAGAATTCTCAGTGAGCCAAGTTTCTGATAAACCTAGGAAATCGAGATTAGACTCTAGTAACATATGACTTATCTCTTCACTTTTGGGTTTTAAACTTTGTATGTTCAAGTGTCCGCCTAATATACCCTTTGGTTTAGCACTTGAGTCCCAAATAAGTCTCGAGTTATTTACAGTTGGGAAGACTTTCCACTTCCGGTTCATTTGGATGGCTCTGTTTACTATTATTGTGTGTTCTATGGTACAAGCCTAATATTACATAAGACCAGAAGCGAATTCCTAGTTCACAGAAGGCTTCTGGACGCTAGAGCTGAAGCAAAATTCTCTAGTATGATGAAATCATACGACCAATGCAGTGAATCCTCCTTAAATCAGCAAGTGCAAAACTTCCACAGCACCTTGTCAACTGTGTTAGATACTGTTGCCCCTCTAAAGGTTAAAAAGGTAAAAACTGATAGAATCTCTCCATGGCTAAATAAAACCAATGTTAAAGATAACAAGAGAAAATGTAGGATAGCCGAGCGAAAATGGAGGAAACTCAAACTCACAGCTCACTTTAATTTATACAAAGACGCCATGGGCGCATACAATAAGGCAATACAACTTGCGAGAAAGGAATATTTTTCCAAAATGATCTCAGAAAATATGGGTAACTCCAGGGTACTTTTTTCCACCATTGACCGGCTGATTAACATACCACCCCCCCATATACCGCAGCAATCAGCCACAAAATGTGAAGAGTTCGCAGTTTTCTTTAATGCAAAAATATCATTGATTAGAGCAAGCATTACCGCTGATATGGATCTGGCTATGAGTGAAACCCCACCTGAGATAACTATGGGGGAATTCACATGTATTACATTACCTGACCTCTGTAAGATTGTCTCTGAGTGTAATTCCGCCACCTCCTGCCTCGATCCTATACCAACAGCATTTCTCAAGCGGGTGTTTGATAGTGTCTCAAATCATGTCCTTGAAATCATAAATATGTCTCTTCAAACAGGCACTTTTCCAGATGCATTTAAAACAGCTGTAGTAAAACCACTACTAAAGAAAACAAACTTAGATGTAAACGAACTAAAAAGCTATAGGCCAATATCGAACCTTCCATTTATCAGCAAGATATTAGAAAAGATAGTCTCAGTACAAATAAACTCCTTTCTCAAAGATAATAACATCATGGAGGAACTACAATCAGGTTTCAGAACAAATCACAGCACTGAAACTGCCCTTACCAAAATAGTTAGCGACCTCAGGCTAAACTCCGATGCTGGCAAAGTCTCAATTCTTGTCCTATTGGACCTTAGTGCAGCGTTCGATACGATTGACCATAATATCTTGATCAGTCGTCTAGAAAGACTGGTTGGCTTTTCCGATCATGTACTAAATTGGCTCATAACATACATTAAGGGGAGAAGGTTCTATGTTAAGCTTGGAGACAATGTATCCGAGGAACATGACAGCAATTTTGGAGTCGCACAAGGAAGCTGCCTTGGTCCATTACTCTTCTCACTATATATGCTGCCCCTCGGGGACATCATTCGAGACCACAATGTATGCTTCCATAGTTATGCTGATGATACACAACTATATATCTCCGCAGAACCAAATAACACTACAGCCATACAGTCCATTACAAATTGTCTGTTAGCAATAAACAAGTGGATGAACAATAACTTCCTAAAATTAAACGAAAGCAAGACCGAAATCCTATTGATCGGCCCAAAAGCGAAAAGGGAAGTGCTTTGTAAAAACCTGGGGAGTCTGTCATCCTATGTAAAGACTGAGGTTACAAGCCTAGGTGTCATCTTGGACTCAGACCTGACCTTTAAGTCTCATATAAATAAGGCCATGAAAACGTCATTCTTCCACCTAAGAAACATAGCGAAAGTAAGACCTTTCGTAAATAAAAAGGATGCAGAGAAACTTATTCATGCTTTTGTATCAAGTCGGCTTGACTATTGTAATGCACTGTTCACTGGTCTTCCCAAAGCAACCATTGGGAAGCTTCAGCTTATCCAAAACTCTGCAGCTCGATTACTAACTCATACAAGGAGAAGAGAACATATCACTCCAGTCCTGGCCACTCTGCACTGGCTTCCAATAACTCATAGAATTGATTTTAAGGTCCTTTTCCTAACATATAAAGCTCTTAATGAGCAAGGCCCAAAATACATAGCAAATTCCCTAGTTAGTTATCTGCCCTCAAGAACGCTACGGTCATCCACTACAGGTTTACTAGACACGCCCAGAAACCAAAAAAGGATAGGAAGTATGGCATTTGCCAACTATGCCCCAAAACTATGGAACACACTACCAACACACATCAGAAACGCCAGCTCTATACACATTTTTAAAGGAAAATTAAAAACGTACCTATACAGTCTAGCTTACAAATAGTTATGGCTTGGAAAAACCTGATGGATCCATGAGGCTAGGATAAGCCTTGTGGACCCAACTTTTTAGATGAAGGAACGGGTACATAGGAGACACGCCTCCAGTTTTTCAAAAGTTTTTGACACGCCTCAGCTTCTGAGCTGAAGGCGTGTTTTTGCGGACCTCCCAAACTTTCAAACTTTTTAGATGAAGGAATGGGTACAATAGGAGACACGCCTCCAGTTTTTCAAACGTTTTTGACACGCCTCAGCTTCTGAGCTGAAGGCGTGTTTTTGCGGACCTCCCAAACTTTCAAACTTTTTAGATGAAGGAATGGGTACAATAGGAGACACGCCTCCAGTTTTTCAAAAGTTTTTGACACGCCTCAGCTTCTGAGCTGAAGGCGTGTTTTTGCGGACCTCCCAAACTTTCAAACTTTAGACTGTTTTCTTTATACGTTTTTCTTTTTCTTTCTTTCTACCACAAGACGCGGCCACTGATGGGTCCATGGGACTTGGATAAGTCCTGTGGACCCAACTCTGGCCACTGACCACATGAGCGAACGGGTACATACGCACACAATACACGGCCACTGATGGATCCATGGGACTTGGTAAAGCACTATGGACCCAACTATGACCACTGATAAAAACGTAACTACACTAGCATTATAAGACCTAAACATTGCTACCTACCATACAAGTGCATTGGTTTAGTGCACTTCCGGTTGCCACTGAGCGGAAATGTTTGTGCGGACCTGTTCTCCCAAACTGGTAAGCAAATGACTGTTTTTACGTTATTTTCATTTTTACGTTACTATTATTATTATTATTATTTTTTTTAAACATTGATCTTAACTGATCACTATGACTTTATTGCTTTTATCGTTATATATGCCTATAATTGTGTACAGCACTTGTGCTTTATAAATACTTACTTACTTACTTACTATCCTACGCTTGTTGTTGTTATGCAGCATGTGTTTGCGCGGTGTGTTCATATCGTCATTGTGTGGGTTGCTATGTAGATTATCGCGCGTATACGAGTTGTTACTTGTTGGCGAGGTATTTATTGTCACTGGACTCCGGGAAGATGACGGCTCCGTTGGTAGTAAATCCACCGGTGGCATCTCATGCTTGGGCACCGACGACGACCGTCCTCCCCTCCCCCGCGGCGGAGGTGCTTCATGTTACTTTGTTGATTACCTAAATAACCATTTAAATAAAACATTACCCCTACTCCCCCCCACCCACTCAATTATACATACATAATATATATTATGTTGTTCAAGTGGGGAGTGGGCCCATGATAACTTTCCGTTTTTGGAAAGTAACGTGTCTGCTTGTGGTTGAGAGACAACAGGAGCATCTGCACTAAGGGTCAGATCAGAGGAGCACGCCTCATAATCAGGGTCTCAGACACATTCTCTCCTATGTCACTTTCACTGTCAAATATCTGTGACAAAACTTCACTGGCAGAAAACCTTTTCTTCAAGGTAATTTTCAAATTAGAGTTTAGAAGGCTGCTATGCAAGCTATGTTTACTCCTCCCCTATGTTGCGTAAAGTTTAGGTAGTCAAAAATCACAAATAACAATAAAAATACAGTCCGGGATATACATTCTAAAATATATACATTCTAAAATATACAGCCAAAAATATACAGTAAAATGTACAGTAATAAATGTTGGAATTATGGACTTCCTGTGCCGTTCAGTGTTGCATCTAGGAGTCTTAGTCTAACACTGAACATGCTCCTTCTATCAGCCAAGTCTGTGTATAGCGTGTGGGAGGGGTTGTCCATGATGGTGTGGAGCTTAGCAAGGCTCTTCCTCTCTGACAGAGGAAGAGTCTAGCTCCACTCCCACCATGTTACTGGCCTTCCTGACCAGCTTATTTGTCACATATAAGGTACATGTATGTTGAAGGCAGAGGTTCTGTGTAGGATTGTTAGTAACTGTCTAACTGCATATATAACTGTTTCAACTAGAGGGTGCTCTAGGCGGAGACACTCAGGAACACCACCAGGTGGCGAGTATAAATAGAGATGTCTCCTCCCATTCTTTCTCTTTCCCCTAGCCTCTCAGTGAGAGGAGAACTGTAGAACCGCTGCTCTGCCATGTGAATAAATAAACCACGCCAGTTAAGGTTCAAGATAGAAACCATGCCTCTTGACCACATTATTGTCGCCCTATAGCCGAATTCTGTCAACAATGTACATTACAGTGAAATGCTTGGTTCTGTGAGGATTGGTCCTTTACCACACGCTTCCAGGTACCAATACTCTGGGTTTCTGAAGGTTCATTGTCGGGTCGTTTTGCTTACCTCCGCCTGCAGCTTGTTCCTTCCGTTGTTGTTCTCCATCTGTTTCTCCAGTATGCCTTGGAATTCGCAGCTGTTGCTCTTCTCTGCTCCCGTGGACCCGCGCCCCGTATCTCACTTTGCCCCTTGGTGAGTTTGGAAGTATATTTTTGATGCTCTGTTTTTCCTCGTTTTTTCTGGACTCAAGACCTTTCTGTTTTTTGTGTGTTTCGTTAACACTGAAGATGTATCGCCTTTTGTTATTTCTGGATTCAGCTCTATTACTGGACTGCCTCGTAATCCCTGCGTTCGGTTATTGACATTCCTCTGTTTCTCTGTTTCCTCTCCGAGTGGATAGACAGTAAGCTGCAGAGCCACATAGCCAGAGGCTGCAGCGCCACAGAGCCAACTCTGCTCTGGGCCGAGCTGCAGAGCCGCAGAGCCTACTCTGCTCAAGGACATTCCCCCTGAATGCTTTATGTTGTTTTTTTTACTCTTTCTGCTTGAAAATAAATACGCCCTAGTTTTTGGCTAACTCTGAACTACCTGTCTGTGTCGTGCTGTTGGGGTTGTTTACAAACCATAACATTACGACCCGACCATGTCGACCCCAGCCGACACAGACAGTGTTAGAGCAGCGTTGGCGGGCCAGATCCAGCTGACCAACGACCACACTCAACAGTTAGGTGCGGCTGCGGCTGCTGTGCAGGACCTCCGGGCCCAGGTCCAGCCAATTCAGAATTCTCTTGACACTCTAACCGCCCAGCAGACTACCCAGGGTAATCAGCAGGCTGATATTCTGCACCAGCTACAGGCTCTCTGTGCAGCATTTAACGCCCTGCTTTTAACCCCACCTGTGGCAGGAGTCCCAGCCAGACCACCACCCGCCGCCGCGACAGACCCTGCACCTCCCGACCTCGCTCCTCGGGAGCCCCATCTCTCCAACCCACAATTGTTCGACGGTAACTTCGAGGACTGTGCCACGTTCATCATGCGATGTGAGTTGGTTTTCATTCATCAACCCAGCCGATTTACGATAGAGGGAGCCCGAGTAGCTTACATGACTAACCTGCTCACAGGCCGAGCAGCACTATGGGTTACTGCTTCCTGGTCAATGAGGGCTGATTTTTGTTTTTCATACCCAGACTTCGTGGCAGAGCTCCGAAGGGTTTTCCACCACCCAGCTCGTGGCCAGGACCCGGGAGCTCGGTTGGGCACCTTCCGGCAGGGCAGTGTCACCGACTACGCGCTGGAGTTCAGACTGGCCGCAACCGAGAGTGGTTGGAATGATCGGGCGCTTCATCACACCTTTCTGAAGGGGCTCAACGACGCTGTAAGGGACCAGCTCGCGACCCGGGAGGAGCCCGATTCACTCGAGGGCCTAATCAGCCTCGCCATTCGCATCGACGGACGCCTCCGGGAGAGAAGGCGTGAGAGAGCACGACTGGGACCCCCAGACGTTCCCCAGACCCCCCGTACTCGTGACGGTACTGCTGACCGTCCTACCTCCTCCGCGACTGGTGGTCTCTTTCCCTCCCGATCTGTGACCAAGGAGGAACCCATGCAGCTGGGACGCACACACCTTAGCCCGGCCGAACGGGAGTCCAGGCTCAGGTCCGGCCTTTGTCTCTACTGCGGCCGGGATGGACACGTATCTTCAATTGTCCTACCCGGCCAAAAGACCAGGCTTGCCGGGACCCCGGGAGATCCTGGTGAGCCGTTTTTCCTGTTCCCAAACCCATGCACCTCCTAACCGTCTGACGAGCGTCACCCTAGCCTGGGCGGACCAGCGGGCGACGGTGGGTGCACTCGTTGACTCGGGTGCTGATGAGAGTTTCCTGGACGTTGAGTTTGCCACCCAGGTTAACATGGAGGTTTTCGCGTTGGATCAGCACCGCCTGGCTGACATCACTCAACGCACCTGTCCTGTCCTCCTCACCATTGCTGGTAACCACGTAGAGAGACTCCAGTTCTTTATTACCAGATCCCCTCTTGTCCCAGTAGTCCTGGGTCGGCCCTGGCTCGCGCAGCATGAGCCCCACATCGCCTGGTCCTCCGGCACCATCATGGGGTGGAGCTCCTCCTGTCATGCCCAGTGTCTTCAGGCGGCGTCCAGTCCTTCGCCCCGGAGTTCCCCTTGTGTGCCGCCCTCGGACCTCTCAACTATTCCCCCCGAGGCAGCAAGTCCCGGGCTCAGGCCCTTCCTCCTCATCGGCCTTACGACTGTGCCATCGACCTCCGCTCTGGGGCCCCCCTTCCCGGCAGCCGCCTCTACAGTCTGACAGTCCCTGAGAAGGCAGCGATGGATAAGTACATCTCTGAGTCCTTGGCAGCAGGCCTCATTCGGCCCTCGTCCTCCCCGGTGGCGGCCGGCTTCTTTTTTGTTGGGAAGAAGGATGGAGATCTTCGGCCCTGCATTGACTATCGCCAACTCAACAAGATCACCATTAAGAACAAGTATCCTCTTCCTCTCATGAACTCCACCTTCGAGCCCCTCACCCAGGCTACCGTCTTCACCAAACTGGACCTCCGGAGTGCCTACCATCTGGTCCGTATCCGAGAGGGCGATGAATGGAAGACCGCCTTCAAGACTCCCAGGGGTCATTACGAGTACCTGGTGATGCCGTTCGGCCTCACCAACGCTCCGGCGGTATTCCAGGCGCTCATGAACAACGTCCTCCGTGACATGCTCGAGGAGTTTGTGGTGGTATACCTTGACGACATCCTCATCTTCTCCAAGACTCTCGAGGAACATGTTCAGCACGTCCGCCGAGTACTGGAGCGCCTCCTCCACAACCGGCTCTTCGTTAAGGCAGAGAAGTGCCGTTTCCACTCCGACTCCGTCGATTACCTTGGCTTCATCGTGGAGAGCGGCCTGACCCGAGCCGACCCTCGCAAGATCCAGGCTGTGGAGGAGTGGCTGGAACCCTCCTCTCGGAAGGAGCTACAGAGCTTCCTCGGTTTCGCAAACTTTTACCGGAGGTTCATCCGGAACTACAGCCAAGTGGCGGAACCGCTTACCAGGCTGACCTCTCCCTCCCTGCCTTTTGACTGGTCTCCAGCGGCCTGCGCTGCGTTCCGTTCCCTCAAGATGAGGTTCACCACCGCCCCGGTCTTGCTCCACCCAGACCCCAAGAGGCAGTTTATCGTGGAGGTGGATGCCTCGGATACTGGACTAGGGGCTATCTTGTCTCAGCGGTCAGCGACGGACCAGAAGGTCCATCCGTGCGCCTTCTACTCTCGTCGTTTCCTTCCTGCTGAGAGGAACTATGACATTGGCAATCGGGAGCTGCTGGCGGTAGTGGCTGCCTTGGAGGAGTGGCGTCATTGGCTGGAGGGGGCCGAGGAACCGTTCACCATTTGGACGGACCATAAGAACTTGACGTACATCCGTGCATCCAAGTGCCTCAACGGCCGGCAGGCAAGGTGGGCCAGCTTCCTCAGTCGGTTCGACTTCTCGTTGACTTTTCGCCCTGGGTCCCGCAACACGAAGGCCGACTCTCTGTCCCGGCTACACTCCAAGGGGGCTCCAACCACTGAGGATCCGACTCCCATCCTCCCAAAGGTCAGGGTGGTGGGAGTGGTCACCTTGGGCATCGAGACCGTGGTCAGGCGTGCCCTACGTTTCCATCCCGCTCCCAGCAATGTACCTTTTCGTCGCCTCTTCGTCCCCGACTCAGTCCGGTCCCGGGTTCTCCAATGGGGCCATACCAGCCGGTTTGCCTGCCACCCCGGCGTTCACCGCACCTTCTCCTTCCTGGCTCGTCGATTCTGGTGGCCCACCATGAGGAACGACGTCAAGGAGTTTGTTCTGGCCTGCACGGTCTGCGCCCGCAGCAAGGCCTCCCACCAGGCACCCTCCGGTCTTTTACAGCCACTTCCCATTCCGAGCCGCCCTTGGTCCCATGTGGCGTTGGACTTCGTCACAGGTCTTCCACCGTCCCAGGGAAACACAGTTCTTCTGACTGTGGTGGATCGTTTCAGCAAGGGGGTTCACCTCGTGGCCCTTCCCAAGCTTCCCTCAGCTTCCGAGACAGCGGACCTCCTGACAAGCCACGTGTTCCGCCTCCATGGTTTCCCCCAGGACGTCGTCTCGGACCGGGGTCCCCAGTTCACTTCCCAGGTATGGCGGGCCTTTTGCAAGGGATTGGGGGCTACTGTTAGTCTTTCGTCTGGTTACCATCCACAGACTAACGGACAAACAGAGAGGATGAACCAGAGCGTGGAGTTTGCTCTCCGTTGTGTTGTCGCCAAGAGACCTGCTTCCTGGAGCCGGTTCCTCCCCTGGGTCGAGTACGCCATCAACTCCCTGGTCAGTTCTGCCACCGGCCTCTCGCCGTTCGAGGTATCCCTGGGCTACCAACCCCCTCTTTTCCCTGCACAGGAGTCGGAAGTGGCAGTTCCCTCCGTGCAGGATCATCTCGACCGGTGTCGTCAAGTCTGGGAGATCACCAGGACTGCGCTGCTCCGGGCATCGGAGCGCGCCAGTCGAGGAGCTAACCGACGCCGGATCCCTGCGCCGACGTACCAACCTGGGCAGAGGGTATGGTTGTCCTCCAAGGATCTTCCGCTTCGATCCTCCGCCAAGAAGCTTAATCCCCGGTTCATCGGTCCTTTTGAGATCCAGAAGGTGCTCAGTCCCACGGCGGTGAGTCTTAAGCTTCCTGCGTCCATGCGCATTCATCCTGTTTTTCATGTGTCCCGATTGAAGCCTGTCTCTCTCAGTCCCCTGATGCCTCCTGCTCCATATCCGCCTCCTCCCGAGATGGTGGACGGACACCCCCAGTGGAAGGTCCGCCAGCTCATGGACGTCCGACGGCGAGGACGGGGGTTCCAGTATCTGGTGGACTGGGAGGGATACGGTCCGGAGGAACGGAGCTGGGTCTCCCGCCAGCTCATCATGGATCCCGCCCTGATCACCGACTTCCATCGGTCCCATCCGGGGAAGCCGAGGCCGGGCAGGTCGCCGGGTGGCTCCCGTGGAGGGGGGGGTACTGTGAGGATTGGTCCTTTACCACACGCTTCCAGGTACCAATTACCTCCACACACCTGAAGGGAGTTTCGAATCAGCTCGAAGGGAGCCCTTATATACTCTGGGTTTCTGAAGGTTCATTGTTGGGTCGTTTTGCTTACCTCCGCCTGCAGCTTGTTCCTTCCGTTGTTGTTCTCCATCTGTGTCTCCAGTATGCCTTGGAATTCGCAGCTGTTGCTCTTCTCTGCTCCCGTGGACCCGCGCCCCGTATCTCACTTTGCCCCTTGGTGAGTTTGGAAGTATATTTTTGATGCTCTGTTTTTCCTCGTTTTTCCTGGACTCAAGACCTTTCTGTTTTTTGTGTGTTTCGTTAACACTGAAGATGTATCGCCTTTTGTTATTTCTGGATTCAACTCTATTACTGGACTGCCTCGTAATCCCTGAGTTCGGTTATTGACATTCCTCTGTTTCTCTGTTTCCTCTCCGAGTGGATAGACAGTAAGCTGCAGAGCCGCAGAGCCAGAGGCTGCAGCGCCACAGAGCCAACTCTGCTCTGGGCCGAGCTGCAGAGCCGCAGAGCCTACTCTGCTCAAGGACATTCCCCCTGAATGCTTTATGTTGTTTTTTTCACTCTTTCTGCTTGAAAATAAATACGCCCTAGTTTTTGGCTAACTCTGAACTACCTGTCTGTGTCGTGCTGTTGGGGTTGTTTACAAACCATAACAGGTTCTGTATGAGCCCCCTGAGATTGTGCTTCAGACAGTAAAAAAGTAAAAAAAATAAAGACCAAACACTATACAAAATATACAAACTAGTACAAGTACACAATGCAAACAAATGCAAAGATGAGTTAGAGAGGTAGTGCAAATCTTTTACTAATAAATAGATACAATATGGTGTAGTGTTAAAAAGTGTTTAAAGTGAATGTTAAAGGTGAGTGTTATTCTATACACATGGAATATGTATCTCGATACGATAGAGGGCACACATTGTGAAAACAAAGAACAATTTACCGCCTAATAGAGGCCTTGCACAGAGTGTTTAGAATGCCCATTTCTCCTTGTTAGGGACCAAGCAGTGAGACAATGAGGAAACAGGAGTTGTAGATGAAAACTGGGTTTTTATTTACCCACAAGGTGTAAAACCATTGCAAACCAAGAATTTGATAACTAGGCCTATAGATGGGTTTCTCGTCCACGTCAGCAAGGAGGCCAAAAGGAACGTAATAATCCTGGTCAGAACAATGGGGCAGACTGTATACTATAGAGGATACTTTGTAGGACATGACCTCGAGAACATTTGAACCTGTTTGGGGAGTGATTTCACACAGACACAACCAGGAATGAGGAAGATATGGATAGTGGTTTACCATTGTATCTTTGTTCCTGGATTGTAGCCAGCTCTTGATAACAACTCATCAACAATAGTCTTCCGGGATTCTGAAATCGGGGAGGAGATAGCGGGGGGAGCAAATGAATGAATGTGGATGAGAGCTGTGATGTAAGTGATTGCAGCTACGGCTGTGGGGGTGCTGGAGACATGATCGAATAGACTTGTATGCGCCTGAATCTCCTGAACACGGCGCGACCCATTCCTAATCGATCAGAACTAAATCGGCAGAGAAAAAGCCCATTTTTAAGCACCTATTCCCCATGCACATGCGCAGATTCCCCACGGATTGTGACGCCACGCACACCCGCCCTGGACTGTTTCATCAGAGGGGGGAGCTTCGGTGGTAGTGTGAGTGGCTACAGACCACTGCACTTAAATATAAACATTAGTCTACCTGGAGACTCAATGAGGTAATTGTAGATGTCGCCATAAGACGCGTCTGGCCATTTAGTGGGATCATTGTTTCATTATCCTGTTCGGCTGAAAGGACACTGGCCACCGAAGCTTGCCCCTCTGATGGACCAGTCCAGGGCGGGTGTGCGTGGCGTCACAATCCGTGGGCAATCTGCACATGTGCATGGGGAATAGGTGCTTAAAAATGGGCTTTTTCTCTGACGATTTAGTTCTGATAGATTAGGAATGCAACCACTTACATCACGGCTCTCATCCACATTCATTCATTTGCTCCCCCCGCAATCTCCTCCCCGATTTCAATGTAACGTGGAAGTGTAGTGGTCTATTAGGCGCTCTACAAATTAAAGTTATTATTATTATCATTCTGTTTACAATTGAACATTCCATGAAAATTATCTATAAATTCGGCATCTTCTGAAACATTTATAAACAGAAAATTCATAAAAAATTTCACCAAAATTTGGTAAATTCCAGTAAATATTGCAATTTTGAAACTTTTTTCTTCTCTTAAGTATAATAACTGGATTCAATATCCCGAAAAAAAACCAAAACAACTCCAACATTGTTGAAATTGATCAAGTCGTTTCTGAGATTTGGCTATTTAGGCGAAATTATGCAAATATATGCTAATTATGCAAATAAAAAAAGTTGCCCAACATTTACAACTTAGCATCCGGCAGTTTCTGAGTGCTGGGGATCCGTACTATCCATATCCATTGATTGATTGATTGATTGAAAACTTTATTAACAGATTGCAGAATGGGTACAATACAGTACAGCTCAATACACACAATTGTTAAGGGGATGCAGACCAGAGAAAGACTTTCGTCTTGTTTACATCAGGGTCCCCCATTTTCAATTCATCAGGACATATATGACATACATGACATACAGATAGTCAGTACTGCTACATCTATACATTTATGACATACCAGATTTGCAAATACAGTACTGTTTGTGATACAGAAGGAGTCAGGAAAGGGGAGTATATACATTTGACGTAGAAACTGTACATTGGAGGAGGTTGGGTGGGGGGGGTTGGGTACACTGGGATATTGACAACCATACTGGGTAATCTACATTGGAGGTGGTTGGGGGGGGGGGGGGGGGGGGGGCACACTGTATATACAAGCAAAACTGTACATTGAGGGGGGGGGGGGGGGAGACACTGTACAAACAAACAAAATTGTACATTGGACTATTGATAAAACCATACTAGGTAAATGACTGTACATTGGAGGGGGTTGGGTTAGGATATTTACAGGGGCCAGTGTTGAATTGCAGTCTCCCGTAGGTGTCCCTTGAGAGAGGTTTTGAAAGTGGGTAGTGATCCACATTCCTTTACAGCTTTGGGTAGGGCGTTCCACATTGATGTGGCATAATTGCGAAACGTGTTTAGTCCCTTATTTGAGCCGAATCTGGGTTTAACATGATTTGTAGAGCTCCCTCTGGTGTTGTGATCGTGGTATTCACTGACCTTTGGGAAGTATTTTGACATGTACATGGGTACCTTGGTCGTGTAGTGTATCTTGTAGACCAGGCCCATTGCAAGTTGCTGTACTCTGTCGTCTACTCTAAGCCATCCTAGGTTGTCAAAGTGGGCAGGGGTGAGGTGGGTTCTAGGAGTAAGGTCAAGCAGTAGTCTGACCAGTTTGTTTTGAGATGTTTGTAATTTTGTTTTTAGCGCCTTTGAGGTGCTTTGGTACCATGAGGTGCAAGCATAGTCGTAGTACCCCTGAATGAGTGCTCCTGCCAGAGTCTTCAGGGTATTCTTGTTTACCAGAGAGGAGATCCGGTACAAGAATCGAGTTCGTTGGTTGACTTTTTTTATTACATTGGATGCCATTTTGTCACAGGAGAGATTAGCCTCTAGGATGGAACCCAGGTAGGTAATTTCATCTTTCCTTGTGACAATATTGTCACCCACTGCAACTGAGAAGCCGTCGGTCTTGCTGAGTTTGTTATTTGAACCGAAGAGAATGGACTCTGTTTTGCCCATGTGTAATGATAGTTTGTTATCAGCGAGCCATATGCAGATTCTGCCTAGTTCCGAGCTGAGGGTTTTTTCAACCTGTAACTTGTTCTTGTCAGAGACCAGCAGGGCTGAGTCGTCCGCAAACAGGAACAAGTTGCAGTCACAAGCTGACGACATGTCATTTGCATAAATTAGGAACAGTAGCGGTCCTAGTATGCTTCCTTGTGGAACACCACAGCTCACTGTGAGGGGGGGGGGATAGGGTACCGTTTACCTCCACCATCTGTTCCCTCCCCTCAAGGTAGGATTGCATCCAGCTCACTGATAGACTATCAAAACCAATTGCTCATAAAACGTTGGTGGTTCCGAAATGTCCGGGTTCACAATGGGGCTCTATGGGATGGCAAATAGACTATGTCAGAGTATTAGATGTGAATGCTATTTGCGTATGTCAGTGTTACTGTGTGTGCCACTAAAATATCCTGGCCTTATTGTTTCATTTAGGACTTCAACACTCAACGATATCATCCAGAGGCTTTACCAAACAGAATGATTTAACAGGCATGCTATTCTATGAAAAATAATCAAGCAAGATAAATAATACAGTTTATAATCTACTATGCATAATTTGATAGGCATAACATAAACACAAGGGGGCAGGTGTCTTTCTGTATTTTCTGAAACCATTGCGCATGCGCTCTATCGTGACGTGTCGAAAAAGTGTCAAACAACAGGGGGATGTAAAAAAAAACTGGACTAACGTAAGTTAACGTTATCTTGCGCTACACGGTATTTGTTCCTAACAACAACAGTCTAACAACTCTAGCTTGTTCGCAGACGAGTGTTTGTACACAAGTCGTAAGTGGTTGAAGTCGGTTGTACTCACGCTAGAACGCTTTTTAAACTGATGCGTTACCGTCGCGGCTTGTATCGTTAGCTACACCGCCATCTAGACATGCTAACGTTAGCTAGTAGCTCCAGTGACTTAGATAGTGGGCTAGCTGACAGAACCATGTAATGTTACAGTTGGTGAATTGCCGGTAGCTATTTAGTTAGCTATAGCAGTCATCTTGAAACGTTTTAAACTTTTTTAGCACGGTAACGTTAATATCTAGCTAACGTTAGACAGCTGGCCACATTGGATTGCTCCAGAAGAGCGATGATGTCTCGGAGGCGGCTGGACAGTCGCAGTGGTCTCTCTGCGGGGATGCTCGGAGAGATCCTGACCCCCATCAGCACGGATCCGATGGACGGTATCTATGAAATAACCGGCGAGCTGGGCAGGTGAGCCGAACTACAATTGCGTTTCAATAATCAGATTATAGCTTAATATGTTGTTACAGCTACTGTAGGCCAAGTCAGATACGTGGATGAATGTCAGACGCGTTCTCCTCTTTCTGTTGAGGACTGTTTTCGAGGAGACCATACCAGAGCAGCTTTTGAGTCTGTTGACAGTTAGGCAGGTTTGCCTTCATGGGTTGAAATAATAGGCGAGTATGGATGGAATTAACACTTCACTCCACTTGTATTGTTTCATAATACCGGCAACCCGCTGGACCATTTTTGTTTCAACTATTACTAGCATAACTATTGAAATGCAATGTAAGACTTGAAGCATGAGCCAAGTGTACAGTATGTGTGTGCGTGTTCCATGTGTTGCCCCATTTGTTGCCCTGCTCTGCTGGCAATCATCCTCTATCCCCTCTCTCTGCTTATACATCGGGAGGAAGGAAACACGTATTGTACATAATATTGGAAACCAGATACATTTTTGAGAGGGAAAAAACACTTGCTTCTTCCATTCTCTCTCTCTCGCTCTCCCTCTGTATGTTTGTTTGTGAGTTGCAAAAACAGGAAGCTTGAATTGCAAGATTTTCAAGAATGTGACTGGTTTAAAATATGTTGCCACATTAGTGTCAAGACAGGGCGGCCCAAATTATAGCGTTTCCCAATACATATACATATTGTTTACGTTAGTAGACAGGTCCAAAACAAAGATTTCCTAAACTGTAATATTAAGAGCACTTCTTTGGCTGATATTATTAATAGACCGCTTCTTTGGCCCACCACAAATATATTTCCTAAGCTGATAGAATAACATGTAGTAGTAACATATTACTACTGGCCACAGATGTATGCAACAGGGTGGCCTGGGCTGGTGGTCTATGACTACCAGTGTGTCCATCCTTGAAGTGTCCTGGAGCACTGAACTCCTTCCTGCTCCAGTCAGTGACATAAAAAATGGCTGACCCTGCGCTTTACTGTCTTTGGTGAAATATGCACATAGACATTAGACAGACACGTTTGTCTCAGAGTGACATGGCAAGAAATAAATCACTTTATAATAAAACACAAAATACTTATGCCCTAATGATAAGGATAAGCGCTCAATGAAGAAACCCAAACCAAACATCTAAGCTACTCAGTCAAATAAAAAGGTCACATGTGTGTGTGGGGGGTATTGAGAGCCAGCATATCACCAGGGTTATTATCAAGTGTAGATAGGTAGGCAGTGAGAGCCAGCATATCACCAGGGTTATCAAGTGGGCACTTTCCTTCACTGGTGTTTCGTCAAGTTAACCAATTACAGTACAATGTGTAAGATGTCAATTGGAATGCTGTAGAAAGAGGCTAGTTCCCCAGCCCTATTTGTTTAATGTGGTTGGAAGAGCTGTTTGCTCACCTGCCAGCCAGAGAACTTTGTCGTTGAGTCACCAAATCTCACCCACTTGCATTGGAAAGTTACTGACTGACTAGTGGGTCATAAAGTCCAACTAAACACTGGGCGGCCAAGGTATACTGTAGATATGGTCTGTGACACTTCAAGCCATGGTACAATGATGACTCATGCAGGGTTCATCCATGATGTTTAGGCCACACCCACACCTGACCAGTTAACAAAACTCAGAGAAGACGGAATGAAAAACTTCAATTTCATCTGAGGCGGTCATTCGCAAAGCTGTATTTACAACTTTGAGTACTTCCTCGTGGACTTCCTATGTTTTTCCGCGACCCAGAGGGCCAGTCTACAATAGCAAATGTCCCTAACTGTCTTACTGACTGAGTGTGAGTGTTGTGGCTAGGTACAGCTTAAAAAGGCTTGTATAGTCCTGTTTTCCTGTCCTTCCTATGTATACTGTATATATAATGTGTTTTATCTGCTTTCTGGACTTCCATTCTGTAATTTAACATTAACACTCAGTAGGGCTGGGAATCACCAGAGGCCTCATGATAAAGATACTATCACGATACGATAGTATTGCGATACTAATATTGCAATATATTGCAATTTATTACCTTTTTTCAACTGCAAAGTAAAACTGTCAACATGTTTTATCTACTAAAATAAAGTTCAGTCTGTTCATTAGCTTCCTGCTAATCATTTTTATTGCAGAACATGGTATTTTCTCAGGCAGACAGATGTCAACACTGTAATCTGTGTTGCATGTACCTGACAAACTGAACTGTTTTGTATTAGTCATATTCCAACTTAACTTAATGCACGTGTGTGTGTTTGTGTGGACTACTGTACTATTACAGGTATTGAAATGAACAATACAACTATACACTTTAAAAAAAAAAAAATGAATAATTAGATATCGATACTTGGCGTCCCTGTATCGATACAGTATCGCCACGCAAAGTATCGCGATACTACTACGTATCGATTTCCCCCCCCACCCCTAACACTCAGTGTCTAGTTAGGCCTACAGCCCATAGCGGCTTGTCCCTTGAATCCATCCATTTGAGCACAATAAAGGATTGTGCCTTTAGGCCACTGATTCATGATTGTCTCCACTGACATCACTGAGATGATCACAGACCAGGCTGCAGTGTGCTGATGCAATGCCTTGGCTAAAGCTACAATGTTTGTGACAGGCCCTTACGTTATTTGTGGTGGTGGTGTTGGTGGTGGACGTGGACGACTGGTTGGGGAAGACGCACACAGTCAGTAGTACTAGTAGCATGAAACATTGTCTACATGCAGCACAAGAAGCATTGTTATATGCTAATTTCTTAATTTGTAATTTCTCAGTGTAGGAAATGTAAGATAAGATGCTCCTTTATTAATCCCCTTTAGGAAATGCAGGTGTCATAGCAACAATATCTGACAGATATTGCGATTAAATTTGCAATTATAAATATATATTTTTTAAAGCAGCCCCACAGAGGTTTATTGTAAAATGCATCTGGCCTACGCGGTGGGTCTGTTCGGGACACCGAGCCTGAACATTTTTCTTTTTACCTGGTAATCGATACCGGTACCCAACGGTACCTTTTTTTCTGTACTTTACTCTCCCTCTCTGAAGTTTAAACTTCACAACACAATCTAAACCAGATATATAAGACGTACACACACACACACACACACACACACACACACACACACACACACACACACACACACACACACACACACACACACACACACACACACACACACACACACACACACACACACACACACACACACACACACACACACACACACACACACACACACACACACACACACACACAGAAAAGGAGAATGGCTTAAATGATTTTTAGAATACTTCAGCTAATGAAGTTAAATGTTTATTATCATCGACTATCCAGTTCATTTTTATAGTGCAACATTTTTCTACTTAAACATTAATTGAACCAGTAGAGAGAGAGAGACGGGCTTGGAATGGGCTACAGGACCATATCCACTTAGACACCCCGGTCTCTCTTGGTGAATTTAAATCTGTATTACTGTACATAACTTCCTACAAGAAGAATGTCGCTGCTTTCTGTAGTCGGGTCCCAACTGCAAAACTGCAAAATTACTGTATTACCCTGTATTATACTGTCATACACTTTTACTATCATGTAGACTATTCTGCTTTGTGTTTGTGTTTACATGTGAATGTGATGTATTGTATATTGTATGTATGCACTTTTATTATGTTCTTGTGTGATTCATCGCACATTTTATTGCTGTGTGATGTATTGCAAATGTTATTGTTGTCATCTTGGCCAGGTCTCCCTTGCAAAGGAGATCTTGTATGTATTTTTATAATTTTTTTAATTGCAGGCTTTGCGATTTGCTAATTGCATAATAAAAAATCGCGATTTCGATTTAAAATTGATTAATCATTCAGCCCTAGTCTATGGCTGAACATGCTCCTCATCTTGGCCACAGTAGCTCCTCATAGAGGGAGTGGGAGGGGTTCTCCAGGCTAGCGTCTAGCTACTTTTTCATCTTCTCCCCTGCAACCACCTCTAGATTGTCCAGTTTGACTCCCACTACAAAGCTAGCCTTCCTCACCAGCTTGTTCAGTTTGTTGGTATCTCTTGGGTTGATGTTACCCCCCCCCAGCATACCATGGCTACTACAAACTGGTAAAACGACTGCAGCAGCCTATTGCACATGTTGAAGGACCTGAGTCTCCTCAGGAAGAACAGCAGGCTGCTCTGTGCCTTCCTGTAAAGGGTCTCAGTGTTGTCTGACCAGTTCATTGTTCAAGTGTAAGCTACTCCCAGGAACTTGTAGGTCTCTCCACTAGGGCTGGGCGATATAACGATAACGATAAATATTGCGATATATTTTAATAATCGATATCGAATATCGGAAAAAAATAATATATAGAAAAATCGTTTTTTTTTTTTTGTTATAAATTTTTTTTTTGTGACCTGCAACAGGGCAGTTTTAAAACCAGAGACAGTGGACAGACTTGTCTTTCTTGCCTGCAACTTAAAGTAATGGCTTTGCTTGTCCAAATGACAATACTGACCAAATTGAGATTTATTTTTCTCTTGTCCATTTATTTTGTTTGCTTTCTAATTTAAAATACAGTTTGAAACCGTCTGTACACAGTAGGCTATGTGTGCTAGCAGAGCTAGACTCCAGTCACGAGTCACGGTGCACATGTGCGGTGGTTTGTCCACCAAAAAAGCGCCAAAAGATCGAAAATAAACTAGCAGAGCCAGAACTGTTCAACTCCCCTGGAGCCACAGCCAGCAGAGAAGCCGGTTTACTTTAGCTTTTAAACCAGCTGCAGCCTGAGAACTGGAGTGTGAGGGGATGTAACACTAAAGATGGCGGCAACGACAAAGAATTGCTGCGAAATAAACATACATCTGTCTGTTGTTTAATTTTTTTTTTTATTTTTTATTTTTTTTTAAACTTATAACAATTTCGATAATTATCTATCGAGAAATATGATAACATTATCATATCGTTATCGCGATATGATTTTTTGCCATATCGCCCAGCCCTAGTCTCCACCTCCTCCTACTCCTAGTGATTTGGGGGCCTCTTCTTGCTTTGCCAGTAGTCCACCATCAGCTCCTTGGTCTTGCTGATAATGAGTCAGAGGTGTTTGCTATCGCACTTGTGGTGAGGAGGCAGGGTGGCCCGTTGTTAGAGAGACTGTCCTTTAACTGGAAGATCACAGGTTCCAAGTGGCCCTTTCAAACTGTCCTTGAGCAAAACACTGAACTGGACCGGCTGACGGGTGCTGCAAATGGATGACTACAAATTATGATCCTCTGGGTGAAACATGTTTCTCAAATGTGTGTAATATTCACTGTTTGCATTTATATATTTGTTTTATTTATGGACACAAAATAAATCAATAAATATATTGGTAAAAAAAACAGACCGGGGCAAATTCACAAAGAATGGATTGCGGCCACTATTAACTGTGTGTGATTTGGGCCCGCTACGTGCTCCGTAGGACCTATTCACCAGGGATGGGTACCAAACTCAATACTTTTAAGGTACTACCGACCGAATTACGTCGGTTTTACAGAGTACCGATTCACGTTAAAGATCAATCGGTGCCACATTTCGATACCTAAGACCCGCCTAGAGCCATATGAAATCCGCGTTCACGGAATCGCGGACGGAATCGCGGAATTAACCAATAAAAATGGAATCAACTGCAAAACGTGGAATATTGCAGAATTTGGCCTAATCTGGACTGAAATTTCGTTTTCGGGTGGAACGTTTGGTGCACACGCGACCGGGGAGGCGGGGACTCTACAGCGTGTTACACACAACACAGCCGCGGTGCTCAAGCGTCTGGCTGCTTCAGTGTTAACATCGTCAAGAAGCTAAACAATTCCACAATAAGCCCTCAATTCAGAGCAGAACAGTATCCTAATGACTTTTATGCCTCCGGTGATGAGGTGTTTTGCTAATTCTGTCAACGTTCCGTGGACTGGACCCGCAAAAACACTTGCGACACTATTGTGATTAAATAGCTATAACGTTAGGACGTTTAGCTTCTAGCTAAATCTAGTGCACCCATCCATTTGTTTAATGCAAACGATTGTCATTATACACTGCCCTTTATAAACTAAATACACTTAAATAGCTATGTAACGTTATAGGACTATCTATGGAAATGATAGCTTCTAGAAGTTCTAGCTAAATCTGGTGCACCCATCCATTTGTTTAATGCAAACGTTTGTCATTATACACTGCCCTTTATAATCTAAATAAACTTAAATAGCTATGAAACGTTACAGTACATAGGACTATAGATGGAAATGATAGCTTCTTGCTAAATCTATTGCACCCATCCATTTGTTTAATGCAAACGATTGTCATTATACACTGTCCTTTATAAACTAAACTAAAGGTGCCTAAATTATGCATTACTATATTTCATCACATATAATAGATATAGCTAGGTTACTGACATTGTCATTGTGATAATGTCAGTAGTAGCTAGCTGTATCTATTGTTTACACTTGAAATATGTATTTTTATTTTGTCACAATATTAATTGAAAAATATTGTGTAAAATTGTATTGTAACTGTATTTCTGAGTTGCAGCACTTAAAAACATTAAATGGACTGTTATATCTTATTCAATTGTGGACATTTATTCATTCCCACTTATTAGACACTATTTCTGATGGTAAAATGAGCATAAAAGGCAAAATACAGAATTCTGAAATATTAAAACGGAAAAAATGGAATTTGGGAAAAAATAAAATGGAATTTGGAAAATAATAAAACGGATTTCATATGGCTCTAGACCCGCCCAGTTAGAAAATAATCTGAATCTTCTTCTCCCCCCCCCCCCCCTCTCTCTCTCTACGTTCAATGATTTAAAGTAGCCAAACGTTACACTATAAATACTAACTGCCAACTGGATAGTTGATGATATAAACATTTAATTTCATTATCTGAAATATTCTAAAATCATTAAAGGGGAACTATTTTACTATTTCTTTCACTATTTGGGCACTTTTACACAATTCCTGTGAGTTTATGGAACACCTCTGTAATTATATATTTTTTTTAATTCATTGTTTTGTATTTCTAATCAAGTCCTCAAAAACAGCATTTTTCTACCTCAAGATCTCGAGCCGTTTTGAGCCTGGGCACCTAAACCACTGCGCCGCGGCGCCGGCGCCTGAACATTAACATGCAGCGGTGTCTTTCTGACATCACAAATCATCACATTTTCAGATGACTCAGTTCAGTGAGGGTGAATATTGTGAGAGGAGAATTGGAAGAATGCGCCAATATGAGAATTAGAGACATAGACCATATTAATATAAGTCCACATAGCTAGGAAACAATGCTAAACACTGAAAAAGGCCATTTATAAGATAGTTCCCCTTTAATTAAGTCTGCTATGAGCCATTCTCCCTTTGTGTGTGTGTGTGTGCACATGTCCCATCTCTGGTCTTTGGAAATACCAGATGAGGTCAGAGGAGTTTGATAGTTATTTACTGAGGGTGGGCAGATAATGTTGATATTTAAACTTAAAAAATAATAATACATAATAAATGTATGCATGACCATGCAACATTAAAAAATCGTTGTAGGAACAGTTTGGGAGAGGGAGGTAGGGAGGGGTTTTAGTTTGTGTGGTGTGATAACAATGTTGAAATTGAGAGGTTTAGACTTTAGTTTAGTTTTACAACAGAAATATTTTTTTGTAGGCGGCTGGGTAGCGCAGTGGACTAAGCACTCGCCTACCACCGCAGAGACTCTGGGATCTAATCCAGCTGTCAGTGGTACCTCCGGCTTGGTCAGTCGTCCCTACTAACACAATAGACCTTTCCCCGCTGTCAATCACACAGAGAATAATAACCAATAAGATTGCCCGATTTCTTAAGGCCGCGCCCCTTGAAATAGAGCCGCCATGATGTCTCACAGATAGCCAGCCAGTCCTGCATTGTTGTTGTCGAGAAAATGGTTCTTAGATGTGCTTGGGGAACGTGCAATAATGACCAGAGATATCCAGAAAGACTAAAGGGAGCGCGTTTTATAAATTTTCCAAAGCCTAAAACACAGTTGGAAAAATGTTTAAAGTGGATTAAGGCTTGTGGACGGCCCCATACACAGCTGAATGTGGACAAGATCAACAAGAACAAGGCTGTATGCTCAACGGTAAGCCCGAAAAATATGCTTCAGTAATATATGCTTCAACATTTGAGTTAAACAGAAGTCATCACTTGTTATCTTATATATACTGTATATAGATAGATAGATAGATGGCTAGCCGATCGTTAGGTAGCCAGCTATTCATAGCTAATGCTAACGCATGGTTTAACCTAACGTCGCCAAAAAGAGTCTCCGAAAACATTCCGATCAGTTCATGAGCTGAAGGAAAACTACATATAGCTACAGCTACTTAGTCAACACCCTTGAAAATTATGAATTGGAAGTTGTCCAGTTGATTCTAACAACCGAACTAACGTTAGCTAAATGTTAGTGTACTGTAAATGTCCAAACCCCCCCCCCTAATGTACAGTTTCCTCCCCCTCGTATGTATATATTTCCTGTTAGGATATCTTTTTAACAGTACTGTATATTTGCATATCTTGGATGTCACAAATGTAACAGTACTGTATCTGTATGTCATAAATGTCATGCTATATATCTGTTGTGTATGTCATAACACATAAATGTCATTATGAATTGAAAATGGGGGACCCTGATGTAAACAAGACTAAAGTCTTTCTCTGGTCTGCATCCCCTTAACTATTGTGTGTATTGAGCTGTACTGTATTGTACCCATTCTGCAATCTGTTAATACAGTTTTCAATCAGCTAGCATGAGTAACCTGAATGCCTTACAATATGTGATCCACTTTCTCTTCTCTGTCATGCCTATCTCACCTTATAGCATTTTGTTGGCGGGGATGGACCTACTGTGCAATATCCAGACCCTATAAAAGCTGATGGGACCACATGTAAGTCGGTGCGTCCGTTGCCAAAGAAAAGACGCCTGCTTGATCCTGAAAACCCCCCATCTAAAAAAGAACTACTGCAGGAAAATACTAACTTGTAAGTCCTGAAGACTGGGTATTGTCAAAGTCCTTATAGGCGGTATTGTCTGAATATTGTGATGTGTTAGTGAAGATGTGAATCACTAACTAAAAACACAATTTGCATGTGTGAATCAGATGTCATTTAATAATTTGTTATAAATGCTCATATCTAGTATTAATTTGTGAACCAAAGATACTGCAAGTTCTTGTTACAATCAAACAATACATAAATAATACTGAGACCAAATGTTATGATTAATGAACAACATGGATTTATTAATTAAAGTGCATTTATTTGATTATGATTTTGATACTTCACAGGAACATCAATCCCTCTCTGGATGTCATCAACCACCAATCGGAGCTCAGTTATACAGCTACACAGACGTGCACAGCTACTCAGACTGAAGGAGAATGTAAGGGTCTACCTTTCTTTTAGGAACTGAGAAGCATGATCTTTAAAAAATGCAGCAAGTCTGTGCAGTAATCTTTCCATAAATGGTATGTCTGGGAATATTCTTTCCACAAAGATATCTTTCTGCGTAAAAACTATGAATTCACAGAATTGGCAGCCTGTCACCATAAGTTGTCCTTGTATTTGCACATAATAGTCGTGCGTCTTCTTCAATGAAATACTGCCCCCCTCATCTTTGTGTAAACAGAAATCTGGGAAGTTGTCGCAAGCCTCCAATATCAAACAGTTTCTTGCCTTATAAGGACATTTCACTTCGACTATCCCACTCTCGCCATTGTCGCACAACTTCCCGTCAGGTGTGGCTCCTAAAAAATCGAACTCTGAATTGACAACAAGACCACACTCGTGAAAATGTCTGGCGGGATAAACCTCCAGATATTTGGCCTTTGCCTTTGCCTCATTCCTTTTCCCATACTCCAAAGCCGGGGCACAAATGGATGTCAACCGGAAAACACTCTCCAGAAATTTTGTTGTTGGGGCAGATTTTCTGTTTACCGCTTTCGCAAAGTTTGAAGCAGTCAGTCGTGACCTCCGCTCTTCAAACCAGTCATTTGAGAGAGCCTGGGCCCGAGTGCGTTCTTCCAGTGCTACCAGGTTTGTGTCTGCAGTATTCAGATCTTTGTAGATCGCTGGAAGCTTCACTGGAGATGGCTGGTGCACAGATACATTTCCACACCTCTGGTGTGGAACCGGGTCTGTTTTCTTCTTGAGATTTCTTGTCTGTAGAATAAAAGCAAAATGTTATTATTGTGATGTCATGTATATGTGGAAACTCCCTAACAATAATTGTAATATTTCTGTTTCCAGGGGTTTGCCCTTTAGAAGTATTGGGCACTGCTGTGGAAGGTGCAAGATTGAAGTCAGAGCTGGAGAAGAAGGAGAGGACGATAACCTGGTTGAGAGGGCAGCTTCTTGAAAAGGAACAGATAATACAGTCTCTCGAACAGGATGCTCAGAAAAAGACATTCTGTACTGTACAAAGTGTTGTCCAAAAAGAAACAAAGATCAAAGGGCTTTTTAAGTACTACACTGGGATCACATATGTTAGATTCATGTTATTGTTAGATTTTCTTGTGCCTGCTGGCTGTGATGCACCTTATACAAAGGGCCGTAAAGACATGAGGTCACTAGGAAAATCCAATGGCCTATTCTTGACATTGTGTAGGTTAAGACACAACTTTGGACTTCAAGATTTGTCTCAAAGATTTGGAGTATCCATGCAGTCTGCAGGACTTGTTTTTAATACATGCATAGAACTTATGTATTTTAAATTTGGACAAATTAGCATATGGCCTCATAGAGACATTATTATTGAAAACATGCCTGAAAACTTTAGAAAGGAATTTCCTTCTACTTTAGTCATTATTGATGGTACTGAATTTAAGACCCAGGTGCCATCTGCACTGGCTTTACAAAGTCAGCTTTATAGTGACTATAAGTCAAGCACAACCCTCAAAGCATTGATTGGATGTGATCCAAGTGGGTCTGTCATTTTTGTGTCAGAGTTATTTACAGGTGCTGTATCCGATAAGGCGATTACTGAAAGCAGTGGTTTTTATGATTTACTTAAAACACTGAAAGTTCATGGTTACATCAAGGATGGTGATGCTGTTATGGCTGACAAGGGTTTTACAATACACGACGAGTTGAAAGAGCTTGGATTACGTTTGAATATCCCTCCTTTTGCTGCTGGTCATTCTCAGATGTCTCAGTCAAATGTGGCATTGACTAACAAAATTGCTCGTCACAGGGTTCATATTGAGCGTCTTATATGTAAAGTTAAGACGTACAAAATCCTTTCAGATCGCATACCAACAACCCTTTTCAAAACGATAAACCAGATATGGTCAGTTTGTTGTTTTATGACCCTACAACAGGATGTGTTTGTAACTGATAAATGAAATTGTAGACCTGCATTACCTGATAAAGTACAGAACCAATCTGGACTTCTCCAAAAGGGGTTGTGATCTTTGGCACACTGGTAGACAGGATAGTTGCCAAAGGTGTTCCAGTCATCCGTTGTAGATGGGCAATATCTTCCTCTGTTACAGCTGGAAGTCTGTAAATATTTAAAATATTGTATTAAATGTATTGCATATATTAATAATAACTTGGTCATACTTTTGCTATATTTCTGAGATGGAAGAACGATGTTTTGGTCACTTTGTTAATATGAAAACTGAAGTTCAGTTCTGAATCTATGATAACCCAGAGACTTGTGACCTCAGATTTGATCCAAGGGGTTAGTCCTCCCAGGTTTTTTATTAACGTTTATTTTTTTGTTTTGGGGCCGATAATTAGAATTATAGATAGAAAACCTACATTATGTCCTCTGATGATATCACCCAGCAGTAACATGTAAAGGACCTAAGCAACTCCCTTGTGCAACTCCATAGTTGTTGTCATATATCTCAGACATGTGGCCTCCTAGTTTAACATAGAATTTCCTCCCTCTGATATATGTTTTAACCCTTCTGCCTTATTAGGTAACTGACAGAGTTGGCACATCAGTGCATGAAAAGATTGCATCACGTTCAAGGTCATAAAAAACTTAATTTGTAATATTTCGTTCCAATTCTTTTTTTTATGAATACCACTATAAGGATGGAGACCTTATTCTCATCAGAGTTTAGTCTGAGGTCACTGATTATTTTGGTGAGGGCAGTTTCAGTGCTATGCTATTTTCTGAATCCTGAATTCTTCTAAGATTGTGTTCTCTTCATTGACATTGATGTCTCATGAGCTAATTTTATATGTACATCAACTTATAAAGAGTATTACTAATAAAATTCATTTTTGATATTGTAACTCATGGACTTTGTTCACTTTATTATATCTGTTGGGTGTATTACTACCACTTTACCTGTAAGAAGTGTCAACATGGCACACCACTGGCCGTCTCTTTCTCTTCTCAGAGGGTTTTGCAACCACGACATGGTTAATAGGTACTGGCTGTATTTTATCACCTCTGGGGACATGCCATTGCTGTGGTATGCTGGTGCAACTTTGTTGTTCTGGTATGTGGGTAAAGTTGTGCCATTTGAATCCTTGAAGAGACTTGACAATGCCAACGACATGGGAACAGTGTCCATTTATCCTGAAAATACACATGCAACAATCAAATGGTTGATAGCTACTCCACACATCAATATACAGCTGCGCCAACACTAAAGGTAAGCTAGCTAATTACAGTAGTTCAAATTCAAAGGTTTATTTGTCACCTACATACCGCGACATTTGTGTGATTAGCATAACGTTAGATGATTAGCCCATTGTAGCTAGCAGTTAGCAGATACTAGGCTTAAATCTTCATTCACTCTAACAATTTTATAATAAGGGACCACTAACATACTCACCCTGCTTTACATGTGCAGTAGGACTCCACAATTGTATCCTGACGAATTACAATGTGGAGTTTGTGAGGCGTTTGTGTCTTCCGCATAGACCGCCAACACTTGGCATCAACTTTGACGTTGTCATCTCCTTCTCCGATATATCCTTGAGTAAAATAATTCAGGCCTTTCTGGAGAACTCTCTTCGATAGAGTAGCGGCATTGGGCAAATAACTGATAGCAATAGTTTCAGGAATCTTTAAGAGAGAATCCATGTTGTTCGATTGACATGTGGTTGTTTCAGTGTGCCTGTGAGAACATTTGGGAGAGCTTGGGAGACCATAGCAACAGTAACACGGGGGGGCGGGACTTCCCGTCACCGCGGAAAGGTGTATTGGCAGTGTTAGTGGTATGCTGGTGGGGTATGTGTCCGTGTTAGGGATGCCCCGATCGATCGGCCAGCGATTGGTATCTGCCGATAATCAGTATAAATATGAGATCGGGTTATTCCAATAATGCTTGCTACTTGCCGATCGCGAAAACCGATCGATGACACGCGCGAAAAACATAACAGAAAGACGACTCTCAGCGGAGTTGTAATGAGAGAGAGAGAGAGAGAGTGAGTGAGCGTGTGTGTGCGTGTGTGAGTGCGAGCGAGCATGAGAGTACGTTTTACTTACTGTGTAGTCGACTCGAGGCGACGGAGCCCCGCTAACCCATACGCTACAGTGCCCCAGGTGCGTGATTACCAAACCAAGCCGCATTTCTCGGAGACGCTCTCTGATTGGCACTGACTGACGCTCTCTGATTGGCCACTGATGCGTTTTCCCAATCCGTGATGAGCTGTGTCTTTGCCCATTTCCACGTCAAACAGCCTCCAAACTACCTGGCGTTCTATCGCCATGCTCTAAGACAAACTCTAACCTTAACCAACTTCGAAAGAGTGCCTAAGCTTAACCGTCGAAAGAACTTGCTGTCACGCTCTAAGACAAACTCTAACCTTAACCAACTTTGAAGAGTGCCTAAGCTTAACCAGTGTAGAAACAGGCGTCGGCCAATCAGAGAGCGTCTCCGAGAAATGCGGCTTGGTTTGGTAATCACGCGCCCCAGGTAGTTGAGACAACCAAGCTTGCCGTGCGTGAAGACCCGCCCTACTCTGCCTCTGATTCGCAGACCCACAGGGTGCCGGTGGGGGAATGTGATTGGGCCAAAGCAGAGTCACACACACAGACAGTGGCTCCAGTCGCATGCGTTGCAGAGAGAGTGGAGAATTTCGACTCGTTGTGTGTTGGCAGCATGGCGCTGATAATACGGTATGCAAATGGTTCAAATGCATTGAATTCAGCTCAATTCGATTTCAAAGGGCACAGTCTTTTTTTATTATGTATAGGTTACTAATAATTAAATTATTTAATAAATAAATATTAATTAACCCAAATCCCAGTTTTTACAATATAAGTATAACAAAACCAAAAACGATCGGTACGATCGGCCGATATGGCTCATAGACGATATGTGAACGGTACCCAACCCTACTATTTATTCACTAAAGATATTGCGCAAATTATATACTAGCGCAAACATATGCTCCTGATATGGTAACATGTATAAAATACTGCCCATGCAACAGAATGTCCTAGAAAGCTTCGGTTCTCTGATCGTGAATTGGAAGTCCTGATTGATCAATAGCTCTTTGTTTCTATAACAGATGGACATAACAGTATTTTTCAACATTTGTATTTAGTTTATTTCGTAATGTATAGAGCTTCCATAATTTGTATTTTCATGACACAAACATCCTTTGTTTTTGTCACTATCTTTTGTCATTGCATTTGTTTGTCATGACATCCCAAAATCGATTAGTTTGAGCATACCTGTCCATGGTGCTGAATCTTTAGGCCGAAGTTAGGCACTGTGCCAGTGAAAATATTTTCAGACTTAACATATATTAGAGTGAGAAATTAAGTTGTATTTAATGTTTAGTTAAGAGAATAGAACCCACATTCTCATATACTCCAGAATAAACTTTTCATTGACCGTGTTTCCAGAGTACTCCTCATGACGAAACGTTATAATACAGAATAAAAGTTTATTCTGGAGCATAAGAGTGTGCGGGTTCTATTCTCTTTATTGTGATTATTACCGAACCCACCGGATCACCGGAGACGCTGGCCACGACACCCCTTATAAATGCGCTTAGTTACCAGTGCCACTTACCACCAACTCTCTGAAGACGTAAAATAACTTAACTTTAACTGCCGATCTTTGTGAATTGGAGTGTTTGTGCAATGAGGCTAATTTGCATAGAAAGGGGCACATTTTCTGCCGATATTACCTCATTTAAATACCCGCAAATAGCACGGACGCACAGATACGCAATGATGATGGCAACGCAGTTAGCAAGATATTTCACCCTTTGCAAGTGCTTTGTGAATAGCAAGGTTTGTTTTGGGGCTATTTGCACAGGCATGGCGTCAGAAAAAGCAGCGCAATCCCTTTGAGAATTCGCCCCACAGTGTCATAGGGCCTAACAAAATTAATAGTTGGTTTCAGGTTGGTTGTCAGTTTGGCCATGGGTAGGTAGGGAATTTATTTTATTTTATTTTTTTATTTTATTCTTTCCCACGGCGACTATGGATAGGGAATTTATTTATTTAATTAAAATGTTCACAACAACATGGATGCATGTACTCTGCCAGCATGTTTAATATCCATAATATTAAATGTTTGACTAAGATTTCTATGAAACTTTATTCTTTATTCTTTTTTTTTTTTTTTTTTTTTTTTTATATAATTTTTTTTTAAAACTCATAAAATATATTGGGTCGCACCTAAATCGGCAGGGTCGGTCGGCAACCTGAAACCAACTATTAATTTTGTTAGGCCTAGATGATGACATGAAGCAAACTTGTCTTACACAAAGTTCAAGGCCAGTAATAATAATAATAATTGTTAGACTAGAAGTCTTTATTTGTCATGCAGTTTTAACACACACACGCGAGATGGGCGACCCACAGGAACACACACACACACACACACACATGCACTGAGTCGCCAATGAAATGTCTCTCTGCACTTTTCCCATCCCGTTGTCCTTCCCCCCATGGGCAGCCGGGAGCAGATAGGGCGTCAACGTGAGCCGCGCCCCGGGGACCAATCCAAGTGCTCCTGTCCGTCTTCGTCAAGGACGCCACAGCGTTAGCGATCTGTTGTGCATGTTTTTCCATTGGGTTTATCTTATCGGGGGGGAAACCCTTGCGAGCACGGGGAGAACATGCAAACTCCACACAGAAAGGCCTGGGAGATACCCCACCTGAGTACCTGGCATCAGGGAAACCTGGTCCCCAAGCGGGAATCGAACCCTGGACCTTCTTGCTGTGAGGCGACAGTGTTAACCACTACACCACCGTGCCGCTTGTGTGCATGTGTGTGATATGGCGATAACTTAATTAAATCCAAATTCCAAATAATTCAGTATAGGCCTATAGGATAACACTTTGTCCATTTCCTCAACAGCATGACTTTGACGGTCTATGATGTGCTCTGTCCTAGGGGGAAGTTTGCAGTTGTCAAGCGGTGTGTGGAGAAGGCCACAGGGAAAATATTTGCCGCCAAGTTCCTGCGTAAGCGGCGGAGGGGTCGTGACTGCCGGGCAGAGGTGGTCCACGAGATGGCTGTCCTGGAGGCGTCTCGCAACAACCCCCGCGTGGTCAACCTGCATGCAGCCTACGAGACGGACCACGACATCGTCCTCCTCTTGGAATAGTGAGTTCAACAACAAAGCCAGTAACGCATCTAAACTAGGGATCAATCCAACCTTTTCAGTCCTGATACGGATACCTGGGCTTTGGTTCTGATGATCCATTACTTTTAATGAACAGTATAGACTTGGGCTGTCATTTTGGCGTCATTGGACACAAATGATTGAGATATAATAAATGTTTCTGCATTAGAGAGTTATTAACGTAATGTCAAAAATGCAGAAAATCAAGTCACTTTGCTTTGGTTTCTGGCACGTTTAGACGTGTTTCTTTGTATCGGATTTACAATTTAGTAACACGGAAATGCTCAGATACTGATGTTCTATTTTTGCCTGGTGTCGGTGCATCCCTAATCTAAACCAGAAAGAGGTAATTCCTCACTTTCATTTCATTTTGATTTGTTCTGTTCATGGTAATACACAGTTCCATAAAATACAAAAAAAGTATTTCATAATCAAAGCACCTCTCAATTTGCACATTCCATGAGGGAAAAGGAGCAGGGAGAATAAAATCTAATTTTTAAAATCCCCTTACTCAAAACAATAAATAAACAATAGGAATACCGGTAGATGGTACCGTCAAGTCAACACAGTAATCCTATCAGATTCATGAGGATGTTGAGATTGAAATCCACATGGTGTCTTTTACTTGTGCTTACAGCTAATGTTACTGTATTACTCTACTACAAGCCATTCGATTTCGCAAATCAACCGGAAGCACCCTGGAGTTTGAAAATACAAGCCAACTGAATGGGGAAGTGCACAGTGCGGGGCTTGTAGTAGAGTGCCAGCATAGCAACGACTGCCTGATGACTGCGACCCTTAAGTGGTTATTTAGCCTTTCCTGCTAACAAAGCAGAGACCAATGCCCCTCACTTTGAAATGGGATTTTAGGTGTACAGTGGACTCTCTTGTCAGAATACTCAAAACACAGTACAAGGCTGTACAGTGTGACTGTGCGACTCATATGTTGCACATGCTACGAAAGAATCGGTCTGTGCGATTAATTGACTGCAGTAGCAGCCATGTGAAGTGAATCACACGCCTCGCTGTTCTACTTGGAAGTCGTGGTCTTATCATGTAATTGAAAACCATGTCACCATCTGCATAGAGTCCAGGGGTGCGTTGGTCATGGGACGGGGTTGCACGCTGAGCAACTGGCTCTGTGTGAGCAGAAGCACGCGCACGCACGGATGTGCACACGCATACACACAGGAAAGCGCTGCACTCTACTGATGCGCCAACTCGCCAAGTACCCACCTGGCTACTTTGCATAACAATAGCTCAGGTCGTCAGGTGTGTTCAAATACGTCCTCAGATACATTCACACAAAACTTGTGAATGAAATGTGTTACATTCCATTCCTAGAGGCAATTAGGCATTGCCTTTAGTCTGTGCACACGTGAGGGAACATTTATGCGCATGCACAGTGCAACCAGGTATGAAATCACCAACGCACCACTGATAGAGTCCATACATCCAACACCAAATCCTAGCGATCAATCAAATGTTCCTCAGTGAGTCCAGTGAGCTAGCCATCTATCTGGGACACACCAGGATGTAGGGATGGGCAAAACTCACAAAATTGCTATTCGATAGTCACTGGGAACTATTTGACTACGGTTACGGTACTATTCAAAGATCCCCCCAGCCCCCCCACGTTAACATCTTATTTTGTTTTTACTTAATAGCGAACGTGATACAATGAAACAAGTGAGATAGCTGGCCGCTGTCATTGCTAACAGCTAGTGTTAGATATTTGCGAGTCGGAGCCGGCGAACGTTCTTTCATTCTGAAAATCGTGGCCCTGAAAGTAAAGAGTCAGGCAACCTTAACAAAGGGGCATTAGGGAAACGCCAGGTTCTAACTTGATCAACCTGAAGTATTACAAAATAAGGTGCGGTTGATTGAACGAGTGTTGCAATGTTGCATACTGTATTTCTAGAGATGTTATTGTGTATCGTTTTGTAGCACAGGCCAAAAACTTGTAGCACGACTCACAACGTCACGAGTATAAAACGGTATGTGACTGGCAAAGGACAGACAATCAGATTGAGGACCACTGCCCTACTTAAACCAGTCAGATCACTTGAATCAGTGCTTCAACACCACAGTGAAAGACATTGTACTTGAAATGGGTTAGATGATGTTATTTGGGAACTTTTAGATCCACGTCATCCCTAGTGTCTGGGGGGGGGGGGGGGGGGGGGGGGAGGGGAGGGAGGGGAGGGAGAGTAAAAATGTCCCCTATAAAGTCAGTAAAGTTTTCCTACTGTGACTACCTACTTCCTCAGTGCGGCCGGTGGGGAGATCTTTGATCATTGTGTCTCTGAGGAACTGCTGCCAGAGGCCCAGATCACACGCCTCATCACACAGACCCTGGAGGGGGTCCACCACCTCCACCTCAACCACCTGGTTCACCTGGACCTCAAGGTCTACACACACACACACACACACACACACATACACATACACATACACATACACACATACATACATACATACATACATACATACATACATTAGGGGTGTAACGGTACACGGAAGCCACGGTTCGGTACGTACCTCGGTTTTGGAGTCACGGTTCGGTACGATTTCGGTACACAGGAAAACAATATTTATGATTATTATATATTTATAATAATTATTATTATATATAATTATTTTGTATTAAGTTATACTTAGTTCCACCTAGGCTTTCTGCGGTAGTCAGTCAGTGATAACAGTGTCATTCTGTGTTCAGGAATCCACTTGAGTAAATGCATTGCCTACTACCCCCACCCCCCACCGTTGTATAGTTTCACTTTCACTTCTAGAGTAGATTTTACTTCACGTGACGCAGAGAAAGACTAGAGAAGAGATGCCATGTTACACAACAATGAGAGGATGTATAACTATTTTGGATTTAAACACCGTAGCAGCTCGACTGGAGAGGAGCTCAAAGGACCAGTCCAGATCAGCGAAAGTACGTTTATGTGTTTTTTTTCTCGGATCAGCTGGAAAGTACCGCAGAAGAAAGTTGGTGCGTGTGCGCGCGCGTGTCTTTCCATTGTTTAACATTATTACGCGAACAAGAAAACGATGAACATTTTCAGTCTATTGCATATATGCTGTGTTACAAACATACTGTATCATTCATGGTTGGTTTTGTTTCAGTGACACCTATAGGTAAGGGGAGGAGAGGAGGGGAGAAACAGCCGAGTGCAGAGTGCGCGTTCATTTGTTCTGTCTGCTTGTTCATGCCTTTACAAGCTTCAATGTTTTATTCATCATCGAAATGTGGCAATCCAAGCTTGATATGCAACGTTAAATGAATGACCTTCTGTGTTAAGACTGTTAGTAAGCCAGTGTAAAGTAAAGATATTGAGCATAGATTTGTAAAATGTTCACCTAGTGGTATGTATGAGACGTATTCTATGGCTGCACGTACCGCACCGTGAGCCACGTACCGTAAATTCACAGGATGAATACACGTACCGTTACACCCCTAACATACATACATACAATACATACATACATACATACATACATACATACATACATACATGCATGCATGCATACATGCATACATGCATACATGCATACATGCATACATACATACATACATACATACATACATGCATCATGCATACATACATACACACACGCGCACACTCACACACGCGCACACTCACACACTCACACACTCACACACTCACACTCGCACACACACAGACAGACACTCGTACACTCGTACATACACTCATACATTCACTCACGGCATGTACTGTACACACACACACACACACACGCACGCACGCACGCACGCATGCACACACACTCACACACTCACACATGCCCATGCATTTCCTTAGGTATTAGAATTTAAGCTCCAAACACCCTCATATGTTTTCCCTATTGGATTATGTGTACATAGTTCAGCCCAGAGCTGAGATAGTGTGGGATAGGGTTCTCCTGTCACGAGAAACGGGTACATAGTCCAGGAGAGCCAATCCCAAAGTGGTACAGTGGGAAAAACTGAGTGAGTCTGCTGTGAGTTTACTACCATCAACACTGTCTGCAAGTTCTACGTTGCACTACTTTTATTCTCTTATACCTATTCTTATGTCTGCACTTTATGCATTGTTTTTTATTCTGTCAATTGTATGCTAATTATATGCTTAAAATTAAAATGTTCATTTTATACTGTTTGCTGTGGGGCATGCGGTCCATGTGTGAAAGGTGCTATATAGATAGTTATTATTATGTATTATTATATTGTAAAAGAATATATTAAATAGACATTGAAAATGAGGGTGACCTAAATTGTCCTTTTTGAGAATAAATAAAGGTTTGAATTGACTGTGGACTCCTCATCTTATCCTGTGAGTCCTCTCACTCAGCTAGATGTGACTGATGGGCCAATCAGAGCAGCTAGATGTGACTGATGGGCCAATCAGAGTAACCAGTATGTATTATGTGATATTTCAGAGGAAGCAGGTTGGATATCTGAAATGGCTTGATTTTGTTGATATCCAGGGGGATTAGTCATACTTTTCACAACAACAACAACAACAACAACAACAACTATATAACATTACCATACTACTGGCCCACAAACCAAGTATTACTAGTATTATTGGCCTATAGTCATGGGTGGAAAATAAATCATTGAGCAAAAAAATCTGTCATTAAAATCCAGGGCCCTCATTCATCAACGTGACTTACGCACAGATATGTGCTTAACCTGTGCGTACGACCATTTCTAAGCAAAGTGTGGGATTCATCAATTTCAACTTGAACTTGACTTCGTGCTTATGTTTACACACAGCTCGGAGAATGCGTAGCTGACGCCCAGTGGTAGAACATCGTTACTACGGCATATGCGCTGCTCAGTTCATGCATTAGTTTCAACGCGGAAATAAGCTTCCGTGCATTAGTTTCAACACTGGCGTGTTCAACTTCTGTATGACCCGTAATTCATTATAGTTCATTGTAAAATAGCGACAGTAGTGTAATTATAACGGGCTCACACGCGAACAAGAGGTTGGCCTGCTTGTTTGGCACGGGGGGGGGCAGACGCAGAACACCAACCTCCAAACGCGATTAAATATTGTTTCAAATAAAAAGCGAATTATTTTGTGTGTCATGTTTCCAAATGAGATTGGTCACGAAATGCTTTCTACTTCAATTTGTTGGTTAGAATAGATGACCTCCGTTGAAACTTCACTGAGACTAACAGTCTATTTGTGAGCTCCCGCACAGATGTGATAATAATAATAATAATAACAATAATAATAATAATAATAATAATAATAATAATAATAATAATAGCTTCATTTTATATAGCGCCTTTCAAGAGACCCAAGGTCGCTTTACATAGATAGGGGGGGGGGAATAACAAAGTAACAAACATAGTGGACAGACACAACATATAAATATGATGATGGAATTCATTCAAGTCCTCTCCACCCTCGGGTCTTTGCCACCGGCACGGTCCATCGTGATATTGGAGATGGATCGAGCAATAGACTGTTACTGTAGCTGTCAAAGCTCCATCACAAATGCAGTTATGTGAATAGAAAGGGATTCCACTCAGTCAATGTTGCGATGCGCATTTGCCTGATACATGTTGTTGCTGCATGCCGGGAGGAAAGGCATGCTGCATGTTTTCAATTCATTAAATAAAACGGATACTTTTTGCAAGGGTTTACTGACTGTCATACAAATAATCAACCAACTACATACTGTAACTTTTCAGTGCACGTTCTTATTTACATTGTGACAACAGCCTTGTGAGTTCCCGCAGTGACCCGCACACAGACGTGATGGAATTCAAGTTCAAGTTTGTATTGATCACATATAGGCAGGCTACACATGGCGTATGGGCTACATCATACATGGCAGTGAGATTCATTGTTCTTGTATATGCTCTCGTATTATTGTTTATATAGGCTACCCAATACTGACATCAAAATAGATTGTATGCCTCTAGAAATCATATGCAGCAGGTAGAAAATTGACGGAAAATCCGTCGCGATTTGGAATAAAATTGAGGAGAACTTTAATCCCTGGGTATTAATCAAACAAAACGGGAAAAGGCAGTCATATTCCAGCACGGTCTTTATTAGTGTTTGCGCTGCCCAGGCAGCAATGGTTAATAGATATCATATCCGACATCACCGTACGTGTACACGTCTGTCAGCCTGTCACATAACACGCTTCCCTCGGCTTAGTCCATTTTTCCACATTTCATGGGGGTATTCCATTACCGTATATGGTTAATCGGGGGCGGTTCTGGTATGCAAATACTTAAAACAGTGCACAAGCTCAAACGTAGGATCAAAGTCATATTTATCAAGACAGGTGTGCGTAGGACCTGTGTACGCATGTGTGATAAATCCCGTTTTTTTGTGCGTGCACATATTCTAAATTCTGTGCTTAAGTATGGAAATAGAACATTTTCTACGTCACGTTGATGAATGAGGGCCCAGGTCTGGAATGGAATATATGTCATTCTAAAGTGTAAAAGTCTGGATATTCATGCACGTTTGCTTCTTCTTTTCCTGTTCTTTATGTGTGTTTTCCAGCCTCAGAATATTCTGCTCACTAGCCTGGCTCCACTAGGGGATATAAAGATTGTTGACTTTGGCCTGGCACGTAGACTGGGCGCAGCGGGCGAGCTCAGAGAGATAATTGGCACACCAGAATATGTGGGTAAGATGATGTTCACGGTCAAGTATTCATTAGTCATCACAATGGTAAAGACATTACTTTGGTCCGTTCATCCTCTAGACTAGAGGGCAAGACCAATGAGAGTCGTGACTGCAAATTATTTCGAGTGATAGTCTAGGCCCTCCATTTTTAAGATGGTGGAAAATGCACTCTCATACATTACTGTCCATTGGTTTACTTTTAAATTGGAACCTGACCTCAACTCTGTCTGTCTAACAAATGGATACTCCTCATTGAAAATGAATTAAAAACAGACGTTGATGGACAACAGACACAGCGGATCAGTGTAGCCGCATAATGTTAAAGATCAAAGTAAGCACTCTACAGATATTGAGCGTAATTTTTAGAGATGTTCCGATACCATTTTTTCCTTCCCGATCCGATTCCAATACCTAAGCTTTGGGTATCGGCCGATACCGATACTGATCCGATACCAGTGCATACATAAAAAAAAAAAAACAAAAAAAACTATATTATATAAATTATACTTTTTTTTATTTATTTTTTTACAGATACTGTTTTATATATACTGTTTTTTAGTAATAACTAGAAAGTAATGGTATTTATTCAACAACAGGTGATTGTATAGATTAGTATTAGTATCATTAATCAATGAGTATGGGGCTGCGGCACTGGAGATATACCCTACTCCAATGATCCGCACGGACGTTAGACGGTGTTGCACTCGCTACCCAGTCTGTAAGCTAGTACTAGCAGAGGCTCTGGCAGTGGCTAGTAGTAACGTTCATGTTGTGATTTTCGATGCAAAATAAATATTCAACATTCTCTTTTGAGACTCCGCCTCAGACTCTTATCCTTTGGCACTTGGAACTTGCTGTACTTTGCTTGCAGGTCTGCAGCCATTATTGCTTGATTATGAATAGCACCAACTTTAGCCAAGGTACCGTTATCAAGCTAAGCTAGCTGACCTAGCTCGTCTTCCCCGCATTGACATTTGATAACGTCAGCTAACGCTAGTCAGTAGCTACTTGACTTAAATACGATTCACCGTGGGTGCATTATAGACGGACAGTGTCAGGTCCTGAAGAAAGGACAGGCGATCATCTGATTTGATGTAACGTTAAAGCGGATGTTGTTCCAACTAGCTAGCTTTTCAGCTAATGCTATCATAACACCAGCAAGCAAAACACATCCCGTCCGAGCTCCCCGTCACACGCTCTGTCGGGGACAATGGAATTTAAGAAAGTGTATCTGCTGTTAAAATGACAAACAGCATCACACTTTAAAACACGATCATTTTATAATCCTCACTCTCCGCAGGAGATAAATGACATCATGGGATCGGAGGCTAGAATTTACGTGTACTCGCCGATACCGATACCAGCATTTTAGGCAGTATCGGCGGCATTTCCGATACTGGTATCGGTATCGGAACAACTCTAGTAATTTTGTAAAATGTCCTGTGTCACCGGTAATACCGGTGTTGTCATGAGTTTATTATTCATGGTACATTTCACATCACCGCGGCAACCCTACTGGTTCTAGACCTTTTGGAATTTGCCAACATAAACAAACAACATAAATTGGCTCACGGTTATTTCCTCTTGCAGTGTTTGCTAACGCAATAGCGGACAGGAAATACACCCAAGCTGTTCCCCTAGCAACGGAATAGCAACAGAGTTCTTCTAGAAAGCATTGGCATAACTAGAGTGTCAGTGACTTATGACTCACAATGATAAGGTAGCCAGAACATGCTCTTCACAATTCTTAGTCGTTATTAGTGAAATCGCCCCACACCAGTGTAGAAGCACCAGAACCTTTCAGTGTGGCAGACTTTTATGTTTGGTATTCTTTTACTTAAAAATATCAGTTCTAAAGAAGTCTTACTAGCCCTAGTTGAAGTATGATTAATCACCATTTCTTTTGCTTGTCTCCCTTAAGCCCCAGAGATCCTGAATTATGACCCCATTACAACGGCAACTGACCTTTGGTATGTCCTTGCTTGCAAATTTGACAGCGGTATTTGTCCCAATCCAGGCTTGAAATAGCCACATGCTGGTAAATTTAGGCTGTAACTGTCAAGTCTATTAATTAAAGGTATCCAATGGAGTTATTCACCACTATTTGATCAAACTGGCACTGTATCACTGAAAAGAGGACCCTGTATCATGTGTTCATACAAGGACGCACAAGCATGCCACAGTGGTGACATAGAACACAAAGAGAGTGCACTGGAGGTGTGTACGCTTATAGAACACAAAGAGTGCACTGGAGGTGTGTAAGAACACAAAGAGAGTGCACTGGAGGTGTGTAAGAACACAAAGAGAGTGCACTGGAGGTGTGTAAGCTTATAGAACACAAAGAGAGTGCACTGGAGGTGTGTAAGAACACAAAGAGAGTGCACTGGAGGTGTGTAAGAACACAAAGAGAGTGCAGTGCACTGGAGGTGTGTAAGCTTATAGAACACAAAGAGAGTGCACTGGAGGTGTGTAAGCTTATAGAACACAGAGTGCACTGGAGGTGTGTAAGCTTATAGAACACAAAGAGTGCACTGGAGGTGTGTAAGCTTATAGAACACAAAGAGAGTGCACTGGAGGTGTGTAAGCTTATAGAACACAGAGTGCACTGGAGGTGTGTAAGCTTATAGAACACAAAGAGAGTGCACTGGAGGTGTGTAAGCTTATAGAAGACAAAGAGAGTGCACTGGAGGTGTGTAAGCTTATAGAACACAAAGAGTGCACTGGAGGTGTGTAAGCTTATAGAACACAAAGAGTGCACTGGAGGTGTGTAAGCTTATAGAACACAAAGAGAGTGCACTGGAGGTGTGTAAGCTTATAGAACACAAAGAGAGTGCACTGGAGGTGTGTAAGCTTATAGAACACAAAGAGTGCACTGGAGGTGTGTAAGCTTATAGAACACAAAGAGTGCACTGGAGATGTGTAAGCTTGCCCTTATGCTTCAGATTCATTGGTCTATAGTATATTATTTCCCTCGAAACATAATAAGCTAAATGGCTGTCAATTAAAGGAGCACTCATTACAACTTCACCAAACAGAAAATGTAACTTAACATGGATGGGAGGTAAACACCGTGGGAGAAAAGGTAACCATGGAAATGGACTTTGGAACCATGGAGGTAGGGAATCTATTCAGCGTGTAGACTGTAGAACAACAATATAAAACTATATTTGGGTGGAAATGTGAATATAAACCAAAGTGAATTGTTTACAAGAAAAACTTGTATACCTTTTAATTCTGCTAGCCAATTTGATAGGCTGCCAATTTGTATTCAATCAAGTCTTCTTTATTATATAAAAAAAAAAAAACATTGGCTGGTGAGAAAGTAATTTGGCTAGTGAAATGCTGAATCTACTAGCCACTGTGAATTGGTTGATAAAGTTAGTTCCATGCCCTCGTGTTTACAAGGTTACTACACAGGTCTGTGTAAAAAAGAATGGAAAGGACAATTATTTTATAGAATCAATTTCCAATATAGAAACCTATTAGAGGAGCTTGCACATCGTTTCTATGTAGAGTTTGCATGTTCTTCCTGTGTTTGCGTGGGTTTCCTCTGGGTACTCTGGTTTCCTCCCACACCAAAAGACATGCATGTTAGGCAGGGACTACAGATGAAAACTAGCTCATTAGCTAAATCTGGCACATTTACATTGATGTGGACACTGAAAATGCTGATTAATGTGCATTGTCCCTGGGTAAAAATGTATTAATTAAATTAAATCATGTAGTTTAGAAGAGAATCCCATACACTGCATTTGCAGCAAGTACATCACTTGATTCACAACTTTTCACAACTAACGTTATGTAAGTCAGATGTCATATTGTGAGAGCAGTGTGTGGATTCTCTTCTAAACTACAGTATAGAAGTATTGAAAAACAGAAAGTCATGGGAAAGTTTGCATAAAGTGTGAAATTCACAGTCATACTTGTAATTACTTGCGTCTGAGAGAGACTGTACACTGCTAACTATTTGCAAGACGACTATCCTGTCATAAAACAATGATCAATACTGTACATCTGCATTGTCTAATTCGTTTGTTTTGACCGTATTGTTTGTCAGGAGCGTGGGGGTGATAGCCTACATGTTGGTGACGGGCGAGTCGCCATTTGCAGGTGATGACAAGCAGGAGACGTACCTAAACGTGTCACAGGTCAACGTGGACTACAGCCTGGAGGCCTTCTCCAGGGTGTCTGAGCTGGCTGTGGACTTCATCCGCAAGTTGCTGGTCAAAGCACCTGAGTGAGTGGGACTAATGCCTGTGATATTATAACGGTTTTTGACCTCTGCACAATGCCTCATTTCACCCCCATTTTTGATAACTGTACAGTTTCTGCTAAATTAAATGTAATTGAAGATTAATGTTCCTCAGGATGATAATAACTATGGTGTCCCCTTATTCACCAATAAATGTACAGGAATGAATATTTTCTGTATTTCTGCAGATTGACAACAGAACAAAGGACCTCTCATACAGTGCAAAGAGACAGTGGAAAACATACTTTATGATAATCAAAGACTTAAACCGTACCAGTCTAATTTTTACTTCTCACCTTTATCAGAGATTGTCCAGGTCTTTAACAAATTCTCTGTCTATAGGTATATAGTGTATGTTTTGGTGGATGTCAAATTGTCAACCTATTGTCACACTGCCATTGATATTTAAAAGGGTTGAGAATATGCTCTATGAAACTTGAAAATCACTAGGCATAAGTAATTTACCCTCGTGAAAATCACTGTCAGGTCTCGTAGCGGAGATTGCGTTCGTCACCAACCCCGGAGCTGTGAGCTGGATTCGCCTGTTCGAATCCAGCTCACAGCTCCGGGGTTGTCACCAGCTTGTCTGGCCGTTCACACTAATACAATTGGCTGTATTAGAGGGTGGGAGAAGCTGGCGGGGTGGGTCCGGGTCGTTGTAAACAGCGACTCCTACAGTTCGGTCGGGGCGCCTGCTAAGCGCGGATAGGACCTGAGTGGGATAGTGTGATCCTTCCACACGCTACGCCCTCTCAGGGAGGATCCGCGCTGCCAGGTGAAAAGAAGCGGTTGATTGGCTGGACGTGTGTCGGAGGAAGCACGTGATAGCCTCCACTCTCCCAGATGATCTGACTGTGGGGGTTAAGTGCGCAGTGACCAGGAAGGGGATTGGGAATTGGCATACGACTAACATTGGGATGGGAGAAAAATCGGAGGAAAATGGAGGGGGAAAAAGATCAATAAAATAAGAAAATCACTGTCATTTATTTCCGCTAATGTTACTGTGTACACCTCTCAAGGGTGTTTCCGGCTGCTCCTGAGTCTTCAGTCTTTGCTGCAGCTATAGGAAAATGAATGGACTATTAATAGATGGTTCCTAGTTTCATCTGAGGTTCATGTAGCTGTGGTCCTGTGAACAAAGCCTTCTAACATACTTTTCTCTCTCTGATAAGGCAGGGGATTTGGAATTTTAAGCGGCAGTTTATAAAAAAAATAATAAAAGGAAAGGTCGTTAACTAGCTTAGCATTGCAGATCAGGTCACCCGACGTCGCCAGCATCAGTGCTCTGCAACATCTGGTCATTTAGGGTTAGCAATTTGGCTTTTAAAGATTTTTCTTTGAAAAATTGGAATGTTAATAAAACATTAAATCCTCTGGTGAAACCCAATTTTCCCATTAACCCCACAATGCCCACATGTAGGGCTGGGCGATAAAACGATAACGATAATTATCGCCATATATTTTAATAATCGATAATAAAAAATTTAAAAAAAGTATTGTGACCTGCAACAGGGCAGCTTTAAAACCAGAGACAGTGGACAGACTTGTCTTTCTTGCCTGCAACTTAAAGTAATGGCTTTGCTTGTCCAAATGACAATACTGACCAAATTGAGATTTATTTTTCTCTTGTCCATTTATTTTGTTTGCTTTCTCATTTAAAATACAGTTTGAAACCGTCTGTACACAGTAGGCTGTGTGCTAGCTTAGCTAGTCTCCAGTCGCGAGTCACGGTGCACATGTGCGGTGGTTTGTCCACCAAAAAAGCGCCAAAAGATAGAAAAGAAACTAGCAGAGCCAGAAATGTTCAACTCCCCTGGAGCCACAGCCACTTTTTTTGGTACTTTCGCTTTCAAACCAGCCTGAGAATTGGGAGTGTGAGGGGCTGTAACACTAAAGATGGCGGCAACGACAAAGAATTGCTGCAAAATAAACATACATTTGGTGTTTAAATAATCATAAAAAATTATCTTTTTTTAATACTAATAGAAATATCGATAATTATTGATATCGAACGATATGAATATGAAATTTTTTATCGTGATAACATTTTTGGCCATATCGCCCAGCCCTACCCACATGCAGTATCAAGGACAACATTAACACTTTGAGTGCCAGCCACGATAAATCTCGTTAGTTCATGCCACGCGTTGAGTGCCAAGAACGAGAAATCTCGTTATTTAATCGTTATTTTTTTATTATCGATTTCCATTCATTTTTCATCAATCTAGCCTCACGTTACCAACCATTGGGGATCTATCTGAGCTCGAACAGGGGAAATACCGCCCCATGTCGTCTCTCCGGATGGTATTGCACCCATTGGATTGGACTGTGAAATGGATGGGGGAAAAAAGAGTCCGGAATCCACATTTTACTTGTCAGGCATGTAACCGGAGACGATCCCATTCATTGCCGAGCCGCAGAACAGCGTGGAATATGTGTTTCCAGTACCCAGCATTGGATCAATAAACGCGATCGATATTTGGAATGGCGATCAGGAATTGGAATAATCTTTTTGGAGAACATCTGATCTGAGGTAAGGAATCTATTTTACAAGTCTTGGGATAATCAGAGTTTTTTTCACCTATATATCAACGGGTCCCATATATGTGTGTGTGTGTGCTGATCAGGAAATAAGATTTTTGAAAACGATTCATAAATAGGCCAAACATGACAACGTGTTTTGTGTATTCCACTAAAGCGCGATTCCTGCAGAATCACTTTTTTTTCTGGAAGTTTCAAAAAACGAGCGTTTTTCAAAATGGTATAAAACGGAAATGTACCGATTTAAAAACAAAAAATTAAAATCCGTTTCAACCATGTTGACTCCAAACAAGTCATTGATAAGCGACGGGCGTATTAGACACATAGCCATAATTTAAGATATAGTTTATGTGCTCGCAAATATGCTCACCCTCCCATTGACTACAGCGCCGGCACTCAAGCGCTAAATCGTGCACTCAAAGTATTAAGGAAAAGACTTCTCATTTCTGCCATGGGCAGGGGGGAAAATGCCCCAGGGCTTGTCATAATAATGTGACTGCGTGAGAGGTATATTACTCTACTACAAGCTATTCAAATGTGCCCAGCAACCCAGAGCACCCAACTGAATGCGGAAGTTTGTCTTGCGGCGCTTCTAGTAGAGTGTAACAGGGAAGAAAATGACAGTACTTTGCAGAAGCTTGAGTTATGCCTAACAACTTTAAAATCTCATGGAGTATTTTCCACCCCTATTCAACCTCAATGGCAGTTTGAATGGCATTTAGTAAGGCAAGCTGATATCAGCTAAAACACACACCATATACACTACATACAGGTACATCAGTAATCTTCATAGCATTATGTTAAGTACGTTAGCTGTAGAGCGTCCAGTATGGCAGAGGAAGTGACTGAAATAGGACGAGAGGCACGATGAAGTGAATGAGCAGTACAGTGTAGTATGTACCCATAACCTCGCATGTACTCGAAGACCAGGGTTATGATCCACATGATGTATTTGGTTGTGTCACCACAGGGACAGGCCCAGTGCAGCAGACTGTATGAGTCACCCCTGGTTGTGGCAGCAGCAGTTGTACCAAGGCCCCGAACCCGTCGTGTCCCGTAACCCACGCGAGAGGTGCAGCGGGACCAAGTGGGCTGCTCCGCCAGAGGACCCAGAGGACAAAGAGAATTTCCTGGACTCGCCACTCTCTCATGCCAAGAAGTTCCGCTTTGGGGAGGACACGTCTGCCGCTGGGGATGGCGACCTGTAAAAGAGAGATGGGAAAACAGGGGTTCAGACAGGGTAGCCCAATACTCTCCCTCGTCTTGTAAATTATTTTATGCATCCAGAATACCAGCTGCCCACCAAGCAAGAGCACTTTGGTGGCATTCGCATTCCACCCCCCTCCTCAAATGCAAGAGTGACCACTCAAACCAAAGATAACCAGCTAAAGTTTGAGATCTAACGTTGATTTAACATGGTTTGTGTAATTTGTGTTGACTTAAAATAGTTAATGAGTTTTATTTTGAGCTGTCTCGTATTCTCAATGTCTCCATCTGCATGGTTTCGGGTTTCTTTTTCCACCGTGCTGAAAGTGGATAGTCTTCATGGGAAAATCCACGCTAAAACAAATTTACATTTTATTATTCCAATGATCTTGGACAGTTCAGTCAATATCTATAAACGGAGACTACCGTCTCCCTAAGCTGGAAACCAGACCACCAAGACTTGAATCTGTGATGTCATCACGTGGCACGTTTTGGAGTTGGTCCAATTACAATGAATTAGTGGCCGACTTTGTGGGCAGATTTATTTAATTTTTTTGTGAAAGATTCTTTGAGCTATTGCATCCAAATTAGTTTTATATAAATGTAGCACTTACAGCTGTGATTCAGAAAATGTACTCGTACCCCAGTAAAATCACTGTGGGTACTGTCGCAGTGTCCCAGGAATTGCTCCACTATTCACTACGAAGCAGCTGCAGGATTTGTCTCTGGTATTCAGCTCAAGAAGAGACTTCTTTATTTTCACAAATCAAAACTGAGCTGTACAGTATTATAGAAATAATATTCTATTTTAAGGGTGGTATCACATGGGAAATCTGCAATACTGCTGCAAAAAAAGTGCTTCATGCTTTGCCAGAAGGACAGAAAAGTGTTAGAAATGGTCCAAGTCCCCAGGCCCAGCAAGTGTTTTCTTGCAGCTTGCCTTCAACAGAAACAACTGAGGTGATTTAGATAAAAGCCACTGTACTGGCTTCATTTGAGTAAGTATTGAAATATTAATTTCACGCTAGAAGGAAATAATGAGTAGATGTGATGTCATTGGAAGACCGTAACGAGTGCAATGCATAATGTAGTGGAATTATCAACATTCCGGTCAGTCCTCCTCATTCTATACGTTGATAAGACATTCCACTGTGCACGTGTCCCACCCGTGTTTCTGTCTCCTTAACCATCACTACTGGTATATACGCCACCCTTATTTACGTTCAGTGTGCCTGCTTCTGCTTGATGAGTTGTACTTCCTCTTTGAAAGAAAATGAAATAAGGCAGTAGGTCAGGCACAAGCATATTACATTCCCCTTCTCTAGCTCAGGCATTCTTAAAAAAGAAACATCTAGCGTAATTTATCCCTGTGGGGAAAACCTTAAGGTTTCACTCTGAGTAATATTTTCAGACGGAACTCTGGCAATAATAACTTTGGAAGGTTTGAAAGTATTGTATGAAAGTGTTTCATGTCTAACCAGTAATTATGGAATGCCTCTGAATCAGATACCTCAAGGTTTCAGTGTGTAATATATTTTCAGATAGAACTCTGGCAATAATAACTTCTAAAGGTTTGAAAGTGTTCTATGAAAGTGTTTCATGTCTAATTATGGAATGCCTCTGGATCACTTTACAACAAAGACAAAACCCTTAAGGCTTCTACCGCAGGGGCAAAATAATGTCCACTTTCTCCCTTTTCCTTTGTAATGCACACACCCTACACGTCCCATGTTTGAAAGCACAAATGACATCATCAACGACTTTTCTATGGCACTATAAAGTCAGCCAGCGAGTCACACCGGTGTTCATGACAGTACTGTTTAGCCCTCCACAGTAGCATAAAACTGTAACCTTGACAGTAATGACTCATCTCACAAGTCACACGCCACACCCATACTTGGCCAACTTAGGCTTCCTCACAAAGCTATGTTGGTTCCTCTTTGTCAGGAGGTTGATGACAAATTTTACTTCCTCATTTAAAGTACTTATTAAGATTGTGTTTGTTGATTTGAGGAAAATTCCATTTATTTATGTATTCGTGGGAGATGGACGTGAACTCGACAAGTTTTTGGTCCATTCACCAAAACCATCTGATCTGCTTTTGTTTTGATCAGCACTAAAAGCTTCTCTATTTCTCTATGGGCAGGTTACTGTAAATTTAAATACTACAAGGGATTGTTGATGAAGTAACGTTGTGCTTTTTGGAATATAGCAATTAATTTCCCATTTAGTTGTGTTCATCCGTCCAATGCATTCCTTTTCATCTCAGGGCATGATTTGTCACTCTGTACCGATGTGTGCCTCTTTATATGTGCTCATTACCGTATGTTTTATACTCTTAATAAGATCTCTGTAGGCCGATTATTTATGTACTGGAATCACGTTTGTTTATTTTGATGTAAATGCTGTGCGCATGTGTCATACTGTAATGGGATGAGGTTCTGATGAGAGAGATCACTCAAAAAAGAGAATGATAGGGGTATAACTTTAACAAAAATGACATGTTTTGTTAGTGTTGAAATACAAGAGGCGTGGAATGAGTTGGAGTGGTGAATGCAAGGAATAGCTTCTAGGAACGGTATTGGGAAGTAAAAACGGATGGATTTGAATGGATAATTGATCAGATGTGTTTTTGGTTTGCGACAAGTTTGTAAATGTATTGTTGAGTTGGATTGAAGGTACAAGGCAACTTGTTACAGGGGCTGATGTATAAAGTTGTGAAATGTGGGCATAAGAGACTTGGTTGAGAGAGTGGAAGGTTTTGAATAGAACAGATGAGTGCAGTTTCATTGCGAGACTAGATGTTTGAGGAAATTGACGGTTGTCCTAGGAAGGAACATGTACGATGGTAAAAAGCCACTATCATATGAAATTTGAGGTGCTTGTAATTGAATTTGGAACGGAGACCGTACTGTATGTCAGAACAGAAGAACACTCAACTCCCCGGCTCGGACACCTTACTAGCAAGCCTTCAGTAAAACATTCCCTTTTGTTCAAAGATGTGTGCCCCCCCCCCAAAAAAATGGACAACAATGTATTCATTTGTTGTCATCCTCAAGGCTTCCCTAGTGATGTCCCCAGCAGACACAATAGCCTTTGTCTGAGAGACTGGTGTCGCTACAGCTGTGTCCCTTAACTGTATGCTGTCATCCCGGAGAACTGGGACACCGGGAACCAGGATCCTATATCCCTCCTCAGTTGGCAGGATGATGAAATGCTTGAATCACAGTACTGAGACAAAGTACTGTAGCGCATATTTGCTGGGATCGTTTGTCTCGTCACTTGAACTTGATTTCTACAGTATAGGTGTTGAATGTGGTTTTGTACGGCTGACCTCATTGCAGCTGCCGGTCATTCTGTGACCTCTTTGGGTGTTCATTATCTGGGGGTTGATTCTCTGGGCAAGAGGTGCTTCATTTGCACACATGCCATCATGCCAGTAATGTCCTCATTCCTGTGTTAGCAAGCCTCTCACTTGACGAGCGTAACATTGAAGGATATATACGCCGTGTGACTTGAAGGATATACTTGAGTGAAACTCAAAACAAGTCACAAGCACAAGCAAATTACTCTTAGAGATTTGTGTATTTTGCATTTGTTTTTTTTATGAGCAGTTTGATTGCATTTTAAATGATGTTTGAAAAAAATAAATCTACATTGTATTCTGATTGACTACATGCTAATATCTAGGCATCATACAGCGAACTGGAAAAGCGCATTAAAGATTATAGAAAATATGTGTCGTGGTCGTTTTCTTGTCCAGGAGTCTAGGTCATTTGTCAAACAGGAATCTTCTTGAAAGCTATTTTGAGAATGGTTCCTGCTCTGGAAATAGCAGGAACATTTATGAAAAAAAACACCATCCTTGACTGCAGACATTGGGAGTCTCAGACCAGGGGCCAAATGTTCTTTTTCATACTTCATTATAGACACACTGCCACCTGCTGTTTCACAAGAGCTGATTACTACTGTGACAAAATAACTAGTATTGGGTATACAGCAATCCTATTGCACAGACGTGATTTAAAGTTACCATCACTTTTTTTAGATGGTTGTAGGATATACAAATAGGTCCTGCAGTACAGTCATGTCCCTTTTTACTACAATCAAAATAAAAAAAGATATAGCACAATGCCAGCAAAATATTACCATCTTGTTTGTCGATGCTTGCAGGACTCCTTAGTCTTAGAATGTAACAGCATAATAGTAAACATGATGGAATGAATTATGAAGTATAAGTTATATTCATCAAAATGAAAATTGTGCAGAGCTTACAGACAGGTCACCTCAGCTGGAATACATTGCATGCCTGCTTAGCAATAACCACATGCGTCCTTGACAATTCATCACACGTTCAATCGGAAAAAGTCCATTTACAGCAGATTACTGGACATTTCAGAAACAAAACTAAACCATGGTCTTTATCCCTGACACGGGTCTGGCCATATCAGACAAATCATCTGGGTGGAGCCAACAGTCGTGTCCGAGGAGGAATGTAAGTGAAACATAATTGAGGTTACAGTGAGAGACACAGGAGACCTCTGGGAGAAACTGGAGGAATGACCATCAAACCAACTTTTACATTCTTTCATCATCAAGTTATTGACTTCCTTGCTTTGTCCCATCAGCACTTAAGGAACACGCCAACATTTTGGGAAATTAGCTTACAGTCTTCTCCAGAGAGAGACAAGAAGATACCGGTAGATACCAAAGCTATCTGGCTGCACGTTAGCCTAGCTTAGCACAATGAATGGAAGCGGACATGACCGGTTAGCCTTCGGGAGAGTATTAGTTGGACAATGCCTAGTCTAACCGGTCATGTCCGCTTCCATTCAGCCAGATAGCTTTCTACTGAACGCACAGAGAGGAAACTGGTATCTATCTGCTTGTCTCTCTCTGGAGAAGACGGTAAGCTAATTTCCCAAAATGTTGGCGTGTTCCTTTAAGGCCAGTCTTGTTTAAAACCAACGGAACAGAGATCTGGCTCTGATGCTATAAATGCTGAGGCCAAAGGATTCAAATACTCATCATACTGAGGTACAATGTACTCATAACATTCAATAGTGTCATTCATATAATGAAAGGTGACACAAAAGGTGCATTTGATGAAGCCAAACAGGATTACATTTGGACTAGAGAATCCAAAAGAGGCATCTGGAGGTTTCCATTATTCACCATTCAGTACCCCTCAAAATAAGTTAATTCAGCAATAGATAAGGGAGTAGAAGACGTGGCATTGAGCCCCGGCTTAGAGCACATGAAAATGAGGTAAGACCAGCAAAAGAGAGAGAATAGAGCTATACTCAAACAAATTATTGAGGGAGCAGTCATTAAGCAGTCATTCAAGTCGCCCTTTGAGGCTTAAAATCGCCAGCGCCCACTTCAAAAGTCCTGGATGACCCGGAAGTGGTTGTCAATGGAGGGCGGCTCGTTCTCAAAGTGCAGCTTCTGGCTCAGGCAGACGCCGAGGTCCTCCAGGGTCTTGATGAAGTGTCCGTGCTCGCGGCCTACCCAAGCTCGCATGGGGTCGCACACCTCGTAAGGCGTGACGTGGGTGTGGATCGCCACCCCGCTGGCGGCCAGCTCCCTCAGCGCCCGCTTGTCGGTCACCCAGGTCTCACTGCCGCCCGGGTGCCCGCCGTCCAGCCAGTATATGTCCGAGATGCGCTCCAGGAAGGGCACCAGCTCGGGGTCGGCCCGTGCCCCCGCCAGCTCGTACACCATCTGGTTCAGCACTACGCAGCCCTTGCTGAAGCCCACCAGCGTCAAGGAGAACCCCGGGGGGGTGTCGTCTGCGCCTCGTTGAGGAGGAAGGGGGTCGGGCAGGCCAGCTCGCTCCATGCCGTGACTAAGCAGTGCCCTGCAATCACAAATACGGTTTAGCCTCTCGGACAGATACAGTAGAACTGGAACTGACTTAACTACAAGTGCAACAAGATGTTATATCATATGGCTGTACCAAATAATTAAGGGTTACAAAGCCTTGTTTATTATCTAAACATTGTTAAATAAACATTGGGTTGTTTGCATATGATGCCACTTTTAATATATAGCCTATACCCTATATGTTCAATTCATCTTATTTTGATAAGAGTTTACATGACATTTCTTCTAAACTGGTCTGAAAATACTCAAATTAATTGATTCCTATGCGTTTCTCCGAAACCAAAGTGCTTTCTCGAGTTGCTGCCAAAGAGATCTATTATACTGTATATTGATTGTTGCTCACCGACACTGATGAGACACACTCGGTGGGGACTCGGGAGCAGGGTTATTCTGGTTAACTGAATTTCTAAGCCCTGCTATCCCAATAGAAATGGCTAAGTAATATAGGCTATAACCATAGATAAAACTACAAACATTTGAGGCTTAGTTTGTTTCCTCATCATCATAATATTCAAGTGACATTCGGTAAAACACTTTATCGATATATAAACCTAAATAAGGTGACCATACAGAGGGAGCTTAAGCAGTGTTCCCCACACGCTTCGAAATCTGGACCTGCAGCACAAGATGCACTTCGAATTGTCAATTTGTGTCATCTATTTGTAGTGGGCCCATCTTGATATTGTAGCGGGCCATACATGATATATACTATGTCAAAATCAAACAAGCCACTGTGATTGCGCAGACATAATCAATGTTTAACCCTTTCACTACCACACTACCGAAGGTTAACCTTTCACTACCACACTACAGACGTGTGACAGTGAAAGGGTTAACCCTTTGTCGTGTGGCAGTGAAAGCGTTAACGCTGTGCACGGGGAAACTCGTGAGGACAGACGGGGGACGAGGGCAGCAGCATGGGGGACCCTGATGTAAACAAGACAAACGTCTTTCTCTGGTCTGCATCCCCTTAACAATTGTGTGTATTGAGCCGTACTGTATTGTACCCATTCTGCAATCTGTTAAATAAAGTTTTCATTAATTCATTAATTAATTCACCTGAGGTGGCGAAAGGCTCCGGAGTCCCGCGAGGAGGCACTCGAGTGCTCCGGCGCGCCGAACAGGTTGCTCTCCACGAAGTTCTGGTAGCAGCTGAACTTGTGCAGGTACATGCGAGACGCTCGGACCACCCAGACGTGTCGACCGGGGAAGCGTTGACCCAGGGTGAGGGCCACTCGCTCCAGACTCCAGGACAGCCACTGTGCCACTTCTGGTTGAAGAGCCATCTCCTCCTGGAAGTTCTGCACCAGAGAGAGGAGGGGGGGGGTACCAACTTCAACATCGGTACTCATGATGCATTCATCCATGTGATTGAAGTTCTGTTTGACATGACACTGGTTATGTGAAGCCGCTATGACTATCACTACCAGTGTTCTACACCGTTTGTAGAATATGTGCTTATTCATGTTACGTAGAAAATTACACACTGGTACTGTGGGAACGACACACTGGTGCTGTGGGAATGACACACGGGCATGGATCATGAGGACGTCCCACACTAACGCACCTGGACGTACTAAAGAAAGATGCAGGGGTGGAGAGTACTGGCGAGCTGTAGCCAAATGCATGGAGGATCGAGATAATTGGAAACGCAACTGGAGGGCTCCGAGAACAACCTAGAGAGATACAGTATGTGACCTGAGACTCAACCAGGGCCCAGGGGATAAACATTTTTCATTGGTTTTACAGTTCATGGACACCAATTTCTTTCCTGTGAGCATATGCCCCACTTGGATAAAATGTCACCACGCTGTGTGTGCCAAACAACCATATATTAGACTTACATCCTTCTATCAAGATAATAACCGTGGCCAGAACGTGGCCAAAAAAAAATACCAGATTCCTTTGTCCTTGGGAGGGTGGCCTACTTGAATTAGTTCCCCCATCAGGATCTTCTCTGTGCTCTTTCAGACATTCAGCTGGTAGTGACATGCAGTCCCCACATGGAGAACTGGGTTCACTTCAATACAATGACCCCCATTCAGTTTACCGGATAAATATCACCGACAGCATCCTACGCATACCAACATTTCCAGGGGAATACCAGGACACCGCAGGGACATTTGGAATGTAGCCTAATGGGAGTGGGAATGAGAGCAAGTGCTTTTTGAAAGGAAAAGTGTTCTAGTAATGAAAGTTAAGCGCTGGTCTTAAGAGAGCACATAAGTGACATTTGGAGTTATTTTACTTTGACACTTAGTCACCTTGGGTGGGTGGGGGGCTCCTACATCTGTCGGTATCAGAGCCAATAACGGCATATTCTAATTGATTGGTATCGGCTATATAGCAGATCAAATTCCGATCCTTTTTTGTTGTATCTATGAAACTGTGGGAAAGCTGTGATCCAGGCTATTTCTTTCTTGATGCAGAGCTATTCAATTACCAAACGTATTTTAGCTACATTGGACTGGTTTTCCTAACTTTAATGTACTTGAAGTGTGCACGGCATTGTGCAGTGTATTATCTAGGAAATACAAATAACGGATTGGGAGTATCAGCAGATACTCAATATTAAATTACTCAATATCTGCAGATACTCAATATTAAATGTCATTATTAAGGGAAGTAAAGAACAGATATCCAAGGTTTTTTGTCTGATGGAAGAATAACAAAATACAACTCATAGTTCTAGTAAATAAGACAGTAGTGTGTCTCTGTGTCTCTCTCAGCATCGACGGGGCACCGGGTGAGAGAGTGAACACTGAACAGTTTAACTTTTAAGTACCTCGGAGTCCACATATCCGAGGACTTGACATGGACCACACATTGACAGTGTTATCAAGAAGGCACGACAACGCCTCTACTTCCTTAGGCGCCTAAGGAAGTTCAAAGTGAGTCAGAAGATCCTCAAGAACTTCTACTCATGCACAATAGAGAGCATCCTGACTGGCAATATCACCTCTTGGTTTGGGAATAGCACTGCACAAGACCGTAGCAGACTACAGAGAGTGGCCCGTTCAGCCGAACACACAATTGGAGGGGGGCTTCCCACTCTCCAAGACATTTACAACAAGCGCTGCATGGGTAAGGCTAAGAGTATAATCAAAGACCCCAGCCACCCAAACAACTGCCTCTTTGAACTGCTGCGGTCAGGCAAGCGATACCGGAGTCTCATGGCAAGCACAGAGAGACTCAGAAGGAGCTTCTATCCCCAGGCCATCAGGATGCTCAATGAACAATGAACAATAACAGACCATCAAATACACCCACAACACACACATCCACACGCACTTTAAATAAACAACACACTGTAGCACCCACTTTAGACACTAACACACTTTATATTTATTGGCATCAAGGTGGCACCACAAGCTAAGCTATACCTCACCATTTCTACACTGTACTGTATCTGCATCATTGTATAGACTGTACATATACTGTATATATGTATTGAACATTTTTGTTTTGTTTACGTACTTGACTTTCTATTTTATACTTATATTATACTATTTTATCTTGTTATTTTATCTAGCACACTCACAGGAGCAAAACAGAAAGAAGCATTTCATGCAAAAGTATTCTGTATTTCTGTATGACAACTAATAAAGAAACTTGAACTTGAAACTGTACCAAATGTCACAAAGACAAATTCCAGTAGCCTACACTTACTGTATTTGGTGAGTGTTTTTTATTCTGATGTCTACTTTAATTATTCTCTTACTTCTTCTGCTTTTGATATACATGTTTCGTAGGTGTCCCACTAATTTACTAAGAATAGAAAGGAAGCTGTAGGCCAAGGCTTTGGCATAATCTGCTGAGCTAAAGCTGGACACACAAGCTGAAGCTGGACAGACAGCATCATACCTCTTTGAACCAGTTAAGCAATTAATCAAGCAATTAGGTTGATTAGATAAGATTGATCTTTATTTATCCCCTTGGGGAAATTTGGGTTGCCCCGATGTGTGAGCTCCAGGTATTGACAATGCCGATGCTACACTGTACTGTACATACCCTACCACATGGCCCCTAGTGGCCACCACCATTATGTGCAAGGCGGAGTCTCCAGCGTAGTTCACCGGCGGCCATCTTGTCACAGGCAGCACGCCCAATCATAACATGAATGTCTATGGTGCATGCACTATTGAAATAACCATACATTTTCAACAATTTGTTTATTACAAACGTTATAAACGTGGCTATGATTCAGGATGCTTGGACATGTTAAAATTATTTTCATATGAAAGTCCATTTTAAGTATGCAGTATGATAACTACCTCTCTGACGTTTATAATAAACCAAACCGTTTGAAAATAAGTTGAAGATTTAGCAAGCTATGGTTATTTCAATAGTATATGCACCATAGACATTCATGTTATGAGTGGGCGTGCTGCCTGTGGGAAGATGGCCGCCATGTGGCAACGTCGGTCTCCATTGGCCAGCAGTGCGGGTGAGTCATCTAGCCTTTATATATGTATATGGTCACCACAACCCAACATATTGTAGATAGATACAGTAAGTCAATGAGAGCCGGCATATCTACTGTATTTATTTACTGTATATTTTATTCCATTTTTATTCTACTCTTATCTTAGGCAATTTGATTTGTTTTGTTATTCTTATTTGTGACCTGTTCTGTCTAAATGTTTAAATGTTGGCGATTTGCAGTGTAAAATTTCCCTCGGGATAATAAAAGTATTTCTATTCTATCTATTCTATTCTATCACCAGGGTTATCAAGTGGGCACCTCCCTTCACTGGTATGTTGTTAAGTTAGGCCCACGACACCTCAGGATGAAGGCTGAATAGTTAGCTCCATCATCCCAGAACCACCACCTTCCATGCTAGCTCTCACTGTCCATGTTATCCTAGCCTTGTGTCGAAAACAGAACTATTCCTGATAACAATAGCGGCATATCTAAGCTTTTTCGTTTCATAAGCCTCCTCCACTGAATCCTCCCAGGGCACCATCAATTCTATAAAGTAAACTATCCGCTGACTTGTAGACCATAACTCAAGTTAGTGTTAACTATGTCTTGTGGAACAACACGTTTTCATCCCAAATCTACCTGCATCTCCCAATCATTAGCTCCCTTTAGCTGGACTGACTCAGACCTGCCAGAAAAATCGACCTCCCCTACATTTCTCTGTACTCTACCCGATAACATCCTTAATTCACCTGTACTTTTCTGCTTTAAATTCCTGCCATTAAGCTTTTTTTTTTTTTTTTTATCTATCCATCTTTTTTTATCTATTTTTTGTCCTCACTTTTCCCCAGTATTTTTCTCCCATCCCAATTTAGTCGTTATGCCAATTCCCTTCCTGGTCGTTGCACGCATTCCCCCCCCCCCCCCACTGTCGGCCTAGGGAGGGTGAAGACTATCACATGTCTCCTCCGATACATGTGGAGTCAGCCAGCCGCTTCTTTTCACCCGACAGCGAGGACTCTCACTGGGGGAATGTAACGCGTGGGAGGATCACACTACCGGAGGTACCGCTGACAGCTGGATTCGATCCCAGAGTCTCTGCGGTGGTAGGCAAGTGCTTAGTCCACTGCACTACCCAGCCGCACTCTGCCACTAAGATTTTTAAACCTGGTTTTGTATACAGACCTGAGAAAGTCTTACAGCCTGGGTGTTGCCATATTTGAACAGTGGACACAATGGCTTCCCATCTACCCATTGTTTTAGATTCGGTGGTGATGGCAGCACACATAAGTAGCCCCTATCAGGAATTTTACACAATTTTCCTCCATACTACCACAGGTCCATCCAGTTAAGCTTCCTCTTCTCTACACTTTCCCAGTTCATCCACTGTCCCTGCTTAGCCTGGTACACCTCCCTACTTCCTCTTGTCGATGTACCTACTCCACTACCAGCTTCCTCCTTCCTGTGTAACCTGCTTTGCTCCCCCCCAGCCTTGTTGCACCAACCTTACCTACAAAGGACCTCATTCACCAACATTGTTGTAAATTTCCTCTTAAAGGAAAACTCCCAACATTTTGGGAAATTAGCTTATTTGGCATCTACCCTGGAGTTAGACAAAAAGATACATACCCTTTTTCTTCTCTGTGCATGCCGTAGGAGTAGGAAGACACGCACTGTTAGCCTAGCTTAGCGTCAGTCACTGGAAGTAGGTTCCTCCATTAGCCTAGTTCCAAACGTCTTCCTACTCCTACTGCATGCACAGAGAAGAAAAAGGTATGCATCTTCTTGTCTAACTCCAGGGTTCCCAAAATGTTGGAGTGACATACCTTTTTCTTCTAGTGCATGCAGTAGGAGTAGGAAGAAACGCACCGTTAGCCTAGCTTAGCATCAGTCACTGGAAGTAGGTTCCTCCATTAGCCTAGTTCCCAACGTCTTCCTACTCCTACTGCATGCACAGAGAAGAAAAAGGAGTTTTCCTTTAACCATCGGGCAAAAATGCAGAAGGAATATTAATGGTTTTTGGCACACTCCAGCGGTGAAGCTGGGGTGGTGCAGGGGGAATATTAATGGTGGGTCTCTGGCAAACTCCAGTGGCTAAATTGTGGTAGTGCAAAGGGTGCATTCATGTACATTTGATTTTTTATATATATATAAAAGCTGTTGCAGTGAAATTCTACCACTGTACTAAACAGTGGTGGTTCCCACAATACAGTGTCAATATTCTGGCATCATTTGAATTCTTCATGAGAAATACGTTGTGGGTAGGTTCAGAGATAAGTATCTTCACCGATGTCATTGGAGACATAGCTTCAAGTTCTCAAGTTCTTTAGTTCTTTAATAGTTGTCATACAGAAGTACAGAATACTTTCATACAAAATGCTTCTTACTGTTACGCTCCAGAGACTGTGCTAGACAAGATAGTACCAAATAACATAATAACATAATATAGCATGAATTTAGAAGAAGAGAATGAGGTCACAGTGTTCGGTATAGACATATGTACAATGTTCTGAGTTACCATATAATATACAATACACAATACTATGCAGTGTACTAATGTACAGTACTATCTAGTGCAAAGCAGAAATGGGATGAGGTACAATTTTAGGTACAATTTACAGTAAGGTGTACGAGTTGTAGTGCAATCCTTCGTCCATAAATATAAAGTGTGGGGAGTGGGTGCTACAGTGTGTTTGTTTAAAGTGGGTGTGTGCTATAAAGTGTGTGGAGTGGGTGCTACAGTGTGTTTGTTTAAAGTGAGTGTGTGCGTGTGGATGTGTGTGCTATGTGCGTTTGGTGGTTGTTGTTGTGTAGTGTTCATTCATTGTTCGTTCAGGGTGAAGAGGGATTATTCCCTGCTGCCTTCTTTCAAAAATATCTCAATATTAGCGTCTTGTTAGTGAGTACACACGTCACCAGAAAGATCTGTCGTGCGGACAACAGGGGCCGACTCTGGGATGAAGCTCTTGTACACGGATGGTACATGATCATTTGTGTGTCGCGTTACTGAAAACTACAATGAGCTAGGGACAGAATAAGAGAGGGGGGAGAGAGAGTGTGTCAGTGCAGGGAGTGCACGTAGACATAAACCGGCATTGACAACGTGGGCAAGCTATAACACTGAAGAAGGAATACATAATTCCGAAACATGTTTGTTTCAGGCTGCCATTAAATTTTGAACCTGAGAGTGCTGGTCTGGCTTCACGGCTTCTTTTATACAACGTGGGCATAGGAAATGCTTGCAGAAAAGTTTGTGAATGCCAAAATCGGCTCAAAAGGGTCTTAAGTGGAGCTTTAACAAGCATGTTGCTAATGCTGGGCACTTATTTGAAAACAATTATGCAGGGCCACCTCCTGGTGGACATGATGACCAGGCTGTGATGTATAACTTCCAGTTCCACTTTCATCAGTCATCTACTAGTGTTATGCTAGAAGCATTACAATTACAAACCAGTAATGCAAGGAAATCAACTGGAGGGGATACACTAGATCATTTTCCACCAAACTAGCTACTCCATTAATTACAGAGCAAATAACGCATACATTTAACCTTTCTCTATTAACAGGTAGGCTATAGCCTGATTCCAAATGCATGGGAAACAGTCCATGTAAACCCTTTGCATAAAAGAAGTGGAGACAGAAGTGACCTAAATAATTATCGTCCAATCTCCAAGCTATCCTGCCTGCGTCTATTCTTTTACCAATGGATTTCCAGTTCCGCGTTCTGCGATCTGATTGGCCACTGACGTACGCTAGTTCTGCCCCCCGGTAAGTTATCTACGCCAGTGCCAACTCTGCGGTAAACAGCTGTTTCCGTGTTTCCGCATATAATATTGTAGCTTGACAATTTAAAGAAATGACGCTCTCAGAGATTCAGCTGAGTAGTGTGAAGCACCTCTGTATTCATGGATTTCTATTGAATGCTCATGCAGTTTTTAGGCTATTCTTATGCCATGCTCACTCCGGCGTTAGAAGGTAGCCTAATAACTGGCATGTTTCAACAGCAGTCGTCTGATGTGGCTGCCGTTCGCGCAATAATGAGGTCGTGTTTTGAACATTTGAGCAGGCTGCAGGCTGTTAGTAGAGTTGTGTGGAATCACGTTAATATAGAGAGATGAAAACAATACGTTATTTCGATTGATATGAATTGGATAATGCAGGCGCGAGCAGGCAGCGTCTATTCTTTTACCAACGGATTTATTAGCGCACATAAAGTCATAGGCGGAAACACGGAAACAGCCGTTTACCGCAGAGTTGGCACTGGCGTAGATAACTTATCGGGGGGCCGAACTAGTGTACGTCAGTGGCCAATCAGATCGCAGAACGCGAACCCGCATCCTGCCTAGCAAAACTCCTGTAATCATTGGTAAACAACTAGGGATGGGTGTGAGTAATTGATTACTCAAGTAATCAAACTTGCCATTTCAACAGAACTCTCACTATGAAATCCTGTGAGGCGTGAAGGAAGACCCACCCAACCCCACCTCACCTACCCAACCACCCCCAATGTACAGTTTTTACGTCAAATGTATATACTCTCTTTTCTGGACTCTTTTTGTATCACAAACAGTACTGTATTTGCAAATCTGGTATGTCATAAAAGTATAGATGTAGCAGTACTGTCTATCTGTATGTCATATGTCCTGATGAATTGAAAATGGGGGACCCTGATGTAAACAAGACGAAAGTCTTTCTCTGGTCTGCATCCCCTTAACAATTGTGTGTATTGAGCTGTACTGTATTGTACCCATTCTGCAATCTGTTAATAAAGTTTTCAATCAATCAATCAATCAATCAATCAATGGATAGTATGACAAAAGGTTTGTTGCGTTGGAATACAGCTAGTTAAAAACAGCGGTTTGTGTTTGTGCATTTCCAAATTGTGTCAACATCATGTCACCCACTTTGCATAGCGTGCATAGACTATTGATACGGACATGCCGTTCATAGCTATTGATAGACATGCCGTTCATAGCTATTGATACAGAAATGCTGTTCATAGCTATTGATACGGACATGCCGTTCTATGAGCGGCTGCAGACAGGGTACAGTAACTTGTAACTGACAACTGAGACATAATAAAAAAAATCAGTAGCGTCTGTCTGTCTGTCTGTCTGTCTGTCTGTCTGTCTGTCTGTCTGTCTGTGTGTGTGTGAGACTCTGTGCAATATCTCGGTATTGCTGCTGCCATACATTATTATTTTATATTATTATTATTATTATTATTATTATTATTATTATTATTATTATTATTATTATTATTATTATTATTATTATTATTCATATTTATATTATTATCTCTTTTCCTGCCTGTACCTCCTCTTCCCCCCCTCCCCCATGCTTTGGTGGTCCTCTTTGGTGGAAAGACAAGATTTAGAATGTGTTTAATTGTTTATAATAATATAAAGCCATGATTGGAGATTGTCAAAATTACATTACTTCATTATTGGAATGAACCTGTGGACCTTATTGTATGGTACACACAAACAAATTATTGGCTTAGGCTTAAGGAAAGTGCCTACAGTTTATAATTAACTTAGAACGCCCTACAGGGGACATTGAGGTTAGGTGCACTAGTGCCTATGGGTCAATTTAGAGCACTGTAGGGGGGAAAAATCGATACGTAGTAGTATCGCGATACTTTGCGTGGCGATACTGTATCGATACAGGGACGGCAATTATCGATATTTAATTATTCATAAAAAAAATTTAAATTTAAAAAGATTTGTATAAGGAAGTTGCATTGTTCATTTCAATACCTGTAATAGTACAGTAGTCCACACACACACACACACGTGCATTCAGTTAAGTTGGAATATGACTGTAATACAAACAGTTCAGTTTGTCAGGTACATGCAACACAGATTACAGTGTTTACATCTGTCAGCTTGAGAAAATACCATGTTCTGCAATACAAATGATTGAAATTTTTTGCAATACTCAGCGTATTGCGATATATTTAGTATCACGATACTATCGTATCGTGACGCAAGTATCGCATCGTGAGGTCTCTGGCGATTCCCACCACAGTGGTGACCAAGCAGGTCACCACAATCTGTAATTGTTTAAAAAGAAAATTGATGATTATGTGAATGTAAATACTCGATGACACTGAAAATAAGGACTCTGTAATTTCAGAGTAATTTTTTGTTTAAATAAAGATTTAATTGATAGCATTAACTCTGTTTTCACTCCTCTGTTAATCTAGTGATATGACCTTTTTATTTTTTAACTTGTGAATACTACTGCAAAGGATCGTTTTTGGATTAACTTAAAATATACAGCATCTATTATTTATTTATTTTATAATATGTATTTATCGTGGTATAGTAAAAGTCCACACCTTTGCATAAATCCATACCTTCATAATTGGTATATCTTCTGGCCCTAATTGGCACCTCATATACTGATAATGACCGAAGTGGGTTTGGGAGTTGCTGTTCCCATAATTATAGGATTCTTCTGGACTTCTAGCTCCCTATGGGCTGAGTAGCCCTATCTGGCATGGTCAAATATCTCCCTAATTAACATGGAAGGAATTCAACTTCAGTTTATAGATGATTGGGTTTAATCCAACACATGTTGATGGGTAGGGGCTCTCTGTGAAATAACAATGATTCATATAGCTTGAGTCTGCAGTTACATACTGTATTAACCCTCGTGTGGTGTGGTTGGTGGGAAACGTTTTCAATGTTTACTAAAAGAGAATTTATACAATTAATTGTTTTTTTTAACCTGAGACTCATTGGCCTTTCTTTCAGCTGTCATCTCCCTGAACTGTGCCACAATGACACCCCCCATACCATATAAACTCTGACTCCATTGCCTATACCCTCCTAGGCTCTATTATCCATACTGTACACACTTTGAACTGTTGCCTAATTCCTATACTCAATGTATACATACCTCCTGCTTTCACTGTCTACAACTGCCCTACACTGTAATCAGAATAATCATAACTACAGGGGCTGACACCCAGTTGCTGGCTAGGCCTGGGTCTGTCCGTGAGAATGTTGTGCCGTCAAGCCAAGCGGCTCCCACGCCACACGTTCTGCGTCTGTGTTTGGTGAGCCTGGTGTTACGTCTGTCAACTGGTTGTCAGCAAGGGGGCTCGAGGCCTCTTGAGGCACAGCGCGGGTATGTATTTTGTGTAAATGTAAATTGTAGGTGAAAACAAGTAATGGTGAGAATTAAACAAAAAGGTTCACTGTGTACCTTCACTGTCTGCCTCCAAATTTTTTCATTTATATTTAAAAAATAAATAAAACATGATTTATTCCATTCATGTCTTGATTATAATAGATTATTTTTTATACATTTTATCACCAAAAAACGAATAGTACTTTTATTGATCAAATGTGTGATCTACCAGAGCTAAATGGCAAATAGTAACCATGTATGCTGTCTATAGTATATCGCTTGTAATTGAGATACAATTAAGATTATTTAAGTATGTATACAAACACCACACAACAAGGGTTAAAGCCTAATCATACATCACAAGACGTGACATGATGCCCCGTGACACGACTCCTTCACGACGTGGCCCCCACTCACCTGAATGTCTCCGGGGAAAAACACAACGTGTGCACCACTGCCCCCATCCCGGCCGAGGTCTGCGTCCGAGCCACAGCGACCTGGACCCGGTGAAGGAGGCCGGAGCAAGAGCAGGTCGTTGACTCTGTTCTGGTCGTATCCTGACACAGCTTTCAGGCGCTGCAGCCTCTGCGGGCTTCCAGGGCGTGTGTCCGGGCTTCCTGGTGGTGATGAACACCCCGGAGGCGCGGAGTCTGACGATGACGTTCCTGCCACAGAGCTCATCATCACCCTTGGGCGGCTATCATAGGCACTGGGAAGAAAACAGGATTAGTTGTGTGTCTTGGCGCAGTAGTTGACTCGACTATCCGTGCCGCTGCTACCTGCCTACCGAGCTAACATGAGCTGGATGATCCGACAGACTGCCCAGCAGCATCATCAGCAGGGCGAGCACGACACCTACTGACCAAACCACTCCCAGAGACTTGTGCGTCAGTTCATCGATATAATGGTTGATATACTCCTCGTTGTAACTTGTGTCCTGAACTTTGGCTTTCTAAAATCGCTTAAATGTACTAGAAACACGTAAATAAAAGTATTACTTTTTCTTTAGCAGTTTTGTCGCATTATGTGGACGCTGTTCATCTAAAGAAAGACGGGCTGGCGGTCGCGTCTATTCGAATCCTAACGCAATTTATGCTTCCGCGTTTTGCGCTCTGATTGGCCACTGATGATTCTGGTCGCACCGGTTAAGCTTAGGCACTCTTTCGAAGTTGTCTTAGAGCTGGGCGATAGAACACCAGCCCTGATTCCAAACTCTAACCTTAACCAACTTCGAAAGAGTCGCCTAAGCTTAACCAGTGATAAATTAGGCGTTAGGTAGTTTGCTGCTTGGTCGAGGCGGAAATGGGCGCGTCAACGCGATTGGGCGCACATGTCACATGACCAGAAACGTCAGTGGCCAATCAGATCGCACCAGAACGGCAGTGGTCAGCTGACGTCGGCTTAGTACGTGTACGTCGCACGAGCCCCTCTGCGCATGGTAATTGGCTGCAAGAGCACCATGTTTACGGGTCCCGGTCACAGATCTACTATTGCAGCATAAGAACTGTAGTCGAGATCGGTGAATTGCGTTGCAGTACTTCGCCGCGAATGGGTTTGTATTTGATCTTGTGTGTGTCTGCTCTGCTCTGCTACTGCTCCGACAACAACTTTTCTGAAAGTGTAGTAATAGCAACGCAAGTATGACACTTTATGCTTGGTATATGCTTACATTACATCTAGAATATTTGTGAATGGTCTTGATATGCATGCCATTGCTGAATAGCGTAGTGTATTTTTCTTATTATGGGAAAGTTTAGCCCCTTCTTACGTGCACATCGCAGTCACGAAGGGGCTAGGAAAGTTGGACTTTGAGCATGTTTTGTAACTCTTTCACTTGATTGATTGATTGAAAACTTTATTAACAGATTGCAGAATGGGTACAGTACAGTACAGCTCAATACATACAATTGTTAAGGGGATGCAGACCAGAGAAAGACTTTCGTCTTGTTACATCAGGGTCCCCATTTTCAATTCATTGTAACATATATGACAGTACTGCTACATCTATACTTTTTATGACATACCAGATTTGCAAATACAGTACAGTTTGTGATACAAAAAAGAGTCCAGAAAAAAAGAGTATATACATTTGACGTAGAAACTGTACATTGGATTGGGGGGGTGGGGGGGGACTGTACATTGGAGGTGGTTGGGTGGGTGGGTGGGGGGGTTGGGTAGGAGTGGGGGGGGGGAGGTTGGGTAGGAACATATGATGGGGAGGGGACTGTACATTAGGAGGGGGTGGGTGGGTGGGAGGGAAATATACATACGGCGGGGAGGGAATATATATTAGGAGGTGGTGGGGGTTTTGGGCATTTACGGTGGCCAGTTTCGAATTGCAGCCTCCCGTAGGTGCTCTTTAAGGGCGGTTTTGAATGTGGGCAGGGATTCACATTCCTTTACAGCTTTGGGTAGGGCGTTCCACATTGTTGTGGCATAATTGCGAAACGTGTTTAGTCCCTTGTTTGAGCCGAATCTGGGTTTAACATGATTTGTTGAGCTTCCTCTGGTGTAGTGGTTGTGGTATTCACTGACCTTTGGGAAGTGTGGTGTGGAACACCACAGCTTACTGTGAGGGGGGGGGGGGGATAGGGTACCGTTTACCTCCACCATCTGCTCTCTCCCCTCCAGGTAGGATTGCATCCAGCTCACTGATAGACTATCAAAACCAATTGCTTTTAGCTTATCAATCAGAATGGTGTGATTGACAGTGTCGAAGGCCTTTTGTAGGTCCAGCATGACCATGTTGCAGTATTTGCCCGCGTCCACCTCTTGTTTGATGTGGTCGTTTAAATAGAGAAGGCATGTGTCAGTGGAGTGGGATGTTCTGAAGCCAGATTGGAATTCGTAGATTAGATTTTTTTCCGCAAGGTATTTTTCGACCTGTTCGTATACAATTTTTTCCATGACTTTCGAGATGGAGGTAAGGATAGAAACAGGGCGGTAGTTGCCTGGGTCTAATTTACTGCCTTTTTTGTGCAGAGGGGTCACTCTCGCAATTTTGAAGTCCGTGGGGACGTGTCCCTGTTTTATGGAGAGGTTTATTATGTGTGTGATGACTGGGGTGATGGCGGCTGCTGAGTCTCTGAGGAATTTGGAGGGGATGTTGTCATGGCCAGTGGCTGAATAACCATTAAGAATTCATCATGAATGACATGATGTAACATTATTCTATGACCTAGGTGCATGTGGGTGTTGGATGAATATAGGAATATATTAGTGAACATGGAAACAGTTTAGACTTGAACCTGTGATCTCAAAATATGTGAAATCCAGGTTTCCAATAATACAATGAACTGAGACAGGTAATTGTGTGGCAGGCTGGCATCACCAGGAGGGGAAGAACATTTCTGACATGGTATACAGTACTCGGTACTGTTACATTTGTGACATACAATATATGCAAATATACAGTACTGTTAAACAGAGATCCTAACAGAAAATATATACATACGAGGGGGAGGAAACTGTACAGTGGGAGGGGGGGTTTGGACATTTACGGGGGCCATACAGATATATATCATGACATTTATGACAATACATGACATACAGGTATACAGTACTGTTACATTTGTGACATACAAGATATGCAAATATACCATATGGCTAATGGTCCATATCCGCTTCCATTAATTTGTGCTAAGCTAGGCTAGCTTGCAGATGCTTTCTACTGAAATATAATATCTATGGCCTTATATCTTTTTCTAGTTTTGGGAGAGTTGCTCATGTTCAAACCTTGACAGTTCAGACAGCAACATGAGCGAATTTCTCCACATGCTAAGAGAGGCATCAAGAGACGTTTTGGAGCTGCTCCTCTCACAATGAATGGGACGACCATGGAAAGTGTGTAGTTTACATTTTGTTGTGCAGAACTATTGGACTAGGCTACTTTTTGAAGTTGGTATGAGTGTGGAAATCCAACCCCATCAATCTGTTAATTAATTAACATGAATTCTTCCTAGTTAATAAACAATACTAGTAACTAATACCTTGGTGAACTACAGTATAGTCAAGAGATAATGATTTAAATCTTACATTCTAAATCTAAGATTTCGATTTCAATTCAGTCTAATCAATGTTGGATTGTTACAGTCCTATTTGAGTAAACGGTATAGAGAAACATTCTCCCATTCGTTGTGAATGGAGCAGCTCCAGAAAAACTTATTTATCTGGTTTCTAGATTTGGGATAACTATCCCGAGAAACCAAGATTGTTGGAATGATGCACTGAATATCTTTGATTGATTGATTGAAAACTTTATTAACAGATTCCAGAATGGGTACAATACAGTACGGCTCAATACACACAATTGTTAAGGGGATGCAGACCAGAGAAAGACTTTCATCTTGTTTACATCAGGGTCCCCCATTTTCAATTCATCATGACATTTATGACATACGCGACATACAAATATACAGTACTGTTTAAGAGACAGAGATCATAAAATAAAATATATACATTCGAGGGGGAAGAAACTGTACATTGGAGGGGGTTGGGTGGGTGGGAGGGGGTTTGGACATTTACCGGGGCCAGTTTCGAATTGCAGCCTCCCGTAGGTGCTCTTTGAGAGCGGTTTTGAAGGAGGGTAGGGATTCACATTATTTTACGGCTGTGGGTAGGGCGTTCCACATTGTTGTGGCATAATTGTGAAACGTGTTTTAGTCCCTTGTTTGAGCCGAATCGGGGTTGAATATGATTTGTGGAACTCCCTCTTCATATCATGAGATGCTGTAAAACAGACGTAACATTTGTACTCTTATACAGTAGGCTACATGGTAAAGCTATCAGAATACTGGGCTGGACAGTTTGCAGAGTGATGTCTTCCAGTGCCTTGGGCCGTCGTTTGGTGGCCTGTCTCCTCAACGTCTCTGAGGCCCGCAGGAAGGACTTGGTGGAGATGGTGGCAAGGGCAGCCTTATATGACAGCAATGGCAAGTCCAAACCTACAGTACAGTAGGAGGGGTAAATCAGTCCTTACGGTTTATACAGTAGTTTAAAATCAATACGACACTGGTTCTAAAATGATATATTTTTTTCCCATTAATTTCATTATGCAATAGAGTACTTTTTATGTAATCTGCTTTAAAAATAAACTGCAATCATGGCATGCTTAAAGCTGCAGTAGGCAACTTCGGAGAAATTAGCAAGAGTGAGTTTACCTGCCACGCAGAAATAGGGCATTCTCTGCATCACTTTTCAAGTCCATGCATTGCATGTGCAACAAAGGTTACTGGTTTATTCCACTTCTTTGGCATTTGATATAGGCTACAAGAATATCTATAAAATAACTATAGACACCTATGCACGCCTTGAAAGTACTGTACAGAATTTTGGCAACAAGGAGGATGTTAAAAATCTGGGGCATTGATGAATGTAGATTTTGTGTGGAAGAGACAGAAGATTTATCAGACCTTTTTAGGTACTGTCCTTATGTATACCTAGTCTGTTTTTGGAATGGTGTGCAGAACTGGTTATTGAATTGCAATATCAGTTGTTATATAGCATTACTGGCCTCGCGTCTCGCTCTTCGCCATAATGAGATATCTCTTATCTCCAGCACCTACTGTGCTCATGAACAAAACAAATGCACCCATGCACCTGACCAGGCCCCGCCCCAGCATCCTCCTATAAGACGCCGGATATGGTCACACTCCCCCTTCCTCTTTTTTTGTTTCCATCATGGACGCTGCAGTGCACTCCATGAACTAGTTGTTATGAAATGCAGAGAGAAATTGAACAATGTTGGGTTTTCGCCGGAGATTCACCAGCCCCTGGAATCTTCTCGGCACATCCAACAGCGCATCGGGCCTGTCCTGGGTTTCCTCGTCTCGTGACAGCGGACCGAGGGACGTCGCACGGCGGCTAGCTGTCGGGCTAGGTCGCGCACAGGTAGGGCCTGCGCTGCCAGGCATTAATGCTAGCATTTGTGATACTGCTCGTTGTCCCGTGAGACAGCCGAGTTGTGTATTGGCGCGAGGGGCAGGATATTTGAGAAAACATGGTCGTCATGACTCTGTTTTGGGTGTTTTCCCAGCTATCCTAGTGCGCACGGCTAATGCTAATGCTACAATGCTGGGTCTCCGTTTCTTGTTACCCGCCGAGGGCTGTCTTTTTAAAAGGTCTTCCCTCCTCTTAACCATTCATGCTGACGGTCAATCGGTGTCTACTGTTGGGAGTTTTGACGGGGGCTTGTTTACCATTTCATGGGTGGATGGGCTGAGGCCTAGGGCTGGTGTGCTTTTTGTGAATCTATGAATTGTGTGCGGGACTGGTGTTTCTCTGGTCTGCATCCCCTTAACATTGTGTGTATGGGCTAGCCTATTCTGCAGTGTGTTAGTGGAGTTTACGTTCATTTATTCATTTACCCCTTCATGGGTGCACACCACAGTGGAGGTTGCTGCATTCCTACTAGTGAGGCAGTGCTTTCACTAGTAGTCGTTTTTTGTTGCAGCCACCACTGGTGCTCCGTGCTTGTGAAGCAGGTGGCATCAGTCATGTTGGAACGGTGTCCCGCCCGGCCGACGCCATGAGGCGAGTCGGCTCGGCAGGTGGCTGGTGGGCTGTTAAGCCTATACCGCCACGGTATAGAATTAGCAGTGACTAGTAACATTGTTCGAATTGCTGTTTTTTCTGTCAAAAATGGTGTCGGGTGGCGGGGCCTTAGGGCCAGCCGACGTCGAAACATCGCGCAAGGTTTTGACGTTATTAGCTTTGACCTAGCCGCAAGCTATAACCGCAGGGAGGGCTAGGATGCTGTCAACGCTTGTTTACAGACATCTTGGTTGGATCAGTCTCCCCTTGAGGGGGTGAGACGTTTTTTCCCTCCTCAGGGCTCCCCTCTCCGCAGAGGGACTTTGGTTTTTCCGCAGGAGCGCGGGCGGTATTTGACCTAGGCCCCACACCGCCTCACACCGCGCAGCCAGAGGTGAGGGCGCGGCCTCGCCAGCGGCTGTGGCGAGGCCCTCAACCAGCGGCCATGTTTTCCCCGCCTGAGGTACCCTGGACGCGTGAATACTTTACCCAAGGCAGTTGTCCTTCCGTGTTCGGTTTGCGCGCCCTGATTGGCCTCTCGGCGCCCAATCGCTATACTACTATCACTTCAGTTCCACAGCCCCATTTCCTCGTATTGTTTTCCCCTCCGCCGTGCATCATATACTAAAACTAACTATCACTCAACTTCCTCGTATTGTTTTCGCCTCCGCCGTGCATCATATACTAAAACTAACTATCACTCAACTCACTATCACTCAACTCGCTACCGCCGTGCATCATATACTAAAACTAACTATCACTCAACTCACTATCACTCAACTCGCTACCGCCTGGCATCATATACTAAAACTAACTATCACTCAACTAACTATCGCCTAACTCGCTACCGCCGAAGAGTCTCACAATATACTAACTCAATAGCTAAGGGGATGCAGACCAGAGAAAGACTTTCGTCTTGTTTACATCAGGCTCCCCCATTTTCAATTCATCATAACATATATGACACACAACATACAGATAGACAGTACTGCTACATCTATACATTTATGACGTACCAGATTTGCAAATACAGTACTGTTTGTGATACAAAAAGTGTCCAGAAAAAGAGTGTATATACATTTGACGTAGAAACTGTACATTGGAGGAGGCTGGGTTGATGTGATGTCGATTGATATGAATAGTGCGTTACGTTAATGGAGAGATGAAAACAATACGTTATTTATATTGATGTGAGAGATGAAAACAATACGTTATTTATATTGCCGTGATGTCGATTGATATGAATAGCGCGTTACGTTAATAGAGAGGTGAAAACGGGCGGCTACGTGGCGTAGTGGGCAAGGCGCTGGCCACGAAATGCTGGAGACGCTGGGCTCGTCAGTTCGAGCCCAGCGCTCCACATTTGCTTTCAGTTTAGCTGGTCGTCCGTACTAATACACATTGGCCGTATTAGGGGGTGGGAAACTGATGGGTGGGGATCGGGCGTTGTGGACAGCGACTCCTACAGGTCGGTTGGTGCGCCTGCGCAGTAGAATCAGGAAGTGTCGGGGGCAGCGTGAGCCTCCCACGCGTTACTCCTCGCCACTGAGAGATCGAGCTGTGCAGGTGAAAAGATGCGACTGCTGTTACCTCAAGTACCGGAGGGGACTTGTGCTATGTATGACTTAGTCCACATTGCAGCCGGCTTGTGGGAGGCAAGAAACAGCGTCAGTGACAGGGGAGGGTTGAATTGGATGATACGAAATTGGGATGGGAGAAAATATAGAAAAAATGGGAGAAAAAGTGGATAAAAAAAAAAATAGAGGCGAAAACAATACGACGTTAACTGAAAGCTGATGCACGGCGCTTGAGTGATAGTAGTATATTGAGCGAGTAGTTAGGCGATAGTAGGGCTAACGCGATTGGGCGCTGAGAGGCCAATCAGGGCGCGCAAACCGAACGCGGAAGGACAACTGCCTTGGGTAAAGTATTCACACACCCTGGACACAAAGAAAACAGATCGCAAGGGCGATAGCCTTGGCGGCCAAGGGATCTGCTACATTAGATGAGCACGCCCTAAAAAACTGTCGCCGTCTAGCTGTGTCTAGCTCGCTCTCCGGTCACTCCCCCCCCCCCCCCCCCCCCCCCAACACCAGCGGGATAAGGGCTCTGATTTGTTTCCTTTGGCTGCGGGCCGCGTGCCTTCAATGAAGCGCAAGCGGCCCCACGTTTCGCTTCTGATGGGGACAGGGGCTGACACCCAGTTGCTGGCTAGGCCTGGGTCTGTCCGTGAGAATGTTGTGCTGTCAAGCGGCTCCCACGCCACACGTTCTGCGTCTGTGTTTGGTGAGCCTGGTGTTACGTCTGTCAACTGGTTGTCAGCAAGGGGGCTCGAGGCCTCTTGAGGCACAGCGCGGGTTCCACCGACCTCGCCTTTGCCAGGCCGGGTATCACGTTAGTGCCTCCCACGGCCGGAAGACCGGCGGTGGTCTGGCAGGCGCGTGTGATTTGGGTGGTAGTAATATCACTGCAGGGCTACGGTGTGTAGGAACCCACCCTATCGGGCAGTGTGATGTCAGCTTCCCCGTATCAAACCGGCCCTTTCTGTCGGGGTCCCCCCTTGGGTGCGATTGCCTCGTTGGTAGTGTCGGGGTGCGGTATCCCAGCTCCATGAGATGCCCTGCTCGCGCGGTTGGCGAGTCCAGGGTTGGCACCGCACAGCGGGTGGGACTGGGCCGCCTATCTACGGTTTCTGGTGGACCAGCGCCAAGTGGCGGCGGGTGCGCTTGGGATTATCATCACATATGGCTACAGCAGTGCCATATGTCGAGGTGGATGGAGAGAACGCTGAGGCGGGGACTTGTGTTTACACAACCCCACCCGTTTTCAGGTTTGGTACAGACCCTATTGTCGGGGTCACCAGCAGTGACAGCTCTGGCCGACGAGATCCAATCTCTGTGGGTGAAGCAAGCCATCGTCGTGGTCCCAAAGGAGGACGCGATGCATGGCGTTTCCTCCCGGTATTCTCTGGTGCCCGAGAAATTGGGGGGGGGGGGGGGGGGGGGGGGGTCAGACCCATACTGGACCTGTCCCATGGAAGGTTCAGCATTTTGACCGTCTCCCACCTGTTGAACGCTGGCAGGTGGGGGCCTGGTTCTCCTCCATAGACCTGTAGGATGCGTATTCGCATCCCGATCTTCCATCCTAGGGCTTACCTACTCTTCCTTTGCAGGGTTTAGCGTATGAGTACCAGAGGCTGCCGTTCGGCTATTCTCTGGCTCCCCGCATCTTCACCAAGTGCGTGTAGACCGCACTGGGGCCTCTGTGTCGTCGGGGGTTACGAAGTGTATTCTGCCCTGGACGACGTTCTGTTCCTTGGCCGGTCAGGGTAGATCGCCAGGTCTCATACCAGGCAGGTGGTGTCTCACCAGCCTGGGTTTAGCTGTAGACTGGAAGTAGAGTTCTCCTCTTCCCAGTCAACGGGTGGAGTACTTGGGCTTTTTCTAAGCTCAAGGTCTATATGGGCATCACTCTCGGAGCGGCGGCGAGTGATTGGGTTCTCGGCGCGCTCGGGAGGTTCCGTCCTGGGACGGTTACGGCGTTGTCCGTGATGCGCCTGCTGCTGGGGTCCCTCTTGGCCTCCTCTTCATGGGGAGGATGCAGAGGTAGTTTTTTCCAGTATGGAAATGGACCCGGTTTGAGACATATGGAAGCGGCTGAAGGTTCCCATGTCAGTACTGGGGGACCTCGTCTTCTGGGGAGGGCCCGGTGCCCTCACCTGCGGGGTCCCCTTGGGCAGCAGGCTGTCACACGTCACGGTCTTCACAGACGCCTCCCTCATGGGATGGGGGGGCGACGTGTCGGACCAACGCAGTAGGGGGCAGCTGCCATGCTGCCCGGTCTGCGCTACATTCAATGTAGGCGGTCCTTCTGGTCCTCAAACGGCTCGACCACCTTGTGGTGGACAAGCATATTTTGGTCAGGACGGATAACACGACATCAGCGTCGTATATTGTCAGACAGGGTGGAGTGCGCTCCCCCCGTCTGCACCGGGTGGCGGTCGGGCTCTGGCTATGGGCGTTCTCCATCTGCTCTGCCTGAGGGCTCTCCACATCCCCGGCAGGGTGAATGTGGGTGCAGGTGTGATGTCGCAGGGCGGTCCTCACCCTGACGAGTGGGGATTACGTCCAGACATAGTCGGGCAGGTCTGGGACCGATTCCGTGGCCGTCCGGGGTTCTGTACGCTTTCCCCCCCTTACACCTGATAGCTCAGCTGTTGGGGCCGGTACGTCGGGAGCGCGGGACTTTGTCCTGGTCGTGCCGGGCCGCAGCTCAGCTGTGTGGTCCCTGGCCCTGATTCAGCTCTGTGTGGCCACGCCGTGGCCTGTTCCGTGGTCACCGCGGGCCCTCTCTCAGGCACGCAGAACTCTGTTCTGCCTTCCTGTTCTGGGGCAGCCTCTAGGCTTGGCTGCTGACAGTGTGAATCTGGTGGGGATGCGTCTTGACTATTCTGTGGTTAACGCTATCCGGTACACACGCGCTCCGTCCTCTACCACGGCTTACGCTGGGGAGTGGCGTATGGTCGAGTGTGGGGGCGGAACGTTGTTCAGCCACCCTCTCGTGGGACGTTCCTGCTTGGCGCTCGACGTCTCAAGCCGGTGGAACATTCTCTGTCTCCGAGTGGGACCTCCAACTGGTCCTCGGCCGGTTGTCTGAGGCCCCGTTTGAGCCTCTTGAGCAGGCGTCGTTGGAGCAGCTGTCTTCAAGACTGTGTTCCTACTGGCCATCACCTCCGCTAAGCGTGTGGGTGAGCTGTGTGCTCTCTCGGTGCGGCCTGAGTGCTTGTCTATTCGTGCCAATAGCGTTGCGACTCTGAGGCCTAATCCAGTCTTCGTGCCAAAGAATATCCGGAGCTCTTTTCGCTCCAGGGATATTGTGATTCAGGCGTTTCGTCCGCCTCCTCACGCTAGTGGGTTAGAGGCGAGCCTTCATCTGTCGTGTCCTGTCCGTGCTTTGGGGGTTTACCTCAGTCGGACTCGGGATCTCAGGGCTACCGATCAACTTTTTGTTTGTTACGGTGGCCCTCGCGCTGGTAAGGCACTGTCCAAGCAGCGCCTGTCACATTGGTTGTGCGAGGGCATTGCCCTTTGCTACACGTTGGCTGGACAGGCCCACTCCCTTGTTAGGGGGGGCCTCGGTGGAGGACATCTGTGCTGCGGCCTCCTGGTCCTCCCCGGGTCTTTTTGTTAGAACCCCCAGTCATGTCCATGAGGTAAAACCTGTCTCCCAGGCGGTTCTGAGATCTGAGACCTCCCCTGCGTCCCGCCTCTCGGTGTGTGTGGGTGTGTGCCACATGGTCCCGCCTGTGCTGTGCGTTTTTAGGGGTCTCTGGTTCCCTCTTTTTTCGCTCTTTGGTGGAGTTGACTGCCGCCCCCCCCTTCACTAGGACGGGCGAGTGGACGGGACTCCCCTCCCCCCTGGTAGTAGGGCTCAGGGGGTACACTTGTCGGGCCACGCGTCTGCTCTGCCCCATATCTCATTATGGCGAAGAGCGAGACGCGAGGCCAGTAATGCTATATAACGAAAGGTTATCCTATAACCTACTTATATGAATACTGGCTGAGCGTCTCGCTCTTAGCGCCCTGAGGTCCCTTGGTTAAAGTATTCACACACCCTGGACACAAAGAAAACAGGTGATCGCAAGGGCGATAGCCTTGGCGGCCAAGGGATCTGCTACATTAGATGAGCACGCCCTAAAAAACTGTCGCCGTCTAGCTGTGTCTAGCTCGCTCTCCGGTCACTCCCCCCCCCCCCCCCCCCAACACCAGCGGGATAAGGGCTCTGATTTGTTTCCTTTGGCTGCGGGCCGCGTGCCTTCAATGAAGCGCAAGCGGCCCCACGTTTCGCTTCTGATGGGGACAGGGGCTGACACCCAGTTGCTGGCTAGGCCTGGGTCTGTCCGTGAGAATGTTGTGCTGTCAAGCGGCTCCCACGCCACACGTTCTGCGTCTGTGTTTGGTGAGCCTGGTGTTACGTCTGTCAACTGGTTGTCAGCAAGGGGGCTCGAGGCCTCTTGAGGCACAGCGCGGGTTCCACCGACCTCGCCTTTGCCAGGCCGGGTATCACGTTAGTGCCTCCCACGGCCGGAAGACCGGCGGTGGTCTGGCAGGCGCGTGTGATTTGGGTGGTAGTAATATCACTGCAGGGCTACGGTGTGTAGGAACCCACCCTATCGGGCAGTGTGATGTCAGCTTCCCCCGTATCAAACCGGCCCTTTCTGTCGGGGTCCCCCCTTGGGTGCGATTGCCTCGTTGGTAGTGTCGGGGTGCGGTATCCCAGCTCCATGAGATGCCCTGCTCGCGCGGTTGGCGAGTCCAGGGTTGGCACCGCACAGCGGGTGGGACTGGGCCGCCTATCTACGGTTTCTGGTGGACCAGCGCCAAGTGGCGGCGGGTGCGCTTGGGATTATCATCACATATGGCTACAGCAGTGCCATATGTCGAGGTGGATGGAGAGAACGCTGAGGCGGGGACTTGTGTTTACACAACCCCACCCGTTTTCAGGTTTGGTACAGACCCTATTGTCGGGGTCACCAGCAGTGACAGCTCTGGCCGACGAGATCCAATCTCTGTGGGTGAAGCAAGCCATCGTCGTGGTCCCAAAGGAGGACGCGATGCATGGCGTTTCCTCCCGGTATTCTCTGGTGCCCGAGAAATTGGGGGGGGGGGGGGGGGGGGGGGGGTCAGACCCATACTGGACCTGTCCCATGGAAGGTTCAGCATTTTGACCGTCTCCCACCTGTTGAACGCTGGCAGGTGGGGGCCTGGTTCTCCTCCATAGACCTGTAGGATGCGTATTCGCATCCCGATCTTCCATCCTAGGGCTTACCTACTCTTCCTTTGCAGGGTTTAGCGTATGAGTACCAGAGGCTGCCGTTCGGCTATTCTCTGGCTCCCCGCATCTTCACCAAGTGCGTGTAGACCGCACTGGGGCCTCTGTGTCGTCGGGGGTTACGAAGTGTATTCTGCCCTGGACGACGTTCTGTTCCTTGGCCGGTCAGGGTAGATCGCCAGGTCTCATACCAGGCAGGTGGTGTCTCACCAGCCTGGGTTTAGCTGTAGACTGGAAGTAGAGTTCTCCTCTTCCCAGTCAACGGGTGGAGTACTTGGGCTTTTTCTAAGCTCAAGGTCTATATGGGCATCACTCTCGGAGCGGCGGCGAGTGATTGGGTTCTCGGCGCGCTCGGGAGGTTCCGTCCTGGGACGGTTACGGCGTTGTCCGTGATGCGCCTGCTGCTGGGGTCCCTCTTGGCCTCCTCTTCATGGGGAGGATGCAGAGGTAGTTTTTTCCAGTATGGAAATGGACCCGGTTTGAGACATATGGAAGCGGCTGAAGGTTCCCATGTCAGTACTGGGGGACCTCGTCTTCTGGGGAGGGCCCGGTGCCCTCACCTGCGGGGTCCCCTTGGGCAGCAGGCTGTCACACGTCACGGTCTTCACAGACGCCTCCCTCATGGGATGGGGGGGCGACGTGTCGGACCAACGCAGTAGGGGGCAGCTGCCATGCTGCCCGGTCTGCGCTACATTCAATGTAGGCGGTCCTTCTGGTCCTCAAACGGCTCGACCACCTTGTGGTGGACAAGCATATTTTGGTCAGGACGGATAACACGACATCAGCGTCGTATATTGTCAGACAGGGTGGAGTGCGCTCCCCCCGTCTGCACCGGGTGGCGGTCGGGCTCTGGCTATGGGCGTTCTCCATCTGCTCTGCCTGAGGGCTCTCCACATCCCCGGCAGGGTGAATGTGGGTGCAGGTGTGATGTCGCAGGGCGGTCCTCACCCTGACGAGTGGGGATTACGTCCAGACATAGTCGGGCAGGTCTGGGACCGATTCCGTGGCCGTCCGGGGTTCTGTACGCTTTCCCCCCCTTACACCTGATAGCTCAGCTGTTGGGGCCGGTACGTCGGGAGCGCGGGACTTTGTCCTGGTCGTGCCGGGCCGCAGCTCAGCTGTGTGGTCCCTGGCCCTGATTCAGCTCTGTGTGGCCACGCCGTGGCCTGTTCCGTGGTCACCGCGGGCCCTCTCTCAGGCACGCAGAACTCTGTTCTGCCTTCCTGTTCTGGGGCAGCCTCTAGGCTTGGCTGCTGACAGTGTGAATCTGGTGGGGATGCGTCTTGACTATTCTGTGGTTAACGCTATCCGGTACACACGCGCTCCGTCCTCTACCACGGCTTACGCTGGGGAGTGGCGTATGGTCGAGTGTGGGGGCGGAACGTTGTTCAGCCACCCTCTCGTGGGACGTTCCTGCTTGGCGCTCGACGTCTCAAGCCGGTGGAACATTCTCTGTCTCCGAGTGGGACCTCCAACTGGTCCTCGGCCGGTTGTCTGAGGCCCCGTTTGAGCCTCTTGAGCAGGCGTCGTTGGAGCAGCTGTCTTCAAGACTGTGTTCCTACTGGCCATCACCTCCGCTAAGCGTGTGGGTGAGCTGTGTGCTCTCTCGGTGCGGCCTGAGTGCTTGTCTATTCGTGCCAATAGCGTTGCGACTCTGAGGCCTAATCCAGTCTTCGTGCCAAAGAATATCCGGAGCTCTTTTCGCTCCAGGGATATTGTGATTCAGGCGTTTCGTCCGCCTCCTCACGCTAGTGGGTTAGAGGCGAGCCTTCATCTGTCGTGTCCTGTCCGTGCTTTGGGGGTTTACCTCAGTCGGACTCGGGATCTCAGGGCTACCGATCAACTTTTTGTTTGTTACGGTGGCCCTCGCGCTGGTAAGGCACTGTCCAAGCAGCGCCTGTCACATTGGTTGTGCGAGGGCATTGCCCTTTGCTACACGTTGGCTGGACAGGCCCACTCCCTTGTTAGGGGGGGCCTCGGTGGAGGACATCTGTGCTGCGGCCTCCTGGTCCTCCCCGGGTCTTTTTGTTAGAACCCCCAGTCATGTCCATGAGGTAAAACCTGTCTCCCAGGCGGTTCTGAGATCTGAGACCTCCCCTGCGTCCCGCCTCTCGGTGTGTGTGGGTGTGTGCCACATGGTCCCGCCTGTGCTGTGCGTTTTTAGGGGTCTCTGGTTCCCTCTTTTTTCGCTCTTTGGTGGAGTTGACTGCCGCCCCCCCCTTCACTAGGACGGGCGAGTGGACGGGACTCCCCTCCCCCCTGGTAGTAGGGCTCAGGGGGTACACTTGTCGGGCCACGCGTCTGCTCTGCCCCATATCTCATTATGGCGAAGAGCGAGACGCGAGGCCAGTAATGCTATATAACGAAAGGTTATCCTATAACCTACTTATATGAATACTGGCTGAGCGTCTCGCTCTTAGCGCCCTGAGGTCCCTTGGTTGGGGTTTCTATGATGGAAACTTTTTTTTTGTTCATGAACACAGTAGGTGCTGGAGATACAGTAAGAGATATCTCATTATGGCGAAGAGCGAGACGCTCAGCCAGTATTCATATAACTAGGTTATAGGATAACCTTTCGTTATATTGATATACAGACTGTATTGTTGGGTGATTTAAGGGAATATAACCTTACTTTTGTAAATATGATTATTCTTTTGGGAAAAAGGTAAATTTTTAAAGCACAATTTATTCATGAATTGCAGTTGGAGATATTCAAAAGGCAGGTAAGGCATCACAGCATAATGAAGGGCTATTGGTACAAGGTAATGATGACAGTCTAGAGGTGTTTAGGGATATATGGAGTACACTTAGGGAGGCTGAAGAGTGGGAATAAATATACAAGCTATTTCTTAGTGGAGGATTGTCTCAATTCATAAGTCCTTCACAATTAAAAAGGTTTAAATAAAAGATGACAATATTTTCCTTTCTACAATCTATTATGTCAATGTCAGGTGGGAGACGAGACGGGACCACAGTGCTAAACATCTTCAATGACTATGACTACAACCGCTCTGTCATCACCATTGTGGCCAGCATTGACTCCATCAGTAAGTCTTGAGTCTGTCTTTCAAAGAGAAACGCATGGCAGCTAGCTTTGTTTGAGATCTACAGTATATCTAATCTAATCCTATATATTTCCCAATTCATTCAAGACTTGAATGACGTCATCATGACGTAAAATCTGGAATGTCCACACAGTACATCTCAATCTAAGTATTTACCTGGTTGGGTGACAATTTACCATGGTGGGTAGGCCTGCCACGATAACGCATTTTGCTGGGCGATTAATTGCCCCCGAAAATATCGCGATAAGCGATATTATTGCGACCGGTTAGAGAATTTTTTTTTGAGAAATTTATTTCCCAAAACTTTTATTTTGAAGCCCACGCTCCGTCTTTTCCGGTGTTTAAGACTTTTATTTTGAAGCCCACTGACCGGACCGGAAGTATTGTTGTGATTATCAGGTACTTTTTGGGTACCAGAAAAGTCACGTGAAACACTGCAGACCACTGAATAGAGACGCGTCTCTAGGATTTCATAATCATTATGTTTGCAGCAGGCACAAGTGCAATAAACAAAGGATACGGTCACTGTGTATTCTGCCTCATTTATTGATTAAACAAAACCGACATCAACACAATTTGCCACCGAGCGGAGAGTTTAGTCTCGCAAAAAGATCGCTGACTTGTTAAGGCTTGTTGTTAGGTTAGGTGCTAATGTTGTGCTAGCGTTTTAGCATGGCTATCGTACATAGCGTGATCAATATAACTCGCTATTGATTGTTTGTATGAGTAACGTTAATGCTAGTAGAATAGACACAACGTGAGGTAATCACCATCCATTTTAAACCGGTTATTACCTAATGCTAACGTTAGCAAATAGACGCGACTGGTAACGTTACAGCTTGTTAGCCTAATGCTCGTTAACGTTAGCATAGACAGCCTAGCTAACGTTAACGCTTGTAGAATAGACACAATGAGAGGTAACGTTAGCGTTAGCAGAATAGACACAACGAGGGTCTCGTTAATGTTGTTATTGATTGATTGGTTGAAAACTGTGTTTACTCTGTTTGTATGAGTAACGTTAATGCTAGTAGAATAGACACAATGAGGGGTAACGTTAGCCCCACGGAGCTCCTGTGCTGTGCTCTGTAGTGATGGGTCGGTCATGAGCGACTCGTTCATAAGAGCCGATTCATTGCCGTGAGCGTGAGTCGAATCGCTCACGTCTGGCAATGAGTCGGTTCACGCCCCCCCCCCCCCCGCACACAGACACACACAATGAACTCAATGGATATCGTCGATCGGGGGCTCAACTAGAGTCTGACATTTTTCTATGAGAAACTGAATGAATACTTACTACCTATTGACAGGCATTGACACAGACAACTGAATGAATAGCATACACTTATTTGTATTTGGTTGTATAGGAGTCGAGTGGCGCTAATGAGTGTCTTTTGTCAAACAAGTTACACCGACGCCTGCTGCGCCTGCTGTGTGCTGTGAGTGTCAGTGTTGCTACAGTCACAGTCGTCAGTCAGTCACACTTATTTAACATGATCAAATAATTATTATAATATTTTTTACTTCACTTTGAAATATTATAGTGAAATATTTTGCAATGTTGTCGCATTTATCTTGTTGAAATCCTCCAACAGGCTCTTTTTTGTAAGTTGACTGGTTTGCACACCAATAATATAGTGCAATAATAGAATAGTAGAATAGATAGTAAAATTATGCAATAGAATGGCCAGAGTAAAATAGTGCGACAGTACAATCAACAGCGGGGTGTATTAGAAGGCTATGGTGAAGAGGTATGTTTTTAGCTTATTTCTGAAAATATTAAGAGATCTAGCTTCCCTAATGTCCATAGGTAGTGTGTTCCATAACTTTGGTGCATAGTTAGCAAAGGCTGCATCCCTGATTTTCTTTAGACTGTGGCTTGGAACCTTCAATAGTAGATGATCGTAAAAGGTTTATACTTTGTATATAAGGAGGAGGACCTTGAAATCAATTCTAAATGTTACCGATGATTACTGATGTAAACAGGGGGATCCTGATGTAAACAAGACGAACGTCTTTCTCTGGTCTGCATCCCCTTAACAATTGTATGTATAATTGTATGTAATTGTATGTATAACATCGGCCAAATTTTTTTCATAGTTTGAATGCGGCAGCTGGCTCCGGAAGTGTCAATGATCCGTGAACCGTGAGTCGAATCAGTTAATCGGTTCATTGTCGTGAGCATGTATCGAATCGCTCACTCACTGAAATGATCTGTTTGGCACATCACTAGTGCTCTGTAGTAAAGCCAGCGGCCCGCCTCCCAACACGGACAGTGACTGACAAGGGGCACTGGGTCCGCCTCATTAAAACAAACGCACAAATAGCAATTAATCGCGCCCGTCAAAATCATTGCATTCATTTTAATTATCGCGGCAATTAATCGATTTATTGCTTATCGCGGCAGGCCTAATGGTGGGCCACCTAAAGTCTAGTTTGGTTTGGGGGGGGGGGGGGGGGGGGCTTGGGTTTCAATCACCTCTGTTCTGTCATGGTGAAGGTGATTCAAGTTTCAAGTTTGTTTATTATTTGTCACACATTTATTTGATTTGTTTTTATTTATTTATTTTATTTTATTTATTTTATGTGAATCCTAGGGGAGGCCATCCTGTCTGCATGTGAGAAAGCCTGTGGGTTAATTGACATGAGTGCTCACATGGGGGTCCATCCTTGTATGGGCGCTGTGGACCTGATTCCTCTCTACCCTCTGGGGGAGGAGGTGGGAGTGGAAGATTGTGCCAGGGAGGCTCGAGGTGAGTGTATCAATTTGAAGAAGGTGCCGTATTCTCTTTGAACAGGTTGAAAATAGTGAACATACTGGTTGTAAAGCTCATACAAAGAATGTGTTGTTAGTGCTCTTGTTGTCAGATTATACAATTAAAAAAGATATAATAACACAAAGATGAAAACAAGCAGCAGCATGTCTGTAGATTACATCCCTATAGTCCAAATCTGATAAGAAAACGAAGGTTATCCGATAACCCTAGTTATATGATACTGGCGTAGCTTTCTGCTTCGCTATGGGATATCCTCTGCGCACGCACGCAGCTACTTGAAACTTCTCACTGTCTGATCACGCCCACCTCCGGCCAGCATATAGCCCAGGTGAGGTGATCAGCTCTCCCTTCCGAGTCTGAATTTCAAACGAAACCCAGCCAGGGGTCCTCAGGGCTGGTAAAAGCAGAAAGTTACGCCAGTATCATATAACTAGGGTTATCGGATAACCTTCGTTATATTTCTACTGGCTACGCTTTCTGCTTCGCTATGGGACAACGGGCGAAGCATGCCACGTAGCCCCGACAAATGCACCCCCTGAGGTCCCCTTCACGACCATCAGAAAACACAGGGTGGGGTCCAGGCCCCCTGCCCATCCTAACGAGGAGCGGATGGTAGGACTAGGACCATGCGTAGTGGGGCGCAGTTACCCCAAAAACGCACAAGGCGAGTAGATCAAGTGGAAAACCGTCGTCTACCCCACCATGCACCCCGCCAGCCACCTAGCAGCGGGATGCAGAAGGGGTTCCAGCCCTAAGGGCCGCACGAGAGGCGGGGGCCCCCGGCTAACGCCACAAGATAGAACCCCCCAAAGGTTCCGATGAGGACCAAGGTGACAGCGCCCTACCCGCCTCAGGGCCACCGCGCTACTTACCGAGCCGAGTGCCGAGAGAGGGAGTGTGCACGCGCTTGACCGTGAGTCACAGAGGGTGCCATGGGGGCCAGCTGCCTGAAGCAGCTCCGCCGTGGCCCACCCGCTGGGTGAGCCCCCCCCTGTGACGGCAGGTCTGCCCCACCATTCTCATACTGGAAGCTCCGGGCTAGGTCTGACGAGGCAGCCGCATAATGAGCTTCCTAGGAATGCCGGGGGCCTTCAGGCCGACAGGTGACTAGCAAAGCAGAGTACGACTGACACCTGGTGGACACTAGGCTAAGACTGATCCCGCCCCGGCATGGCCAGGATGAGACCTGTGTCCCCCAACGTAGCTGCCCCTCCGTAAAAAATGGAGCACCAGACAGGGGGCGTACATTTGGCCGTAAGTCACAGGGGCGCTAGAGGGACTGACAGCCCGAGAGCAGCACCCCACTGGCCCACCCACTGGGTGGGGGTCCCCCCCTGTGACCACAGGCCTGCCCGTTACCCCCTCTTGGGAGTCTCTGGCTACGTCTGACCAGACAAGCCCTCTCACAGAGCTCCCAGGGGTTTCAGGAGCCTACAGGCTGACCAATACCTTAGTAAGAGCGAAGCTTGATTGTCCCAGCCGTTTTATGCTGTTTTGACAGATCTGGGGGCGTGCAGGTTCCTAACGGCAGTGTCGTAAAAACACCCGGAACCAGGAAGCACTGACCTCTAACTACCAACACGTTAGTCTGTAGGGAGGCAGAATAGGCCCACTACCTCCCCACCGTATTGGCCCGACACCCCACTTTAGACCCCTAGAGGTGGGGGAGTCGGCGAAGCCCGCCACGTGAGATGTGACACAGCCCAGTGGCCGAGGTCCCACATCAATGATTGATTATCGAATTGAAAAATTCTTATTAACAGATTGGAGAATGGGTACCACACCGTACGCTCAATACGTACGGGGGACGTGCTTTTGCGGTTGCAGCCCTGACCTCTGGAACAGCATCCCCATGTCCATTAAATCTGCCACCTCCATTGAGTCTTTTAAATCGAAACTCAAAACCCACCTATATCGCCTGGCCTTCCCTGACTCACTTTGACTCTTGCCTTGCTTGTTGACGTGTTGTTCTGTTTTCCTTTGTCTATCCGTTGTTTTTTTTATTATTATTTATTCTATACTTTTTTTTGTTCTTAGCTATGTGAAGCACTTTGGTTGACAAGAGTCATGTCTAAATGTGCTATATAAATAAATTTGATTGATTGATTGAATACACACAATTGTTGGCGCTTTAGTAGCACACCATGTAACGAGCTGCGTCGCGAAACGGCAGACCCTGGTTCGACTCCCGGACTCGGCGTCCTTTGCCGAATGTCTTCGCCTGCTCTGTCTCCCATTTCCTCCTCTCCCTCTCTCTACCGGACTGCCCGGTAGTACAAACCAATAAAAATCTACAAAAACATATAAAAAAAATTAAAAAATAAAATACACACAATTGTTAACACATTCTGCGCCAAGAACGAGTTAACTCGTTGTTTCCCGCCAATCGAATATTGCCAACAATGAGTAAACTCGTTATTGTGATCGTTATTTCTTTTATTCGCTATTGCCATTCATCCACCAAGGCTCTGGGAAACTCTGACACTCTGTCTGCGATTGCAACGGCCCGAAACCGCCACCTGGTGGATTTCGGCCGATGTTGCACTTACTTTTCTACAGGAAGTATGACTCTGTGCATCGGTGAATGTCGTCCCGGTGCAGTTTTCTTGTAACGTGAATCCAGATGAACAGTCGAGTGCATTGAATCGCCTTCGAGACGCAAGAATCATTATGCTTTTGAAGTTTATGGTGTCTGCCAAATGGACATACGATCTAGCAGATGGCAATCAAATAATTGGAATATTTTTCCTCCAGTATCATCGGCCAGAGGTAAGAGGAATCTAACGTTAATTCCAGCTCCATTCTCCATTTCTTTCATTGCAATCCATCTGATCAACTTATGATGTTGTACTAAAGAAAGCCGTTATTGACAATCAATTAATCAGAAACGACCCCCCCCCCCTTTCCTTCATGCATGATGGAGCATAATATATACCGATCATATGCATTTGAAATTTTTATTGTAGCGTGTATAGGGACGAAATGCTAGTATAATAGAAAAGTATAATATGCATCAGGGCCTATAACTCGCGTTCTAGGAATTACCGCAGACATACTTATATTCACGACGGTATTAAACGACAATGTATGAATGGAAAAATATAACGTTCCCACATCCTGAACGATAGATACCCGATGTCGAATGGGCCATAGTAATGCAGATATAGCAGCTATACTATTTAAATAGTTATAGCCCTGCAAAGAAGGTGAGCGACTCCATAGGCTTACAGCGGTGGTGTCAGAGCTATAAGATGCTCATATTGTGTGGCGGCGATTATGTTAAGGGGGGAATGCAGACCAGAGAAAGATCTTTTGTCTTGTTTACCTCCGGGCCCCTCATTTTCAATTCATAATGAAGATGATCAGAGATGTGGGATCTCAGTCTAAGACTCTACTCGCCATCCAACCACTCATGAGTCTGGGGGAAAACATACCACAGTACCACTGTGTGTTCTTCCTCCCTACATTCGGGCGACGAGCAAGGCCACAGCGTGGGCAGACGTCATCCCCCTTTTCAGCAGGGGGGGCTGCTTAGCAGCCTACACCGAGGATGGAAACCTTCACCATGTCTCCTCTTACAATCAACCAATCAGGAGATATGCGCGGTATGGATCTGACCCCCTCCCCATTTACACAGAGGACGGGGGCAGAACGTCCCATTACCGGGACCGTAACTGACCTATTCCGCCAACAAGATTCAGAATTAAATCGATTTTGTCTGGCCAGGGTTGTCGCAGCTGCGGCATCTGCTTTATCATAACAGAGCCAGGTTCGTAACAGTGTGTGACGAAATGAGCCTTGAGTAAAAAACCCTGAACTGGGGAAGTGCGCACGTAATTCCCCTGGTTGCTAACACCAGGGCTAGCAAGGATCCCCACACGTCCGGGTTGGCGGATAGCGGGGAACCTCCTTTATTTAATTTTTTTACGATTTCTTTTTTAGCGTTTATCGCTTTTTACTACTGGGCAGTCCAGTAGAGAGAGAGAGAGAGGAGGAACGGGAGACAGAGTGGGGGGAAGACATTCGGCAAATAACGACGGGTCCGGGAATCGAACCCGGGTCGGCCGTGCCGCGACTCAGCGCATTATGTGGTTCGCCACTGGGGCGCCCGGGGAACCTCCTTTATGACAAGAAAGATAAGCTAATACAGCTCTGGCGCTGAACACGGCGTCAGGTCATCCTGCCTGGGTGGGACTTCTACGTACATACATCACTACGTGAGGAGCGTAACGAGGCCCTTTTCCCAGTTAACATACATGTGAAAAACCCGAGTTTCATTTGTTACCATGTTCAACGCCAGGCTCTGCCTTAATGAAAGGGAAAAACCCCCTTGGGGGGCTTTCCCTCTCTAGACAGCACCATATCACAGCATATATGAGCAGATTCAGGGGCCCCCAGTCGTAACGCTAGTTCCAAGTTTCAATCGAAAAAATGGAACCAAGCACCGCCCGCAGGCTCTGGGCTATACGCCACAAGAGACAGCGGCTCTCAATTTTATTAAATAACAATAAGAAGGCGGGGGGTCCTGGACGAATCTAACACACATCAGTCAGTTAAAAACCTGCTGATAAAAGACATACAAAATGTCTACCACCTACCTTCCCAGCAGGAATGGTAACATGGTGTACCCGCTTGGCATCATATCAGGCATACTTATGGAGGAGATGATTGCACGTCATATCACAACATATATGAGTGGATTCAGGGACCCCCAGACGTAACGCTAGTTCCAAGTTTCAATTGAAAAATGGAACCAAGCACCGCTCACAGGCTCTGGGCTATACACCACAAGAGACAGCGGCTCCCAATTTGATTAAATAACAATAAAAAGGCGGGGGTCACTGGATAAATCTATCACACATCAGTCAGTTAAAAAACCTGCTGATAACAGACATATACAAAATGTCTACCACCTACCTTCCCAAACCAGGAATGGTAACATGGTGTACTCGCCATTTGGCACCATATCCTAGAAATGATTACACGACAACTGCCGGTTCTAGCCGGACATTTTAGTTTCGAACCATCAACATCAACGTCAGCCAAACAATATATACAGGGTAACAAAGTTACGTACATAGTGGCACGTTTGTTGAACAGAAAACTGCCGGTCTGGCTTCAGAGTGGACTTTTAATTTTCCAACACCACCCAACTCCGAACATAAAATTACATACATAATGGTGAGGGGGGGAACGTATGGCGTTCCAACAACCAACACCAACACAACACATATGTACATAACAAGGCGAGGGGGAACGTAAGCGTAACGCTTGGTTCCGACAAACTCGCCTCCTCCTGTGTACTGAGCCTCACCCTCGGTAACCCCGAGGGACGGCGAACCTAGAGTCGTGGGACGTCCAACAGGTTCTGGTACACATCTGACAACAGAGTGGGGAGTGTGGACACACTGCATGGCTCTGCGACACTTCACCTTATTCAAAACAGGTGAAGCAAGACGAGCCAGTATGATATTTACATTTACATTTTCATTTAGTCATTTAGCTGACGCTTTTATCCAAAGCGACTTACAAGTTCTGTGCGACAAGACAGCAAGAAGGGTATAACTCTATCAGCTGAGTAACAATGTTCATCAAAGTGTTGCGTGTTACAGTGTAGGTTAGTTTATTAGGACAAGTGCATGACAGTAAGGTTAGTCGGGGTTAGAGTTTTTTTTTTTTTTTTTTTATCATTTCAGATAATGGTTGAAGAAGTGAGTCTTTAGTCGACGGCGAAAGATTGGACGGGATTCGGCTGTCCTAACTGGGATGGGTAGTTCATTCCACCATTGTGGGGCAAGGACTGAGAATAGGTGGCTTCTCTTTGATGACCCTCCGGGAGCTTGGATAGGAGTAGATCTGAGGCGGCCAGAAGATGCAGAGCGTAGGGGTCTTGAGGGTGTGTAGTTAGAGACCATTGACCGGAGGTAGGCGGGAGCGGTTCCCTTTGCCGCACGGTATGCTAGGTCGAGGGCCTTGAAGCGGATACGTGCAGCAATGGGGAGCCAGTGCAGGTCCCTAAGAAGTGGGGTGACATGGGCCGACTTCGGTAGGTTTGAGATCAGGCGGGCCTCTGCGTTCTAGAATGAGTTGAAGAGGCTTGGTGGCAGTGGCCGGGAGGCCAGCTAGCAGTGCGTTGCACTGAACGTAGCACGTGAACGTACATTGGTGCCAACTGCCAAGTGTGAAAACGTTCAGTTCGGCCGACATGGAGTTGAATGCCATCAGCCATCTCCTCGTTTATGACCCGTCGTTTAAACGAGATTATTACCTCGGTGTCAGAATCATCTGCAGTTTGTTGCATTGTTAACTAGCTACTTCCTCAAAATTGCTGGTATATTTTAGCTTCTCCATGCATCTCCCATAGGCACCAAGCAGAGCACAGGACGCTGGTATTCTGATGCAACCACTCTTCCTTCTGTTATACAGGGTTCCCACAGACATTGCAAAATTGTATTACATTTTTTTCATTTTAAAAAGGGCATTTAAAAGGATACAATTCACTTTTAAATGCTGTTTTTATAGAAAGAAAATCCAAAAAGGATCCAATGTTTATGGCTTAAAACTTAAATCTCAGATAATTACCGTAATTTTCGGACTATAAGCCGCAGCTTTCCCCCCCATTTTTCGACCCTGTGGCTTATATAACGGTGCGGCTAATCTATGGATTTTTACAGCTAACTGGGCACACTCCCTCAGCTCTGTGACCGTCAGATCAGACTCCTAAATCTGCTGCAGCAGTGCACGCCTTGCCCCTCCTCCTCCCCCTCACAGACCCACGTCAACAAACCATTACGGCAAGAGTCTAGTGTATGAGCTGCTCAGAGCTCCTCTTTCAACATAACTGAAGCATTAAACAAAATGACCCAATCAACGAACTATTCACTTTAGTTTATTAATACATGAGGCGTTGTCTAATGTTATCTAGCTACTGATAGCTCCTGATATCATCAGTTTGGCATTCGATTTCGCAGGTGCTGGCTAACTGCCTATCGTTATGAGAGCTAAAGTTGGTACCTACTGTACCTGGAGCTGCTAACTGGTTATCGTTATGAGAGCTAAAGTTGGTACCTACTGTACCCGGCGCTGCTAACTGGTTATCGTTATGAGCTAAAGTTGGTACCTACTGTACCCGGAGCTGCTAACTGGCTATCGTTATGAGAGCTAACATTGGTACCTACTGTACCCGGCGCTGGCTAACTGGCTATCGTTATGAGAGCTAAAGTTGATACCTACTGTACCTGGCGCTGCTAACTGGCTATCGTTATGAGAGCTAACATTGGTACCTACTGTACCCGGCGCTGCTAACTGGCTATCGTTATGAGCTAACGTTAGTACCTACTGTACCTGGCGCTGCTAACTGGTTATCGTTATGAGAGCTAACGTTGCTACCTACTGTACCTGGCGCTGCTAACTGGCTATCGTTATGAGAGCCAACGTTGGTACCTACTGTACCCGGAGCTGCTAACTGGCTATCGTTATGAGCTAACGTTGGTACCTACTGTACCTGGCGCTGGCTAACTGGCTATCGTTATGAGAGCTAACGTTGGTACCTACTGTACCCGGAGCTGCTAACTGGCTATCGTTATGAGAGCTAACGTTGGTACCTACTGTACCCGGCGCTGCTAACTGGCTATCGTTATGAGCTAACGTTGGTACCTACTGTACCTGGCGCTGGCTAACTGGCTATCGTTATGAGAGCTAACGTTGGTACCTACTGTACCCGGCGCTGGCTAACTGGCTATCATTATGAGCTAACGTTGGTACCTACTGTACCCGGCGCTGCTAACTGGCTATCGTTATGAGAGCTAACGTTGGTACCTACTGTACCCGGAGCTGCTAACTGGCTATCGTTATGAGAGCTAACGTTGCTACCTACTGTACCCGGAGCTGCTAACTGGCTATCGTTATGAGAGCTAACGTTGCTACCTACTGTACCCGGCGCTGCTAACTGGCTATCGTTATGAGAGCTAACGTTGCTACCTACTGTACCCGGCGCTGCTAACTGGCTATCGTTATGAGAGCTAACGTTGCTACCTACTGTACCCGGCGCTGCTAACTGGCTATCGTTATGAGAGCTAACGTTGGTATCTACTGTACCCGGCGCTGCTAACTGGTTATCGTTATGAGAGCTAACGTTGGTATCTACTGTACCCGGCGCTGCTAACTGGTTATCGTTATGAGAGCTAACGTTGGTATCTACTGTACCCGGCGCTGCTAACTGGCTATCGTTATGAGAGCTAACGTTGGTATCTACTGTACCCGGAGCTGCTAACTGGCTATCGTTATGAGAGCTAAAGTTGGTACCTACTGTACCTGGCGCTGCTAACTGGTTATCGTTATGAGAGCTAACGTTGGTATCTACTGTACCCGGCGCCGGCTAACTGGGTATCGTTCCTGTTTAAACAAAAATGTTAATAAATGGGAGCTTCCTCAAACAGCCATCTCTTTCCCGACAATCCCCTCTGTGCACAAACCCTTACATATGGTAATTAAACATTAAAACACCTGCAGCTTATAGTCCAGTGCGGCTTATATATGTACACATCATTCAATTTAGCTGCTGCGGCTTATATTCAGGTGCGGCTTATAGTGCGAAAATTACGGTATTTACACTTTAAATTAAAAAAAAATCAATTTCAGAACAATTTTATCATGGATGAACAAAACTTTCAATGTGAACGGTTGATTTGAATTTCAAGGGCTTTTTAAGCACCTTGTTAAAAAATTTGCTGTTTTCAAGGAATTCCAGACCGTGACTTTTTTTGGTAGAAAATCAAGCACTTTAAGCACTTCCAAGGACCTTGTGCGAACCCCGCATGCTCCAGACGGGTGGCTCCGTACCTTCCAGAGCTCCTCCAGCTTGTTGATCTGCTGGGCGGTGATCTGGCGCGCGCGGAGCTGCTCCTGCTCCGAGGGGATCTTCACCAGCCAGGAGAGGAAGCAGCGGTCTTGGATCAGCGGCTGCCACTGGGAGCTGTCCCAGTTGATGTCCTTCAGGCTGCTCTGGCTGGCACAGGGCTGTCTGGATATATTGATTGAAAATTGTATTAACAGATTGCAGAATGGGTACAATACTTTTGTTAGGGGGATACAGACCAGAGAAAGACATTCGTCTTGTTTACCTCAGGGTACCCCATTTTCAATTTACCATATATATATATATATATATATATATATATATATATATATATATATTAGTTCTAAATATATAGTTCTAAATATATAATTCCCCGTTGTCGTGCTTTCAGCTCCCGGTCCAATGTAAGGACCTGGGCAGCTCACTGACATAACACAGGGAGAAAACCAGGCCGTCGCTACTCTTTAAGAAGTGCGGATCAGCGGTCACAAGGAAAAAACAACAGAGCACCAAAGACAGTAGAAATGATGGGCCGGTCCACTCTCCCGGGAGAGAGAAAGGACATGCACATCCAAAACAGGGCACTTAGCAACGTTATGTGCTTTCTCTCTCTATGCAAAGGCTAAGAAGACACAGCAGGAAATGACGGGCGATCCATTCTCCCGAGAGAGAAAGGACACGCACCTCAAAGTTTACACAAGCACACACCTGGAGCTTCTCAGTACACTTGCCGCTGGTCACACTCCTTTCCTTGGATGAAGGCGGCCAAGCTCTTCTGGACGTCTCTCCACAAAACACGTCCAAATAACACACGCCCAGCGGCGGTGTCTGGCTCGTCTTGCCGGCGCCGAAGCTTACACGTAGAGATGTCTGGTCAGAGCGCACACGACACACAGGGGCGAATGACTGCCCGTTTGTTTCAACAAAAACTGCCGGTCTTTTCATAGAGCGGTCTTACACTAAACAAACAAGAATGATACGCAGACGGGGTGGGGGACAGGTGCCTTTCTTCAACCCGGTCCCAGCCACCTCCGTTTCTGTCTATGTCGCATGCTCTCTCCGTACCTGGCGAGGGCGGGGCTCAGGGAACCCCACTGTCCGGGATTCCCTCTGACGCGTCTCTCTTGAAGACGCGCTCCGCCATGCCCAGCCTGCAATTAACCCTAGCATGCCGAGCGGGGGTAAAAAACATTTGGGGTCCCCAATCTAACCGGAGGGGAACACGCCAGGAAAGATAAACAAGTCTTTCCCCTGGCTCAAAAGCCTTCCGACCGCGCCATAGCATACCAGCAGTCCCCCGACGAGGAATTGTCTGTCTGCTACTGTAGGAAAACTCCATAACGAGCAGCGGTACCCCAAGCGCTTCCCTTTCCGAACACGCTGAGGGAGTCCTGAAAAAAGGACTTCGGTGGAATATCCTTGCATCTCTTACCTAACTAAATAAACTCTATATTTCCGAACTGCCGAAGGCCTGTGAGCACAACGTTTCGTTTTGAAATTATGAGGAAGGGGGAGCTGATCACCTCACCTGGGCTATATGCTGGCCGGAGGTGGGCGTGATCAGACAGATGAGAAGGTACATGTGAGAAGTTTCAAGTAGGTGCGTGCGTGCACAGAGGATATCCCATAGCGAAGCAGAAAGCGTAGCCAGTAGAAATATAACTGCTTTGACAATCGTCTTTCTACTAAATATTGGAAAGCTGGTTTTGTTCCTACAAGAAGCCAATTTTCTGTCAATATGATACCTATGTAAATTTCTCATCAAGGCAGGTGCCAATATATTTATACTCCGTAACTCTCTTAATAATAGATGCATTCGCAACAGTTATATACATATATATATATATATATATAATAGAGTATTAGGGTCAAGGTCTCTGGGTCTAGAGAACAACATGAATTCTCATTAATTTAATGTGGGGCAAGAAAGTTGCAATAGCTAATTCCACAGTGAGCAACACAATACATAATGGTATCATCAGCATAAAGATGAATTTGATAGCCACTAACTGAGGAAACAATATCATTAATATAAATAGTGAAAAGCACAGGACCTAAGGTTGACATTTGACCCCTTTTGCTATCTGCAAAAATCCAGATTGGACAGACCCTGATTTCACACATTGAAATCTATCAGATAAATAATTTTGAAACCAGTTACAAGCATTTCCATCTAGGCATAATTACATAATCTATTCAGGAGCAGATAATGATCAATTGTATCAAAGGCCTTAGACAGCTATATAAAAGTGTTTTCTTAAATCTGTAGCATAAACTATATTATCTATAACCAAAGTGATGGCTGAGATAGTGCTGCGGGTAGCTCTAAATCCAGATTGGTGCAAAGATAAAATAGAATGAAATAGAAAGTCTTTAAGTTGACAGTTTACAATAGATTCCACAATCATTCTTATCTCCACCCTTGTGCAACGGAAGGACGTGCACTGGTTTCCAAACCCTACTGTAGGAACTACACCAGAAGAAATAGACAGATTAAAAATATAAATTATTTGCTCTACAATTAATGGAGCAAAGAGCTGAGGAAAAAACGGACCCAGATGATCTAATTACCTTCACCATATATGAATATTATATATATTATTTTTAAATGAAACCCCTAGGGGGTAATTGGGTTGTTGTCTTCACAGCAAGACACCACAGGCATTCAAACAGCTGACTATCAACCATAGAGCTAAATATAAGATGAAAAGATTTAAAACGATAAAAATAGAGATAAAAACAATTAATGTGTTAGATCTGTGTAGTGGGAATGTGGTATGCTAATTCTAAAGACGGCTAATAAGCCGTGTGTGTGTGTGTGTGTGTGTGTGAGTGAGTCACTGGGGAAGAAATACATACATAATCTAGTGTCTAACATTACTTCATGCCATGCCATGGCTTGGATTGGATAGCTTCATCTATGTTAATGTCAAGGATGTTACTGACCAAACACTCTAGATCAGTGATAGCTGTCAGAATGTAAAGATTTTATTTTAACATGTAGATCACTTACTTTAATTGTTATAAAAAACAAAACACTTACAGCTCCTTTAAAGTTGAGGACTCTGAATCTGCACCCACGGTGAAAAAGTGTGGCAGCGGGGGCCTAATGCTTAGAGAAGCGCTTTTGTGAGCGGAAGGTCGCTGGTTCGATCCCCCGGACCAGCAGGAAAAATGAATAACTCTCTCCCGTCCCTCATTAGAACCGCTGAAGTGCCTTTGAGCAAGGCACTTAAACCCCAACTGCTCCAGTGGAGTTGCTCAGTGGCCAACAGTGTCAGACTGTGGTTGTACTGGGCGGCTCCCAGGTGTGAATGGAACTGTGTGAATGTGAAGCAGGGCATTGCTGAAAAAGAGCATCCGTGCTCAGAGAACCTAAAATAAAGGATACAAAAAAGCCTTTCTAGTTGTAGGGCCTAGACTAGATGTACTAGTTAGCAAACCCATCCTGTGCTCTTTTGTTTGTTTTGTTTTGTTTTGGGGGGGGGGGGGCAGCTGTGGCTGAGGGGCTGACTGGGAGGATCCGGGGCACCAGTGCGTTCCTGTTTGGCTGGGTGGACACACCTCTCCAGCGGGGACTGGCTCAGAGGAGGAAGGAGATGGGCTGGTTCACGAAGACTCCAGACCTTCAGGCCATCAGGCCCGACGTGGGGCCCCAGCCACAGAAACGATACGGCCTTACAGGTAAGCAATACTCATACTAGCAATACTGTTAAAGTTAGAGGTTATATATGATTGCTAGTAACTGTCTAACTATGCATAACTGTTTCCACTAGAGGGCGCTATAGGCGGAGTCACTAATGCTACCGCCAGGTAGAGGGTATTTAAGGAGATGCCTCCTCCCCCTCTATCTCTTCCCACCTGCCTCTCACGGAGAGGAGAACTCATGTGCTGCTGTGTGCCAATGTAAATAATAAACCACGCTGATTAAAGGCTGAAGGGAGAAACCATGTCTCATGAACATATTATTGTCGCCCCATAGCCAGACTCTGTCAACAAATACTACGTTAGATTAGATTAGATTAAATTGATTATCATTGCACCAAGTACAGAATATACAACAAAAAGCCATCTAACCAGAGTGCAAAATAAGCTAGTGGTAGAAGACATTCAACATCCAACATTCAAAATGCTTATGGGAGTGCTGAATTATTTTCTGTTAAGTGCACTTATATCAAAAGTAAGAGTACTAAGAAGTGTTGAATCTTCAATGCATTAACCTCTTCAGATTAAGCTTAAATTGTCATTGCTCCATTTATGCTTCCTGCCTTCCTTTTAAAGATGGCTGGCTAGAGTAAAAAGAAAAGCACATTTTAATAAGCTTATGTAAATTAAATGTACCTTTTTTTTCTTAAAGGGATTGCTCTTTTTTAGAAGCCTGTTTGAGCAGGGCACTGAACCAAGTAACCAATAAATGCTTATGTGTGCGGGAATGTGGATATGCGGAAAGACAAATTTTAATTGCATTGTGTAAATTGACAATAAAGTTAATGTTCTTCTTTTTGACTCCACTCGTGTCCCACAGGCGTTGGGACCAGCCCCTACGTGATGAACTGCAACGTCACCATCGACACCCAGGACATCGCCGTGGGACGCGGCATCGCCTCTGCCATCAGGGAGTCCACCCCGGGGGGCCTGCCCGGGGTGCAGGTGCTGGCCTTGCCACACGAGGGCTTTGTGGAGATTGCCTGTAATGTAGAGAGCATACAGGGTAGCCCACCCAGCCATATGGCTACTGTCGGCGAACCCTGGCCCTCTTTCAACATTGGTGGTCAGTCCTACTGCCACGCCCCAGCCTCTCTTATCACCACCAGGGTGGCAGAGCTGGCAGGGCAGCAAGGGGTGGGTACCAAGGCCACTGCGCTGGTGGGTTTTACCCCCAACGAGTGCAGGGGCCTGGCAGAGGGAGCTCTGTCTCTAGGTATCGCTGAGTTTTGGAAAGAGTTGCACAGGGTACACATGTAACAACCAAAAGGTTGACGTGTAACCTACCCTGCCTTAGCCAACCAAACCTCAGCACCAAAAATGATGTAAATTCCACCGATTACATTTAATTTAAAAATGTTTAAAAGGCTAACACTGCTGTAATGTAAATGTTTCCTTACTTTCAGCATCGCCTATGAAAAGTCTAAACCACCTGATGCATTCGTCACTCTAGCGTCTGTTCCCTATACAGTAAATACAGTAGCAGACACATACTACATCAGATGGCAGTGAAGAGGCAAAACTGACAGTCCAATGGGAACGCACAAAGATTTCATCACACTCAAGTGTGGAAGAATCAAACTAGTTTTGATAAGATCACACATGCAATCTAAAATCATTCATCTGTGTTTAGAATGATGGATTATGATGATCAAGGCAACTACTTTTCTGTCACGTGTTTTGAATGTTTTTTTTAATAAGGCATGTAAGACAAGTCAGGCAGAGAGAGTATAATGTGCCGCAGTAGCCGCTGAGGGTTGGAATGGAATGGTTTAGGGCCTATTCATATTGAAAACATTGCCTCTGAAATGCCTAAACTTTAGGCATTTCAGAGGCAATGTTTTCAATATGAATATGTTCAAATTACAACCAGTGTTATCCTTCAAGTATTAAATTGTGTCAAATTTATCCTGATTGTTTACATAATTGAGAGCAGAATTAGTCCATCTGTATTGGGTGCCTTAACCTGTAATGTAGATAATACACAGCACATTTTACATTGATATTGATTGATATTGATTTTGAAATTGATAGATTTATTTTATGTAATTTCTGGATGTAGGTAACTAGGACTCAAAATCATCATAGAGCTCTTGATTCAAAATATGATACTTGGGCCATGATACCATAATATCTATTTTTTATTTATTTTTTTTTAAATATCTTTTCCCCCCTCCTTTTTCCTCCGATTTTCTCCCATCCCAATGTTAGTCGTTATGCCAATTCCCAATCCCCTTCCTGGTCGCTGCGCACTTACCCCCCACAGTCGGTCTGGGAGAGTGGAGGCTACCACGTGCTTCCTCCGACACACGTCCAGCCAATCAACCGCTTCTTTTCACCTGGCAGCGCGGATTCTCACTGCGAGGGCGTAGCGTGTGGAAGGATCACACTATCCCACTTAGATCCTATCCGCGCTTAGCAGGCGCCCCGACCGAACTGTAGGAGTCACTGTTTACAACGACGCGGACCCACCCCGCCAGCTTCTCCCACCCTCTAATACTGCCAATTGTATTAGTGTGAACGGCCAGCCAAGCTGGTGACAACCCCGGAGCTGTGAGCTGGATTCGAACAGGCGAATCCAGCCGCTCCGGGGTTGGTGACGAACGCAATCTCCGTTACGCCACCTGACCCCCCCCCCCCCCCCATAATATCTTCTTAACAATCTTCCATGTCATAATTGTTATTCGATATATTGTGATTAACACTATGGGTGCCGGCCAGAAATCCGGAAAATGACTGTGGATTGCCAGCGCTATTTGTCTATGGAGAAATTCCCCTTCTTTGCAGGGCTATAACTTTTTAAATTCTATTGCTACATTGCCATTATTAGGGCCCATTCAAAGTCCTATATGTATTGTTCATTGTGTAGCAACGTTAAACTTTTTCATTCACATATTCATAGTAAAGTATGGTCTAATGTATAAGTATGTTTTCATCTCTTTCTGCAGCTTTCTCCAGAACGTGATATATAGCCCCAAATGCATTATATTGATGATGAAATACAGTTTGATGGCAATCGGGGCGATATAAAAAATGTCAATTGGACGTACTTCTAGAATGATCTACGTATGATCTGATGATGACCGGATGGGCGGGGGATCGTTTATTATTCCGTGGGCAGCGTTATATCATTCATCTAGTGTGGGTGATATGTTCATCATAACAGTTTATATGGAATACGATCAAAAATAACGCTGAATCTTACCGTATCCTCCTCGCGCCGTTGGGCGATGAGCGTGGAACAGTAATTTACCTATTATGGTATGTAGAAATATCGGGTCCATTTCCAGCTTGTATAATAGTATATATGTCCAAATCATGTTGTTTATCGAGTTATTGGCAATCGATCGCTATGTATTGTGTCGAGATCGAGTCCCGGGAGCCAAACAGAGTGCCCGGAAGTAATATGGCCGACCAGCACAACCTCCATAGCACTTCCTGTTTGGCGATTGCGCCGATCGGCCACCAGATGGCGCTCCTGAACCGCCAGAGAGCTCAGTGGGTCCTCCTGGTGGATCTCAGGCCAGCGGAGGGGAAATATGAATCCGATCGCAGATTTTTTAAATATTGATATAAGGACGCTGTACAGCGTCCTCCGGCAACTTGAGCATGGCCGGGAATGACGCTGTAAAGCGTTTCCCGACAGTCAAAGTGTTAATACCTTTGATTATTCCCTGAAATAATTTCCCTCAGGTATCAAAATGTCAAAATCAAATATATTTAATAGTAATACTTTATTTTATTATTATATACAAAAAAATAAGCCCTGAATCCATTACTAGATTACAAAATATCACTATACAGCTTCCATGTATCACTACATTATCATTATCATGATCATTATTACACTAGAGGTTCCAGTAGTGGGCAGCTTGAATTGCCAGGTCCTAGAACCAGCGCTCTGGGGAGATATTTTATTTTTAGAGCATTAACTCTGTGGATTGATTGATTGATTGAATTGATTGATTGATTGATTGATTCAAACGTTTATTAACAGATTGCAGAATGGGTACAGTACAGTACAGCTCAATACATACAATTGTTAAGAGGATGCAGACCTGAGAAAGACTTTCGTCTTGTTTCCATCAGGGTCCCCCATTTTCAATTCATCATATGACACACATGACATACAGATAGACAGTACTGCTACATCTATACATTTATGACATACCAGATTTTCAAATACAGTACTGTTTGTGATACTAAAAAAATCCAGAAGAAGAGTATATACATTTGACATAGAAACTGTGCATTGGGGGAGGTTGGGTAGGTGGGGTGGGGCTGTATATTGGAGGTGGGGGGGGGGGGGGGGGGGGGGGGGGGGGGTGGGTAGGAGGGGGGGACACTGTACATTGGAATACTGACATACATTTGACATGGAAACTGTACATTGGAGGAGGTTGGGTAGGTGGGGTTGGGTGGGGCTGTACATTGGAATACTGACAAAGCCATGCTTGGTCTTTATTGTACAACTGGGTTAGGACATTTGTAGGGGCCAGTTTTGAATTGCAGTCTCCCGTAGGTGTTCTTTGAGAGTGTTTTTGAAGGTGGGTAGTGATTTACATTCCTTTACAGCTTTGGGTAGGGTGTTCCACATTGTTGTGGCATAATGGCCTGCCTCGGAACCTCTGCTGCATTTACAGTAGATTCACTTTTAAAAAGAATCTTAAATTGTTTTTAAATTGTTTTTAACACTGTAAAGTAATTTTTTGTTTTTGTTTTACACTAATGTAATTTTAGCTATATTAATTGTTACAGTAGGTTCATTATGCATTGTGTGTACTGACTTTTAATAATTTTGTTTTTTGCAATAGTGATTGTTTTTGTGTGTTTTTTTGTGTGTGGACCCCAGGAAGACTAGCTGGTTGCTATCGCACCAGCTAATGGGGATCCCTAATAAAATCAAATCAAAATCAATTATGGAAAGTATTGTTTTGTCTCCTAATATTTACACCATAGATGGATCATGAAGAACTGAACTATCCACCTCATAGATACCAATAACATCCATGCTTATCTGCCTGGCCCATTTCATATCATTGGATCCTCCAAATATATTCAACACTGAGAAGTACACGGCTAGATACAGCTATATCTGCCACATAGTTGGAGAGCATCAACAGTGATCATCAACTTTGCTCCAAAATAAGTTGTTGAATTTCTTGTTTACATGATTATGTAACAGAAATGGTGAGACAGCCTGAGCCTGAACTCTTGTTTTGTTATGTAAAGCTGATGTGTTTTCACATGACCTGTTTAGTATTAATGAGATGTTAGTTGATGTTGTAGTTGTTGTTGCCCTGTGATCTTTTGAGGTATCTTGATTATCTTCTAATTGCATTTAATAAATTATTTGTTAAAAAATTATTTGTTAAAATTATCTTGGTTGTTATAACTTCATAAATATTATCTTAATGAACGTTTCTTGTTTTCACATTCTCTAGCTGCGGGCCCAGCTAATCTCTTCTGACAGATGTTTAAAATGGTTTTCTGGGATTACATAATGCCAAAACCATTTTGAAGCAAAATTAAGTCTAACATCCCAAGATATTTAAATGTCCACCTCCACCAGTGTAGAATCTGAAGCATGCAGTGCTTGTTCTATGACTATGTCCTATTTTGAGTAAATAGAGCACAGTGTTTGCTGATGACTCCTCTCATTATAAGATAAGATATTGCTTTATTGATCCCCTTGGGGAAATTCAGGAATCTTCATCAATCTCACCATATACAGAACTGTGGGAGGGTCACCTTCTATTTCCACCTCCAAAATCTTCCAGAAACCTTAAGGAATATCTAATATCTATGTCTTACAAATCTAAATCATGAATCATTTGAGGAAATCCCAAATTTTTTATTTACCAAATTATAAAGAAATTGACCGTAACCCTTTCTGCGCCAACGAGTTAACTCGTGTTAGCTCGCCAATCGTTGAGCGCCAACAACAAGTTAACTCGTTGTTATGATCGTTATTTCTTTTATTCGCTATTGCCATTCATAATCCATCGAGGCAGCCTGTTCAGGCTGTTCTGAATGTGTCTGAGCTCGCAGACGGTCAATACCGCCGCCTAACGCCTTGCGGCCGCTATTGCACTCCATTTGAAACAATGTAGTTTGTTTTCTCGGCCGAGCTGCAGCGACCAGTATTTGGAATGGCGATCAGATAATTGGGATTATTATTTTTGCATTACATCAGAGACAAGGTAAGGACAGTATATATCCAATCTTGCGTTGATCCGATATTTTTTTCTTCCGCGATCGAAGCTGTCTGTGTGGAATGTGTGTGTGCTGTGTCCCGTTGGTCACATCACGGCACGGATGGGCGCCCCGTTCCAAACCCCCTTTCATGCATGCATGAGGAAACATAATAACGATAATCTAGCGTTGATTTCAGGATGATTCGATAATCAGGCAAAAAATGGCAACGTGATAAGTGAGATAACTAAGATAACTAAAGGGCTGTTTTCGCGTCTTTTCCTGGGATTACTCAGAATCACTCAAACTATACTCATATTCACCACGGTATAAAACGGAAATGTATGGATGAAAAAATAATCCGTTTTTTGCATGTTGACCAGAAGAAACTCACTGACAATCGACAACGTTATTAGATCCATAGCTATAATATTTAATATAGTTTTAGCACTCGCAAACACGGCATTCTCTCCATTGAACAAAGTGCTGGCTTAAACAGCCTAACGCCCATAGCGACCTCTGGCGTCCATTGTGTTAAAGGGGCAATTCACCCAAAATATTCCTCTATCCTGGAGTGTTACCTATCCATCCAGATTGTTTCAGTGTGATTTGCCTAGTTTTGGAGATATCTGCTGTAGAGATCACTCCGATGCAATGGAGCTGAATGGCACTCGGTTTGTGGAGCTCAAAACGGCAAAGAAAATGTAGGAACTATTTTCTACTAAAGTACACTCCATACATTATTATGGGGTATTTATGTAGAAGATAGTTCCTACATGAAACTGCTCACAACAAGGTATGTGGATTATCTTGAGCAACCAGGTCACGGTTTCTGGAAAGAGACATTGGGCCTCATTCAACAATACTCTCTTATTATTTTTCTTATATTCTTGCTTACCTGTCTGTTAAGAGAACAATAAGAAAAGCCACCGCCACATTCATCAAGCCTTTCTTAAAGTCCAAATCTGTTCTTACCAGGTTTTTGGAATGGTGAATCCCACTCATTCTAAACTGGATGCGCGTTCTCGCGCAAGTCATTTGCATACAGAGACACGCCTCGCTCGCTCATTATAATACGAGAGCCGTGGGTCTGCTTCGGATCCCCCGGCCGTATTCAAGCGCTGGAGCGCTTTGCGATGGATCAAAATTAGATAGGAATCAAATGTATTGTCATCATACAGCACCTATATTCTGAGATGGCGCTGCTCCGACCGGCCGCCTTTCTGTTAGCTCCGTCGAGACTGTGCTTACTTTTGTTAATTTTTATAGTTTTAAGAGTTTTATTTGCACCAACTGTTGGTGCATTATATGTGTATGACCGTCAGTCACTCATTGACATTGGATTAAGGAAAACTTACCGACTGGATTACTCTCTGGATCGGATTGCTGAACAACAACAGTGGCCAGCGGAGATCCTTTGTTGCGGCCGAAGCAAGGAAAAGGCGCGACGACGAGGTAGAAGAGCCGGCGTCCGAAACAGACTGAGATCCAAGCGACACAGAACCACATTGCCCAGCATATTGTTGGCCAATGTGCAATCGATAGGAAACAAACTGGACGACATCAGAGCACGGATCCAATTCCAGAGGGACATTCGGGACTGCAACGTCCTCTGTTTCACCGAGACTTGGCTGAGTCCGGACGTCCCTAACCATGCAATAGAACCGGCAGATCACTTCTACGTCCTCCGTAAGGACCGAACGGCAGAAGAATCACTAAAGACGAGAGGAGGCGGCATAGCTTTCATGGTAAACAAGGAGTGGTGCGATATAGGCAACGCAAAGGAATTGTCTAACCACTGCTCCCCAGACCTGGAGTTTATCACCATCAAATGCCGACCCTTCTTTCTCCCGAGGGAGTTAACGTCCATCATCATGATCGGAGTATACATCCCACCACAAGCAAGCACTGGGGCCGCACTCTCGAAGCTACACGACGAGGTAAACAAACAACAGACAGCTAACGTAGACGCTGCTATTTTGGTTCTGGGCGATTTCAACAGCGCGCGTCTTAAAAAGGTGTTGCCGAATTTCTATCAGCATGTGACCTGTCCCACCAGAGGCGAGAACATATTAGACCATGTATACTCGCAATTTAAGAATGGGTATAAGTCACAGGCTCTTAGTCCATTCGGGAAGTCCGATCACGTCGCCATTTTCCTTTTGCCAAAGTACAAACAAAGTCTCAAGCGAACGCCGGTGGTCTCGCGAGAGGTTAAGCGTTGGACCGTGACGTCAGAGGAGTCACTCCAAGCTGCACTTGAATGCACAGACTGGAGTGTATTCCGTGATAACACAGCCAATATTAACGAATACACTGAAACGGTGCTTGACTATGTCTGTACTCTGGTAGAAGAAACAATCCCCTCCACCACAATTAAAATCTACCCAAATCAAAAGCCCTGGGTAGACAAATCCGTCCGTGAGGCTCTGAAAGTGCGCACATCAGCATACAACACCGGGCTGGTGACAGGCAACATGGAAGAACACAAGATGGCAAGATACAACGTCAGGAGAGCAGTAATAGAGGCAAAACGGCGTTACAGGGATAAAGTTGAACTTCAGTTTGAACAGGCTGACTCTAGAGGCATGTGGCAGGGCCTCAGAACAATGACAGATTACAAAGGCACCCCCCTCAAACTGAACAGTGACATCTCCTTAGCAAATGATCTCAATTCCTTCTATGCGAGGTTTGAGGCTGTGAATAACAACACCAGCCTACAAACCACGGAAATGGGGGGGGGGGGGGGGTCTGCTGATGGAGACTCAGTGTTCAGGGTAACAGAGCATGAGGTGAGACGGATCTTTAAAAAAGTGAATATCAGGAAGGCAGCAGGACCGGACGGCATCCCCGGCCGCGTCCTAAAAGTCTGTGCCGACCAACTGGCCCCGGTATTCACTGACATCTTCAACCTGTCCTTGGAACAGGCTGTCATCCCCACCTGTCTGAAGAAGTCCACCATCATCCCTGTACCCAAAAAATCTACGCCTGCTTGCCTGTGAACAGTTTCAAGTACCTCGGAGCCCACATATCCGAGGACTTGACATGGACCACACACATTGACAGTGTTTTGAAGAAGGCACGACAACGCCTTTACTTCCTCAGGCGCCTAAGGAAGTTCCAAGTCAGTCAGAAGATCCTTAGGATTGCCAGGATTCCTGGGCGATTTTAGCATATCTCATGATCTTAGCGGAGCTATTTCTATATTTTATATTATAACTATGGGGAAATGGTTTGGCTCATTTGACGACGACGAGTTGATGTACACAATGAAAAAAACCGTTTGTTTCTGCATATCTTCGTTCGTTCACAATTACAAGTTAAAAAAGGTCAACACAGGTACAAATCCAGGTAGATTCTTTAGAAAAGGAGTTACAGGCACTTTTATGAAAGGTGCGCCGCCCGGGTGATAATAGGTACTGAACGTGTTATAAAGCAATTTAGACTGGGATGGATGGATGGATGGTTTGTTTGATAGATTGTTTGATAGATTGTTTTATTGGTTTGTTTGATAGATTGTTTTATTGTTTGATTGATAGATTGTTTTATTGTTTGTTTGATAGATTGTGTTATGGTTTGTTTGATAGATTGTTTTATTGGTTTGTTTGATAGATTGTTTTATTAGTTTGTTTAATAGATTGTTTTATTGTTTGATTGATAGATTGTTTTATTGTTTGATAGATTGTTTTATTGTTTGATAGATTGTTTTGTTGGTTTGTTTGATTGCTTTATTGGTTTGTTTGATAGATTGTTTTATTGTTTGATTGATAGATTGTTTTATTGGTTTGTTTGATAGATTGTTTTATTGGTTTGTTTGATAGATTGTTTTATTGGTTTGTTTGATAGATTGTTTTGTTGGTTTGTTTGATAGATTGTTTTGTTGGTTTGATTGATAGATTGTTTTATTGTTTTGTTTGATAGATTGTTTGATAGATTGTTTTATTGGTTTGTTTGATAGATTGTTTTATTGGTTTGTTTGATAGATTGTTTTGTTGGTTTGTTTGATAGATTGTTTTATTGGTTTGTTTGATACATTGTTTTATTGGTTTGTTTGATAGATTGTTTTGTTGGTTTGTTTGATAGATTGGTTTGTTTGATAGATTGTTTTGTTGGTTTGTTTGATTGATTGTTTTATTGGTTTGTTTGATAAATTGTTTTATTGGTTTGTTTGATAGATTGTTTTGTTGGTTTGTTTGATAGATTGTTTTGTTGGTTTGTTTGATAGATTGTTTTATTGGTTTGTTTGATAGATTGTTTTGTTGGTTTGTTTGATAGATTGTTTTATTGGTTTGTTTGATAGATTGTTTTATTGGTTTGTTTGATAGATTGTTTTATTGTTTGATTGATAGATTGTTTTATTGTTTGATTGATTGAATGTTTGATGGTTTGTTTGATAGATTGTTTTATTGTTTGATTGATTTATTGTTTGATTGTTTGAGTGACAGTCCGACTGACTGACTGACAAACTTGAAATGCAGTAATACTATTATATCGATCAGGTGGGAATATATTGTATTGATCAGGTTAGTAGATATTGTACAGATCAGGTATTATAGATCATGTGCATGCAATAAACATTCATTCGTGTACTGTGCATAATCTGCTCCCGTGTTGTAGACACTGTTGCTCTGTACCTACCTGTTTTCCAATTTATTCGTCCATACATGATAAACACATTCATAAAGTAATAATAGCTTGTATTGATAATATATCAATTAGTTTCACTTGGAAATACTACTACCTTATCAACCACCATGCCTGGCGCTAACGAACAAGTAAGTTATAACTACTGGTGTAGGTCCAGAAAACATTATTATAAAATACAGAATACTTTACAATGCAGAAAACTTGAAACTTTGATGAAATGAACATTTTTATTTCAAAATATGTTCAATAAACTGGCTGACAAGTCATCAGTACCAACCATTGTTGCTGTGCATTAGACACATATGCTGGTAACATTCACAGTATAAAATTATGGTAATTTACCAAGACAATACCTTATAAAAAGTTAACACTGGCTGATGATAACCAACCATTGTTTCAGTGCATTTAGGAGTTTGCTGGTAACATTCACAGTATAGGATTATGGTAATTTACCAAGACAATACCTTATAAAAAGTGAACACTGGAGGAAAAGTGTGGTATGTTACCTACAGTATATACTTTTATAAACTGGGTGACTGTCAGCAACCATTGGTTCTGTGCAAACGGTAAAAATGAGGGGGGAAAAAGATAAATAAAAAAATAAACCATATACACACACAATGCAAATGATGAATGGAGTCGACACAGCTAGATCACTAACATAACGTCTCATCTGCAAGTGGTCCAAACATGCCTATGCAATATCGACAACCGTGGCCCAAATACATGTGTTCAACGCATTTGTCTTGTACAGAAAACAGTGCAACTACCCATACACTATACTATACTATACTATACTATACTATACTATACTATACTATACTACTCTCAGCTACTGTAGCTATACTATGTACCGGTACACATGGTTCTGTCTGTATCACACAATGATGGATTATTTAGAAGTAATCTGTACTTCTGTGTGCCGGATTATTTAGAAGTAGTCTGTACTTCTGTATGACAACTAATAAAGAAACTATTTAGAGAAATCCCTCTTTGTGTGGTACAGAGCGAAGCATTTGTCATGATGCAGGGGGACTTTGCACGATGTGCAAAAATATCTGGTCTCACTCCTGATGCCACGCCTACTGCAGACCCGACATTTCCTACACGGTAGCTTTTGCTTGGGGGTGGCTTTGTATGCAACCATTACATGCTTCACAAAGCCACCCACTAATCTGCTCTGCGGGTCCCCCGGTGGGGCCCTAGGGTCGCGCTGCCCATCACGCCCCACCTGCTCAGCCCCTGCCTCCTCCTCATCCCCACCCCCTGCCTCCTCCTCACCCCCACCCCCTGCCTCCGCCTCCATCTCCGCTGTCACCCCAGGAATCTTCTTCTCCTGACCCCCTGTGTAGGTCCGCGCCACAGCCCTGGTGAACCGGAAGAGGTTGTAGTAATGCCCTTGTGGGTGCTTGCTTTTGTACAAGACAAAATCGTTGAACATACATATTTGGATCAGATACATCACAAACTTTTTGGTCCACTTTCCAGTCTTACGTGTAACCGGATAGTACGAGAGGTTTTGATCCAGCTGGTCGACGCCGTTCATGAATTTATTGTACGACATGATTGATGACGGCTTGAGCATCTCCACCCTCAGCGCTTTGCCCTTCTTCTGCTTCTTCCACACCTTCGCCATTTCCATGGTGTCCTCGTGGTAGCTGCTGATGGTCTTCACGATCCTCTTATCGCGCCATGCCACGATCAGGACCTGCTTATTGTTGACCGCAATGCGCTCCCCCACACGGATGTCACGTTTGGTCACGTTCTTGATGATGGCTGGCTCCCCCCGGTGCTTCCTGAGGGTACCACAGACGTCAGTCCTCAACTGTCGGAGCCTGGCGGACATGCGTACACTGTTGTAGAAATTATCCATGTACAGCGTATATCCGGCCCCAGACAAACGTCCAAGCAGACCGACGACCGTGTCCCCCAGGAGCGAGCCTTCCCGGCAATATGGCTTAAATGCAAAACAATATCCTGTGCGTGATTCGCACAGGAAGTACGACTTGTTGGGGTTGTAGACCCGGAAGCTCAGGCGGCCTCGCCATGCCATCACCCCCTCGTCAATGGCGAGCTCACGTTCGGGCTGGTACAGTTCCTTGCACCTCACGTTGACATGGTCGACTACAGGCCGTACCTTACACAATTTGTCTCTAACTTCCAGGGATGTATTGTCCGCAAAGTGGAGGAATCGCCAGATCAATTGATACCGGTTGCGTGGCATGGTCTCCGAGTAGTACGGTGTGTACATCATATCGTCAGTGGTCCACATCATGTCCACGCGAGGCTTCCGAAGGACACTGCTCAGGAAATTGAGTCCAAGCAACTTCTTCAGCTCCTTCAATGTGAGGGCCTTCCAAACCAGTGCCCTGTTACTGGTTAGCGTGGGGTCCAGCCGGGCAATGGACTGATCAGCGTAGAGGTTGGTCTGGGCAACAATGGAATTGAGAAAAGCATCCATCAGGAACAGATCTAGCCATTTTGCAGGCCGGTACGATTTCAGTGCCGCAGCGTCCTGGAGCAACCCCGGTTGGGCTGTGAAGGGGATCCTGTGAGGCACCCAGCCCTCACGAGACCAGGCATTCTCCTCTTCCTGACGGATCGCAGACCTGCTCTTCGCTCCTCCGCGTCGCACGCCACGACCTGTCAATTATACAAATATACTATAACACCCCTACTGTAGACAAACATTCATATGCCACGTAGTTACAAACGTGTGTGAGTGAATGAGTGAGTGTGTGTGGGGTTCAGATGTCAGAGCTGGACGTGGTGTGGGGGTCAGAGGTCAGAGCTGGAAGTGGTGTGCAGAGTGAGGCCAACTTACCGCGCTTAGATGTGCGTTTCCGCCCTGCAACGGGTTCCGGCATGTCCAGACTAGCATCCAGTTCTAGAATCACATGATGTAATACATTACACTAGGGCAACGTATTGTCATTTTATTTACATGATATATATATATATATATATCGCATTATGTGTTATATTTTATGTACAATTACCTGCAGGAGTAGAATGTGATCCTATGTCGTTGCCAGTCTCTGTGTCGCTCTCTGCGCCAGAATCTGAATTGGATTAAATTCATTCAGTAAGTAAGTCTCATAAAACACAATAGTAATACATTTACATACATGAATGTAGTTAGTACATAACCAAGCATGTTGGTGTACCAGCGCCGGACTCTGTGTCGGATCCTGTGATGAACACAAAATAAATCAGCGGCCATTGTACATCAAAGCATGTGTGTGTGTGTGTGTGTGTGTGTGTGTGCTGTAATCAATGCTATTGTGACTGTGCTATGTACACACAGTGAGTGCAGAGCTGTTCTAGCATCAGATCTGTTTGAAGTGTGATATGGAGTGATCTGCTTATATTTGATTGTGTGTGTGTGTGTGTGTGCTGTAATCAATGCTATTGGGATTGTGCTAAATGCTATGCTACACAGGCATATAGAGGCCGCACCATGTGCTGCAAAGTTCAAAGGTGTTGGATAGGGTCCATGCCCTTTGATCTTGTGTGTGTGTGTGTGTGCTGTAATCAATGCTATTGGGATTGTGCTAAATGCTATGCTACACAGCCATATAGAGGCCTCAACACTTCTGCACTCACTGTGTGTACATAGCACAGTCACTATTGTGATTGTGCTATGTACACACAGTGAGTGCAGAGGTGTTGAGGCCTCTATATGCCTGTGTAGCATAGCATTTAGCACAATCCCAATAGCATTGATTACAGCACACACACACTAGTGGTCTGCAAGGGCCTTGAAATAAAGCCCGAGCCCTGCCCGAGCCCGTGAACTTCAGGCCCTGCCCGAAAATAAGCCCGACTGTAAATAATATTTTAAGCCCTAGCCTGCGTGAAAACCCGAAAAAAGTTATTATTATTATTATAAAAATATAATTTTTTTTGTATTTGTTTTAAATATTCGAAACACGGTTTTATATGAACGTAATAAATAAACAAAACTAAGAAGCATTTACATAGCCTGTTTCGCAATGCCGTCTCTCCCAGTGCTCGCTTATATAGACTGACTCACACATCAGCCTCGTAAAACGTATTGAAGGCTATAGAATCTTCTTTGACACACACACACACACGACACACAATAGCCTACTCAGTCAAACAAACAAACAGAAAACAGAAATCAGATTTCGAGCAGAGCAACGTAATGAAAATCACAACAAAACAAGTAGCGAGTCGCGACCCAGCAAATAGTAAACATCACTCACCAGACGTCAGCAACGCGTTGAACACCGTTAACAAAACCGGCTACATACATCCCAAGAACAAATTAAAACGTTCGCCAACTGGCTATATTCCAACACAACCAATCGAGTTGAACTTGTCCCCTGAGTTCTCCCTGCGCGCTGCAGTAATTACATCCAAATGTTTCTCTGGCGCAAAAGAGAAAGCGAATCTTAAAACGAAGGTTATCATATAACCCTAGTTATATGGAAAAAAAAAACGCAAAAAAAAACGCAAAAAAAAAAAAAAAAACGGCGGTGCCCGGGCCCGGCCGAGCCCGAATTATTTATTAAAAAAAAAGCCCTACCCAGCCCGAACCCGCCGGGCCGGGCCCCGTCGGGCCTGGGCAAGGTTGCAGTGCACTAACACACACACACACACACACACACACACACACACACACACACACACACACACACACACACACACACACACACACACACACACACACACACAAGATCAAAGGGCATGAACCCTATCCAACACCTTTGAACTTTGCAGCACATGGTGCGGCCTCTATATGCCTGTGTAGCATAGCATTTAGCACAATCCCAATAGCATTGATTACAGCACACACAATCAAATATAAGCAGATCACTCCATATCACACTTCAAACAGATCTGATGCTAGAACACCTCTGCACTTACTGTGTGTACATAGCACAGTCACAATAGCATTGATTACAGCACACACACACACACAAGATCAAAGGGCATGAACCCTATCCAACACCTTTGAACTTCGCAGCACATGGTGATGCCTCTATATGCCTCTATAGCATGCAACTATCGATTTGAACATGCATGTAAACACACAATATTCACATTGCATTCGTCACCATGACTTACCCTTCTCCCCTCGACCACCACCGCGTCCCCCGTCGGACTCGTGAGATGAATCGGATCCATAATACCTCCGACCCAGATCGATATCCTCGTCAGATGACTCCGGAGCTATAATAAATGCATACCGGCGTTGGTTGGCGAACTAACGTTACATATTCACAGTATACAATGAATCAATTAGCGTTAGGTAAATCATCATCAAATATACACGTTTCACACACACACAATCACATATATACGACCTTACCTGGTGGTTCCCAATCGGCGCTCCCATCAGATTCATGGACCGTTGAATCGCTGTCCGAGGACTCGGCTGAAGAAGATATCAGCACAGCGGCCACCTTCCTCTTCCTCGAACTGCGACGGGGAGAGCCGCTCCCGGTCCCGGGGCGAGACACATCGCTGGGCCCAGCGACGGTCTCACGGCTCTCTCCGATCGGAGCTACCAAAGGACCGGTCGTTGGTGCTGCTGCTGCTGCAACGGCGGGTCCAAACGCCAGCTTCGTTTGAACAAACCGATCCGCTGTCGGTCTGTCGCCTCGCTTACCTACACTACGTCTCCTCATACTGATCTAAATGGAACTACTAACTGATCAAACTACTATTACTACTACTGAAATATACTACCTAGACTACACACTAATCCCTCACAATAGTACTACATTACATTTACATTTACATTTAGTCATTTAGCTGACGCTTTTATCCAAAGCGACTTACAAGTTCTGTACGACAAGCCATCAGGAAGGGCACAACTCTATCAGCTGAGCAACAATGTTCATCAAAGTGTTGAGTGCTACAGTGTAGGTTAGTTTATTAGGACAAGTGCATGACAGTACGGTTAGTTAGGGTTAGATTTTTTTTTTTTTTTTTTTTTTTTTTTTTAATTCAGATAATGGTTGAAGAAGTGCGTCTTTAGTCGACGGCGAAAGATTGGACGTGATTCGGCTGTCCTAACTGGGGTGGGTAGTTCATTCCACCATTGTGGGGCAAGGACTGAGAATAGGCGACTTCTCTTTGATGACCCTCCCGGAGCTTGGATAGGAGTAGGTCTGAGGCGGCCAGAAGATGCAGAGCGTAGGGGTCTTGAGGGTGTGTAGTTAGAGACCATTGACCGGAGGTAGGCGGGAGCGGTTCCCTTTGCCGCACGGTATGCTAGGTCGAGGGCCTTGAAGCGGATTCGTGCAGCAATGGGGAGCCAGTGCAGGTCCCTAAGAAGTGGGGTGACATGGGCCGACTTCGGTAGGTTTGAGATCAGGCGGGCCGCTGCGTTCTGAATGAGTTGAAGAGGCTTAGTGGCAGTGGCCGGGAGACCAGCGAGCAGTGCATTGCAGTAGTCGAGGCGGGAGATGACTGTTGATTGGACGAGGAGTTGGGTGGCTTCTTTTGTCAGGAAGGGGCGTATCCTTCTGACGTTGCTCAGGAGGAATCGGCAGGTTCTGGTCGTCGCTGCGATGTGAGCAGAGAAGTTCAACTGGTCGTCGAGGACAACACCAAGGTTCTTGGCGGTCGGGGACGCAGTCACAGCTGCATTCTCGACTGTGATTGAAAGGTCGGTTAGGGGGGAGGATTTGGCCGGCAGGTGGAGCAATTCTGTTTTGCTTAGGTTCAGTTTGAGGTGGTTGGACGTCATCCAGGCTGAGATGTCGGACAGACAGGCCGAGATCCGCACAGAGACGTGGATATCTGAGGGAGGGAAGGAGAGGAAGAGTTGAGTATCGTCGGCATAACAATGGTAGGAGAAGCCATGAGACGTGATAATGTTACCCAGTGATTTAGTGTAGAGGGAGAAGAGAAGGGGTCCTAAAACCGAGCCCTGGGGGACACCCGTCCGCAGGGGGCGGGTGGCCGACAGGGTCCCTCTCCATGACACTTGGTAGGAGCGGTCATTGAGGTATGATGACAGCCATGTCAGCGCAGAGCCAGCCACTCCCATTCCTGCGAGGGCCGCAAGGAGGATCTGGTGGTTGACTGTGTCGAAGGCTGCAGATAGATCTAGGAGAATCAGGACAGAGGAGAGGCCTTTCGCTTTTGCTAAGTGAAGTGCCTCTGTGACCGCAATGAGGGCTGTCTCTGTGGAGTGACCAGTCCTGAAGCCTGACTGATTAGGGTCTAGGAGGTCATTCTGTAAGAGATAAGTAGTAAGTTGGTTGGATACAGCACGTTCAAGTGTTTTAGAAAGGAAGGAGAGAAGAGAGACAGGACGGTAGTTGCCTATGACAGTAGGGTTCAGGGTTGGTTTTTTTATGAGCGGCGTGACTCTGGCTTGTTTTAGGGAGGTGGGGACCACCCCCGAGTTGAGTGAGGAGTTGATGGTTGCAGTTAGGAATGGGAGGATGTCTGGTGCTATGGTCTGGAGGAGTGGGGAGGGTAGCTGGTCCAGCTGGCAAGTAGTCGGACGGTTCGACGTTACCAGTGTCAGGGTCTCTGCTTCTGTAATGGGAGAGAAAGATGACAGAGTGAAGGATGAGGTTCTCGATTCAGCATTTGGAATGGGTGGGGGTTGGGAGAAGGAGCTGCGGATGTTCTCCACTTTTTCCTCAAAGAAGATCGCAAAGTCTTCGGCAGAGAAAGTACTACTACTTAGCACGACTAAGTACTTCTAAAGCACAGCTGAAACCTTACAATTATTCTGATACTACCACTATACTGTATAAAACTATAAATATAGACTATAGGCTGATCTCAATTCAAATATCTCTCTCTCAATCTCTCTCTCTCTATCTATCTCTCTCTCTCTCCCCTACAAAACCTCGTCGATTCTGGGATCCCGCAAACTTTTATACCTGTGGTCACACTGGTCAGGTATGCTGGCCAATCAAATGCCAGATTCATTGTGGGGTGCAATATTCATTCTCTTGTGATACAGTGTTAGAAAATAGGGGGACACTGCCACCTAGTGTAATTTGAGAGGAAATGCAGTTTCCTGTTCAAACTCTCTGCCAAAAGCTCCGCGGTGAAGTTCAGACTGGGAAAATCGAAAAAAGATGTAAACAGAACAAAGACGAGTTGCAGCGTCCTCGGCAACTTGAGCATGGCGGGGAATGACGAGTTCCGGCGTTTTTGGCAGTTAAAGTGTTAATGTAGTTTTCCCCAAGCAGACAGTTTGACAGATGGAATGTGCGACAGACAGGTATAGAAATGTTCTTGGGGTTAGTACAGGTGCACTCCTTGTGCAGTACGGGAGAATGTTCTTGGTGTTAGGACAGGAGCACTCCTTGTGCAGTACGGGAGAATGTTCTTGGGGTTAGGACAGTTGCACTCCTTGTGCAGTACGGGAGAATGTAGACACAGGGCTGTGTCAGGGGTGAGAGCAGGAGCACTCCTTGTGCAGTATCAGCACGGGATGTCCGGGTAGGAGGGACACTGGAGCGGAGGTCCTGGGCACACGGAGAACAAAGGTTAGGTCAGAGAATATCAATGAGTACAGGTAGCAAGGCTTAGGGTCAGTCTTCTTACTTGGAAGGTAGTTTAACACTCCCACGACGAGGGAACAGGATCCGCCAGCTGAAGTATCTTCTGGCTGATGAGGGGATGAGTGACAGCTGTGTTGATGAGGGGATGAGTGACAGCTGTGTTGAGTCGAGAGCTGGCAGCGTGCGAGAGTGTGGGAGAGGATGAGGAGGAGTGAAGAAGGTGTGTGGAGAATGTGGAGGGAGGATGAGGAGGAGTGAGGAAGGCTCTTGCTGTGATTACAACAGAACCACTGATATAGACGATCTCTAAATATGCGTTCTATGCTATGTATACAGTACTGCATATCTGTATGTCATGTCATAAATGTCATGATGTATATCTGTATATCTGTATGTTGTGTATGTCATAAATGTTATGATGAATTGAAAATGGGGGACCCTGATGTAAACAAGACGAAAGTCTTTCTCTGGTCTGCATCCCCTTAACAATTGTGTGTATTGAGCCGTACTGTATTGTACCCATTCTGCAATCTGTTAATAAAATCTTCAATCAATCAATGGCCTGGGTGGCCAGAGCATAACTGTTCTAACAGCAATATATAATCCATTTCAGACAGAACGCACGCAATAAGTTATAATAATAATAAGTATTATTATTGAAAAGTTCTGTATTTTTAAAGTCGTATTTGGGGGCAATTAACCAATGTTAGGCTTTTTTTTATAAAATTGTTTTGGGGTAAGAATTTCTTATTTCGGTAAGAGTGCTCTCGACCACTCTTATAATTTGTTCTTGCCTGAGAAAAGAGCAACAATAAGAAAACGTTGCTGTATCCCAGGTAAGAACAAAGTAAGAGGAAATGCTAGTTAAGAACAAAATCTGTTCTTATATCGCTTCATGCATGAGGCCCATTGCTTTTGAGTCCTTCAAATGTATTTTTTGCTATTCTGAGGGCCCCAGTACCATTCAGATCCATTGTGTTCTGAAGGTCCAGATTAATGATTAAAATTCGTTCAACAAAAGGGTAGAAGGCTATCACCTAAAGTCCAGGGCCCTCATTTATCAACGTGGCGTACGCACAGATATGTGCGTAACCCGTGCGTACGATCATTTCTAAGCAAAGTGTGGGATTTATCAATTTGAACTTGTGCTTGACTTTGTGCGTATATTTAAGCACAGGTCGGACCATGCGTAGCTGGCGCCCGTTGGTAGAATATATTATTACAAGAAGGAAATAAGCTTCTGTGCATTAGTTTCAACACTGCCATGTTCTGTATGAACCGTAATTCATTATAGTTCATTGTAAAATAGCAACAGTAGTGTAATTATGGTCAACCCTATAAATAGCATTTGGAATAATAGGTATTTTCTCTCAGAATGAATGCAGCATGGTTTATATAGCGTTATCGGAATATACAGGGTGTACTGACTGACTGCGCTCGTTATTATTTTGCGCACAGACCGCAGAAACACAGGAACGTTTTGATTATATTTAAAAGGCTTTACGTTAAACGAAACAAGTGGAATTTCAAAGCTGTAAGCAGAATACAAGTCATATGAACACACCCACGATATAGTGTTCTTCCCCCTTCCTACTGTATAAGAAAGAATAAAAAACGCATTGCAATGAGACCAGGGTGTATGTGTATTACAAAACCCTTGCAATAATGTGTCTTAAATGAATGAAAAGCATACATGCTCTGGACACAGAGCATATATCGTGTGGGTGATATGACTTGTATTATGCTTACAGAATTCCACGTATTTAGTTTTACAATGTCAAAGCCTTTTAATATAAATCAAAACGTTCCCGTATTTCTGCAATCTATGCGCAAAATAATGAGTTGAGGTAGATACACACTCAGAACGTATTACATGCTGGTATGCTGATAGAGTAAACTATTATGAATATGAATATGATATTATATAAGGTATACACTGGTCCGTCGCATACACTGGTATGCGCAAGTTACTGTTGCATAATGTAGGCTATGGCTGCTATTATATGTAATTCATATAGGCTACCTAATAGTATATGATTTTTAGAGGCATCTATTTTGTTGTCGGTATTAGGCTAATACCGACAACAACATGGGGGGGACCCTGATGTAAACAAGACAAACGTCTTTCTCTGGTCTGCATCCCCTTAACAATTGTGTGTATTGAGCCGTACTGTATTGTACCCATTCTGCAATCTGTTAAATAAAGTTTTCATTCATTCATTCATTCATTCAAAATAGATGCCTCTAAAAATCATATTATAGCCAATCGAACACAACTAATAAAGGCATTCATATTACAGCACGGTTATAATGACACACACATGATGAATTGAAAATGGGGGACCCTGATGTAAACGAGACGAAAGTATTTCTCTGGTCTGCATCCCCTTAACAATTGTATGTATTGAGCTGTACTGTACTGTACCCATTCTGCAATCTGTTAATAAACTTTTCAATCAATCAATCAATCAAACCACCAACGCCAAACAGTGGTCAACGAACGGTCTTTATTAGTATTTTGAGCTGTCCAGGCAGAATTGCAGCAATGGTCTTAGGGAGCCGTTGATATCTGACATCACCGTTTACAAGTCAGCCTTTTATTTATCCCATAACACGCGTTGTATCTTCTTGGTTCGGCAGCGCCTCAGTGAACAATCTCCCGTGAAGTTTCACATCCCATGGGGGGTGTTTCATCACTTTCATGACCATATATGGATAATCATGCACGAGCATTGACGGTAGAACAAAGAGGTATTTATCAACACGGAGGAGCGTAGGACCTGTGTACGCACGGTTGATAAATCCCGTTTTTTTTGTGCGTGCACACATTCTAAATTCTGTGCTTACGTATGAAAATAGAATACTTTCTAAGAAAAATTGATAAATGAGTGCCCAGGTTATTATTCTTTTCTATATCTTATATATTGTTTTATTTGTATAAGATATATATTTACTGTTGACCTAGTATTTTATTATTCGCCCTTTTCTCCTTGTATCACACGCTGTATATACAGCGCAAGCCCACGCACCCACGTATTTGGGATGGAGAAAAAGTTACCGTTAGTTGGGGAAGAAAAGTGTATGATGAGAGAGTGTTTTGCTACAGCGCTGTGGTGGTAACGTTGGTGGGTTATTAGTTGGAAACGGTGTCGTTGTGTCGCCAAGGGAGAGGCGGAGTACCATACTCCAGCATCGATCTGCCGACAGGCAGAGGATAACGGAGACAGCGGCGACGGTTGCGGCTGAACTCAGATAGCCACAAACGGACTGTATGCTAGTTCTGTTTCGTTAAGGGGCTCAGCTTGGCATCACCTTACTGCACTATCTTGCGTACGTGCACGCGTACTGAATAAATTCCAAAAATGTACCTCTAATACCAGTATTAGTCTGACCACACCCCTCATCAGCTTACCTTCATAAGCAGGTGTGTGGTCACCTGCTCTCCTTCTCGCTTTCACCACAAGGAAAGTGCCTCGGTAGTACCCCACTTGACGTGTTTGTTAGTTGAAAAGAGTTGTGACTGGTTTACATTGTGCTTAACTTTTTCTTCTCTCACTTGTTGTATAAGAAAAGGTTTGGGTCATAATGTATTCCGCGGAGAGTAGACCCGCTAGACCTACTCTTCACCACCGGTTCTCCATTCCCGCCTCCGTCGTGCGCCTCGGTGCTGGGCTGTTGCCACTCTCGTGGTTGCCGACCCAGCCCGGGAGACTGCCGGTGGATAGTTTTCCTCACCGACGAGCCGAGGGTTCGGTGCCGTCGCTCCGGCGATGGCCTGATCTCGACTCTGGTTCCTCTAGTTCTGGGGAATCGCCCGTTGATGAACGGGGGATTGTTTTGGAGCCGGAGGATTTGCGACGAAAACTTTTTGCGTCTGCTCGCTCGCGTCGCAAGATGGTGGCGTGCAGACGCGAACGGCCTGGGTTTGGGGAATTGCTGGAGACCAGCGAGGACGCGTCCGACTCTGGATTTCTGATGGTAACTGAAGACTTCATGGAGGAGGCGGACGGGTTCTTGTATGATGGTCCCGTGGAGGAGAGTATCCCTCCTCCTGAGACCCCGGAGGGGGAAGAAATGGCTCCATGGGGCGCCTTGTTCGAGGATGTCGAGGAACCACCTTGGCCTCATCAGCAGGATGCCCTACTGTCGGCCGCATCGGATTGTGGCTCCTTGACCAGTCGCAGCCTGCTGTATGCGAGGGATGCGGGGTCGGTGGAGGAGGGTTCGCAGGGGGAACTGCGGGCCTTGTTTCCCGAGCTCATGGCGGTAGCCGCCACCGCAAACGGTGTGCCGCTGCCGCTGCCATTGCCTGCACCTGTCCCTGATGACCTCATAGGCCATCCCTGGCAGCGTCCCCCAGTGAGAGGGGTGGACGTTGTCTACCCATTTTTCCCATCGATGGGGGCCTATGTTCGTCGGGGTCAGGCGGTGTCCAACATCATGGGACTAACTCCCGCCTACGTACCAGTTACGCGGGTGTCGGGGTTAGTCAAAGGTATGGGGGAGGGCGTACCTCGGCTTGACAATCCGATGGCCGCGCTCCTCTGTCCGGATATGGTGTGGGAACCCCTATGCAAGCCGGTCCTCCAGGGGAAGTCGGCTAGGCGATTGGCTTATTGGGGTGACCAGTCATTCATCGCTGGTACACAGTCGCTGGCTGCGGCGTCTAACATCGCCCACCTGGCTAGATTTGTATCGGGGATAATGACGGGCGGCACGGATCTGAACGAGGTAAAATGCGATCAGATCACCCAGGCTGCGGGAGCTGTCCTGCACCTTTCCCAGGTGCTGGCCATAGCCATGGGGAAAGTGCGCGCCCTGGCCACCCTGGGCCAGCGTCACCTTTGGCTGGAGCAGGCCCGTGTGCCAGAGAAGAAGAGAGCCCCTCTTCTGACGGCCGCCCTCTCCGACGCTGGCCTGTTCGGGAAGGCCCTGCAGGGGGGGGGGGGGGGGGGAAGGGGTATTCTACCGACTCCTGTTATGACAGGATCCGGTGGGTTTCCCCGTCCGTTGTAGCGTTGTTGCTATGGCGACGCCTTCCATGAGCTGGTGTCTTAAAGATGTCGAGGTTGGGCGCAGGACTTACAGGCCTGCTGCGCCCGTTTTATGTGTCAAACTTGAGTCTGTTGGTCACGTGTCTCACAGTTTACATATCTTTTTCTTGACCGTAGTCTCATGTGGGAAGGTGTTTTCTGGGGGAGTCTGGTCTTACACTCTGATTAAAAGGAGTGACTGGATTAAAATCATGTGAAAAACAGGGTTTTTACTCCCAGCTGTGCAGTTGGGTCATACGGGTGATGCCTTTTCTTTATTTTATAAAGAGTTGAATGTGTCTTGATGGATATGAAATGAGGGTCCCTGATGGAAACAAGACTAACGTCTTTCTCAGGTCTGCCTCCCCTTATCTTTTTGTATGTATTCCTGTACTGCAGTCTGTTGGGTAAATATTTTCGTTCATTCATTCATGGAGTTGATTGCATCTCGCCCCTCTTGTCGTTCCCTGGGCGTCTTGGGGATTCAATATGGTGGTCTAAACGGCCTATTGTTGATGTGGGTATGTCAGAACGCACACATAGTGCTGGCTCAGGATGTGCTTTGGGCCGTTTGCTGACTGGCGCGCCTCGTTTGCTTGGGTAAAACAGCGTTTTTATGGAGCAATTGGGATGGGGGTTTTTCCTCTTCCGACATCCTGTGTGTTGTCGATGGGTTCCCGTTCATGTCAGGGGATGATGACGGAATGGGTCTGGACATATGGGGAAGGGTCTCACGCCCTAGGGTTGGGCCACCGGACGCGGTTCATACCGACACGTCTGGGTGGCGCCTTCTTTTTTATGTTGGGATCAAACGCGCATATCTGCCCCTTCTCCTGGGGTTGGCAGGTCGGCGTGATTAGGGCACGGGACTGGTTCTGGTCGCGCTGGTCCAGATCAGTGCACCCGTTGTCCGCTGGGGATGCAGATCTGCTGTTCTGGTACCCTGAGGGACTTGGGGTTTTTTCAGGGGGAAAAATGCTAGGTCGATCCGGGTGTCACAGGGTTGAGCGTTATGGGACCCTTGTTGGGTGCGTTGTATTCTGCACTGTCGTAATGGCTTACGGCCGTGCCGACCTGTACGCGTCCGATCTCGTCGGATCTCGGCCGCTGTACGGGTTGGTCTTGGTTGGTACTTGGTTGGGTGACCTCCTGGGAATACCGAGTGCGGGGTGCTGGGGCTGGTCTTCCATATTACGCTCTTCTCTTGCGTTTTTGGCGCTGAGGAGCCTGTTGGGTGGGGTTAACCTCCTCTGGGATCCTGTGCTCCCCGTATCACCGGGCCCGGTCCGGGGTGATGCTCGTTGACCCGTAGGCCCGGGATAACCCTGTTGGGAACCGGTACGCGGGCTGCGGCGGTGCCGCAGGTGTGTTTCGGGGTTCTTTCCTGAGGGGTTATGGGACCAACCATTGCATGGGGTGATGCCTGGGTGGTTGGTTCTCTGGTGTGTTGCTGCAGTGTCAACTCCCGGTTCTCCGGTTGAGGGTGCCCCTGCACGTTCATGACGTCTGCCGATCGTATGGGCTTTTCTGTGGGCAGCTGTCAGGGGTCGAGTGGTCTACGGATCCCACTTCTGACGTGCTGTTTGAAAGCTTGGTTATGCGACAACGCCAGCATACGCCCCTTCCGCCGGGGCGGCTGTTCAGCTGTCCTTTCTGGCGCCTGCCTCGTCCGCAGTTTTTCCAGGCTTGGGTTGACAGCCTGTTGCCTGGTCTTTCCCCGGTGCACTGCCTGCTTCCGTTGGTTACCTCTTGTGTGTTTAACCATGCTGTCTGCCTGTTGCAGGGCTTGTGTTCCAGGCGGTGTGCTGTTGGGGAGGACAGGGCCCGCTCGGCTGAGGGGTCCTTTTTGTCCGGATACGCTGGCGATGTGGGGGGCGGGGTCACTAGGTGCCCCCCTGGTGGGGTCTTGATGCTGGCATCGTGGACTTCTCCGGGCCCCCATTCCAGGGAGCCCAGTCCTTTGGTGGATCTGGGTCTTCCTTCGCGCTCCGCTGCTACGGCCTTGCCGCGGGGTTGGGTTTGCCCTTGACCCCGTGATTCTGGGGGCAGTAACGAGGTTGTTCCTCCGTTCGTTCCCGGGTGGCATGCGGGTTGTGCGTGTGTGTAGTCGTGGGGTCAAGCCACGGTCTGCTCACCCTGTGCGTTGAGTTGCTTGAGTGCCTCTTCGCACGGTCGGGTCCGTCGCCTTCCCGTGAAGCCCCTAATAGGGGGGCTACCCTCCATTAGGGGGGGTCGGGGGGGCTCGGCCCTCCCTGTTCTGATGGTTGTGGGGGGCTGTCAGCGGGGTGTATTTGTCAGCCAGCGGCTCCGCTTGGCCTCCCTTGTGCAGTAAGGTGATGCCAAGCTGAGCCCCTTAACGAAACAGAACGTTAGGTTATGGCTATAACCAAGTTCTGTTAGTTAGGGGCGACGCTTGGCATCAGACGGCCGCTGCAGCCCTTGACCTCACCTTGTGGTGAAAGCTTGGGAAGGAGGAGAGCAGGTGACCACACACCTGCTTATGAAGGTAAGCTGATGAGGGGTGTGGTCAGACTAATACTGGTATTAGAGGTACATTTGTGGAATTTATTCAGTACGCGTGCACGTACGCGAGATAGTGCAGTAAGGTGATGCCAAGCGTCGCCCCTAACTAACAGAACTTGGTTATAGCCATAACCTAACGTTAGTCCCAGTATAAAGGGCTAACGAGCTATCGTACCAGAAGCTCGGGCGTTTTTGGACAATAGGAACCCGGTCCGTATGAGACCCTCCTATCCAGCAGTGACTACCCGACGGTCTTCCTACATCAGCCTCTGGACCGGAACTCCAGAGATCATCGTCTCCGTCATCGCCATTCTCCTCCGGACAATTCACCCCCCCCCCCCCCCCCCCCCCTTCAGAGCTCCAACAGCCTGGTACCATTAACTTAGGAATCATAATAATTTGGAAATTGTGATATATAATAAATAATAGTATACTGGTTATATGAAAATTGTATTAACCCCATGATATTTGTGGTTGTTTATATTTAGTTACATTTGTGTTTATGTTACACATTAAATGTGATTATTCAACTTGGTACCCCTGTCCCCTCCCATTTAATAGTGTTCGCCATTTTTTTGTACATTTAGAATTGGTTAATTAATAATTTAGTATTTGTCAATCTCATCATTTAAATACAGTCAGGGTTGTGTAGCCCCTTAGCTACACATTGTATTGGAGTGACGGCAGACATCTCTACAGCAGATATCTCTGGCAGATATTTCCAAAACTAGGCAAATAACAACAAAACTATCGGGATGGATAGAGACAGCACTCCGGGTAACAGGGAAAATGTGATTTTATGAATTTTGGGTGAACTGCCCCTTTAAGCTTGGTGCAAATCTTTCACATGGCATGGCTTATAGCCCACTACTACAAGCCAAGAGTCTGAATTACTTTTCTTTTCATTGACAAATATGCTTAAAACCTCTACTTTTGTGTGATTATTTCAGTAATTTCCAGAGTCAGACAAGAAGATATACCAGTTTCCTCTCTTCCTCTCTGTGCGTTCCGTAGAAAGCTATCCGGCTGCAAGCTAGCCTAGCTTAGCACAAATGAATGGAAGAGGATACAGATCAGCTAGCCTAACTGTTGGCCAAAAACACCTCTCCCGGAGTTTTAAGCTAGGCTAGTGGTCCAGCACTCCGCTACTGAGCGCACAGAGAGGACATTTTACTCTGGAGAAGACGGTAAGCCAGTGGCGGCCGTTGTGAACTACATTTGGGTGGCCGCGAGTTCATTCATACTACACTAGTACACGTATGATCATCAATCCAATAATGAACACATATATATCTTGTCATTTTAAACAAGTTACCATTCATTCATTTAGCCATTATGCATCACGTGCTGCGAAATTAACACGCTGTGTTGAGAGTGAGAGAGAGAGAGAGAGAGAGAGAATTAACTCACTTTGTTTAATTGAAACGTGGTCCAGCCGGAGGGCTTGATAAAGTGTATAATATCCACTGTCCCACAGTCCCAGACTGTTGTCGATGTATATCCACTGCCCACTGTCCAGACTGCATCACAACACGACAGCATCGAACAGCCTGCAAACTACCTGGCGTTCTATCGCCATGCTCTAAGACAAACTCTAACCTTAACCAACTTTGAAAGAGTGCCTAAGCTTAACCGTCGAAAGAACTTGCCGTCAGCCCGTCACTGACCTGTCCAGACTGCATCCGACCAACAGCTGCAAAGTGCAAACTACCTGGCGTTCTATCGCCCTGCTCTAAGCCAAACCGAGAAATGCGGCTACAGAAAAGTACTGGCGTCGCCGCGTCGGCCAATCAAAGAGCGTCTCCGAGAAATGCGGCTACGGAAATTATAGACGCTGCTTGCTTAGATGATAATAGATCGCTTTAAAACGTGCCCGGCTTCCATCATAATACATCATATTTCAACGCACAGCGCGTTACGCACTGATTGGCTGCGACGGATACAGCGATGAAACCAGTGCACGCCCACTGTAAGCGCTATTGCGTCTAGCCCGAGAAAAATGCGGCTACGGCTAGACCGAGAGAAATGCGGCTACGGAACGTATTCTCTATCAGACAGTCACTTCCTGTTAACTGAAAACAATTATTTATATTTGATATATTAACGTTATATTGTGCATTGGAAACACAAACATACTTAAAATGAGTAAATATTATTCATTTTAAACATGTTTATTTTATTTATAGGGCTAAAAAATTTAAAATCTTCTTCTTCTCTTTTAACCAGGGAGGGCGGCGCTCTAGCGCCCCTATTGACCAGCTGCCACTGTGGTAAGCACATTCACATAATGTTGGCGTATTCCTTTAACACATACAGTCAGTGGCGAATCCTTATGGAAGCCAACGGAAGCCATGCCTCCCTAATATTAAAATATGAATTAATATCAAATATGAAATATGAAAAAAAAAAATATATATATATATATAATTTTTTTTAATATAGTTTACATTCTTTTTCATCTGTGCATCTGTGTTATAATTTTTTTTTTTTTTTTTAAATGTCTCCCTCTTCTCCTTCTCACTCCCTCTAACACACTGTCAGCCTCACTATGCTCACTGCAGCAGGAGAGGAGGCAGATGGTAGGTCTCTTTCTCCAGGCTTCCAGCATTATAGAGTCCAAATCCGATCCTAGCCAATCAGATTCGAGCTGACTGCCACACCCTAAAAGTTTAAAACGGGGCTGAGAGGAAAACACTCAGCATATTTTCCCCTCTGCACTCTGAACATTGTATTAACCCGTAACTGTTCCCACGGGCCGAATATTGCCCCGATCCTCGCGAGATTAAATCCACGGGGACCTCTCGGCGTGCCGAAGCTTTTCCTAAATCACTTCCATCATCGAAAACGAGGGGAAAAGGTCGGCTCGCGACCCTGAAAATGTCGCGTGATTTTAAAAACGCTGTATTAAGTGAGCCTATTATGGGATCCACGCGAGCTTTCTATCGTGGAAACATCTGGGCGTCCCGCAACTTTTACTGATTCACATGTAGCCCCTAAAATGCTTAGAAAAGGAAAACAGAAAGCGTGGAATAAACTCGCCGAAACGGAAAAGTGTCCCACGGGCGCGCCGTGATTCCGATCCGCGTGAAAATATTCACGGCCATAGAGGAGACCGTGGGACACCTTTTTGCAACCGAATATGTGTCTCGAATTTGCTCCCACGCGGCGCGCAAAATCGCACAAGGAAAAATCGGACCAAAAATTAACCAATGCTCCAGCAGTATTAATGACCCTGATGTAAACAAGACAAACGTCTTTCTCTGGTCTGCATCCCCTTATACAATTGTGTGTATTGAGCCGTACTGTATTGTACCCATTCTGCAATCTGTTAAATAAATAAAAAGAAAAAAATTATTATAAATATTTAATAATTTTTTTTTTAATAATTTTTTTTTGGCTTCCCCTGTTATTTTACCCACGCGACGCCACTGCTACTATCATTCATAGTATGCCTGTACGTTTAGCTTTTTGCATCACATAGCGTAATTGACTCTGGCTCGCAGTTATAACTTGAAATTGTACCGTCTACACACGGTGGTTTCAGTTCTGACTCACAGCATTAACTATTTGATGGCATGTGGGGGAATTTGGCCAGAGGACAAACAGATGGAACTGGGGCGAGATGATTCTACTCATGTCTTACATAAGGCCAGTACAATACACAGTAATGCATGCATTCTGTAAGGGTCTGTCAATCTGAAAGTTTAAGTAGCAGAGCTGATATTTATTATAATTAGTATTTATTAATTAATTTCATTAGCCCAATGGAACAACAACACAATAAAAAAAACAGATTGTGCAGGTGAGATAAAAAAAACATAAAAGTATCATCTAAATAAACAAGATAGACAATATGATAAAGCAAAGACATTATAAAATAAGTGACAGTAAATAAAATAAGGACAAAATAGATACAATAAAAAATACATATTAAGGCAAACTAAATATGATTATATTGGTGCAGAACATACAGCTGTACTGTAGGTTAATGGAATTGTCACAGCAAGGTAGGGTAGAGAGAGAGAGACCCTTCTTCGTAGTACGTACCAAACATGCTCATTCCAGAGGTGAACGGCACCCACTCTACATCAAAGGCTCTCTGACTCACCGACCAAGATAAAATATTCTGGAGGGATTTTGGTATCTGAATTGTTTTTTATTTCAGTAGAATTATATCCCAGAACAATCCCAAGCATGAGCGCAATAAGTCGAATAGCTTTCATTTGAATATTTTCAAATCTGCGGTGCACATTCATGACCCCTAGAGGAACAACCCTATTAATTTTGGTGACCCCATGACCTTTCCTCTAACACAGCTATCAGACCAAACATTACATTTTCAAATTAGTGTATCACAAATAGCTTTCATTCGAATATTTACACATTTGCAGTACACATTCATGACAAATAGTGGATGCACCCTATTGATTCTGGTGACCCCATAACCTCTCCTCTAGTGCCACCATCCGGCCAAACCTTTACATTTAAAATGAGTGTATCTCATCTGTAGTCATAGACAGGTTTCTCATCCACATCAGACGCACAGCACAGTGTGTGCGTACATCAAGGCAGTGGCGGCCGGTGGGTACTTCGCCACTAGGGGCGCTATACCAAACATTTTGCAAACATGTACAGTACAGTACCACGCAACAGACTCATGGCAAGACGTGAGCGATTCGACTCACGCTCACGGCAATGAATCGGCTCTTATGAACGAGTCGCTCAGCTGTTACTACAACAACACACAACCAGTCAAATAAAGTATAGTCTAGACTCTAATTCACAACTTGAAACACAATATATAAATAGAAAAGTTAGAAACAAAACTCGCCCGTCTCCAAACACAGGCAGATCTCTCCCTCTCTCCTTCTCTCTCTCACACACAGCGCAACGTGGAATCGATTCGTTACACAATCAGACCTATTATATACCAAGAATAACTTCAGTATGAGTACAGGGCTGTACACATATTTTGCATATTGTTAAACGAGCCAAGGCTAGCTATTAAACTATCGATATGAATCGAAAATCTGGGACCCTGATGTAAACAAGACAAACGTCTTTCTCTGGTCTGCATCCCCTTAACAATTGTGTGTATTGAGCCGTACTGTATTGTACCCATTCTGCAATCTGTTAATAAAGTTCTCATTCATTCATTCATTCAAACATAGACGATATTGAACAAGCCATAATCCACGTATTTTCAATCCGAGAGAGCTGCAGTAGTTAAATCAATGAGCCATCGACATAGTCAGTGTGGTAACGTTATTATTGCATCCAAGATTGATACACGGCTGGCTAGGCAGTTGGTAGTCATAGTCTTGTGTTATAAAATAAATAAACAATCAGCAATGTCTTGCTTCATGAATGGCCAGCAGTAGCCTAACAGTACTGCTCCTAAAAAAAACTATTTACAAACGTTAACGTTAACCACAGAGAGAGAGAGAGAGAGAGAGAGAGAGAGAGAGAGAGAGAGAGAGACTCACTGTTTAGTTGAAACGTCCAGGGCAGGAGAGCTTGATAAACGTGTATAATCCATTGATGATGTATTCCAGACCACTGTCCACTGTAGTCTGTCTCCAGACTGCATCCGCCATATAGCTTGTTAGCCAAGTGTTAGCTCGTTAGCACAACACAAGTACATTCCTTTGTCCATTTCGGCTTGAACAGACTGCAAACTACCTGGCGTTCTATCGCCATGCTCTAAGACAAACTCTAACCTTAACCAACTTTGAAAGAGTGCCTAAGCTTAACAGTCTAAAGAACTTGCAGTCACGGCACGCTCGTCTAAGACAAACAGCTGCCTGCATCATTCTCACAACAACACAACTATCTCCACCGACCAACCTAGGAATAACCTAGAATTGGAACATTAGAAATTGGATTCGGCCAATCAGAGATCGTCTCTGTGAAATTCTGCTACGGAAAAAAATACTGGCGTCGGCCAATCAGAGAGCGTCTCCGCGAAATGCGGCTACAGATATTCTTGACGCTACTGGCTAGACCGCTTCAAATCGCGCCCGGATTCCAACATAATAGTCATATTTCAACGCACAACGCGTTATGCACTGATTGGCTGTGACGGATACAGCGATCAAACTGTGACGCGCACTCAGAGCGCTATCGCGTATAGCCTGGGCCGAGAAATACGAAAAAATAAAAAAAATATAAAAAACCTGATGTCACTTCCTGCTCTGGAAAACGAGTGTTTTTTAATTGCGATAATAACGTTATATTGTGCATTGGAAATACAAACATACTTAAAATGAGTAAATATTATTCATTTTAAACATGTTTATTTTATTTATAGGGCTATAAAACAAAAAACAAAAAGATACTTTTTCTTGTTCTACTCTCATATAACCAGGCAGGGCCTGAAGGGGGGGTGGCGCCCTTGCGCCCCTAGTGGCAGAGCCGCCACTGCATCAAGGAGGCAAAAAGGAACATAATCCTGGTCAGAACAATGGGGCAGACGCTAGCAATCTAAACAATCAATCCATGCCAAAGCTAGATATGTAAAAGGTGAAAGACACTCACAGCCATGCTGATTTGTCAAAATTATGTTTGAAATGATTTTTAGTCAGGGGAATGCCATGGTTTCTTCATAGAGCCTCATTGCACTTTTTTTTTAGTGCCGCAGCTCAACCCAGTTAGGGGGCAACTGCATCACGTGATTCAGCTGGTATTGCTGATTGGCTCAAACATATTGGGTCTCATTCACCAACGGATTTAAGATTATAATTTTTTTTGTCCTAGCTCCACTTAACACTATGATCGCCGCGGACGAGTTTGCACGTCATTCCTAGCCATGCTCATTCTGCCGAAGACGCCGTAACTCGTCTTTGATGTCAATATTTCAAAAATCTGTCATCGAAATCATATTTCCTTTCCGGAGCCCTGAGACACACTGCTGATCTCCTCTCAACTCTCTAGCGGTTCAAGAGCGCCATCTGGTGGCCGATCGGCAGATCGCCAACCGGAAATTAACCTTTGAACCGGTAGTGCTCATCCATATGTGGTCCGGCCACTCGCTATCGTTAGAGAGACTCCGTATTGACACAGTGAACATCGATCGGTGCAAATAACTCGAAAAAACAACATGATTTGGACGTATATACTATTATACAACCTGGAAATGGATCGGGCATTTCTCCATCCCATAATAGAAAAAATTCTGTTCCACGCTCATCTGCCAGCGGCGCGAGGAAGCCACGGTAAGATTCAGCGTTATTTTCTAACGTCTTCTATACTAACTGATCTGATGAACATATGACCCACTCTGGATGAATCATCTAACGCTGCCCACGGAATTATAAACGATCCCCCGCCCATCCGGTCATCATCAGATGATGCGTAGAAACTTCTAGAACCACGTCCAGTTGATTTTTTTTTTTATCTCGCACAGATTCCTACCAAACTGTATTTGATCATCAATATAATGCATTTAGGGCTATAAATCACGTTCTGAAGAAAGCTGCAGAAAACGATAAAAACATACTTATACTTTAGACCATATTTTAGTATGAATATGTGAATGAAAAAGTTTAACGTTGCTACACCCTGAACAATACATATAGGACATTGAATGGGCCATAATAATGGCAATTTAGCAATAGAATTTAAAAAGTTATAGCCCTGCAAAGAAGGGGAACTTCTCCATAGACAAATAGAGCTGGCGAGGGATGGTAAATTATGAATTTAACCCATGGCGATTAAAGTGTTTTTTTTTTTTTTTAATTAATAGTTTGAAACACAAAACAGCTCAACATAAATACAGTACCATACAGACAAAACTAAACTCACAAACAATAAACAATACAATACAGTACAATACAGACAAAACAAAACTCACAAACGGTACAATACAGACAAAACATACTAACAAAATGGGGGGGGGGGTGGGGGGGGTGCAGATCAAACACTCCTGCTTTCAGTCATAAGTATTCTCCAAATATGTCCTTATATAGATCCAGGGACCGTCCTCTCCATGGTCATGTTCAGCGAGCGTTGAGGCTGCTCGTTCCATTGTCAATAGGTCCATGAAATCCCTCATCCAGGTGTCCATGCAGAAACAATTTGGCTTTTGGATCTTCCAGTTCATCATGATAGTACGCTTAACTGACATATGTGCTAGTGTAATGATGCGTTGCGTAAGTGCTGATTGTATACCAACTACCCCTATGCCCAAGAGGCAGACTTTTGGACATAAGGGTATCTTAACACTGAGAATAGAGGATAGTCTTAAAATGACCTTGTGCCAAAAACTCTTCACTGTGGGGCAATGCCACAACATGTGGATGAGTGTTCCTACCTCCCCACATCCATGCCAGCACAAATCTGAGATGGCTTGATCCATTTTTTTTATTTTACATGGTGTAATATAAGCTCGATGAACTACCTTTAATTGTATCATTTTATATCTTACACATTTTGATGATGTTGTTGTATTTTTTAAAACAGTCTCCCATTGTGGAGCAGTCAAGGAGACCTTCAAATCCCTCTCCCACTGCTGTTTAATGGAGGCCAGGCCATCTGATGAGCTAAGTGACAGTAACCTATAGATCTTAGATACTGACCTCCTTTCTGAAGCGATCCTTCTTAGTCTGTCATCCAAATCCTTATGTATCCCCATATCTCTATTTTTCATGGATACTGATCTTACTACAGATCTCAACTGAAAGTACAACATGAATTCACTATCTCTTAAATTATACAGATCTTTCAATTCATTAAAAGGTATCGTCTCTCCATCCTTCACAATCTGTCCTAGTTGATGTATTCCTTTACCCTGCCATGAAGTATTTACTAGTGTGCTGCCCCCAGCCATTAACAGGGGGTTAGACCATATGGGGCATGAAGGTAAAGAGATCCCTTTGAAGGCTAGCCGTTTCTGTAGGGTTTTGATTATCTCACATGAAAATCTTATTATCGGGTTATCCATTTTAAAGTTAGGTTTGGGGTGAAACCATAATGATACCAAGGATACCGTCTTACTAATTTCTGATAAAATATTCTCCTCAATCCATTTCCAACTGCCTATTTCGGTCTTGCATATGTAACCCCATGACAAGGGGAATCTGGCATTATAAGAGAGATAGTATGAGTAAACATCCGGAATACTAAGTCCACCGCTATTTCTTGGTCTCATCAATTTCTTGTAGCTGATTCTAGGTGTCTTCTCCCTCCATAAGAAACCTGTAAATAGCTTATTTATCTCTTTAAACCAATACGAGGGGAATTTGAGTGGAACAGCTGATATTAGAAATGATATTCTAGGTAAAATATTCATTTTTATTATCTCTGCTCTACCCCATAATGAAATGGGTAACACTGTCCATCTCTTAATATCCTCCCTAATTGTCTTCAAGAGGTGTGGACCATTAGAATCAAAAATCGTGTCTATAGGTGTCCGGATGTTTATTCCGAGGTATCTCATACCTTGTGATCTCCACTGTAAGGGGGCAGAAACAATATGTGAAGGATGGGTCAGGTTATTCAGAGGAATAGCTTCACTCTTATTAAAGTTCACCTTATATCCTGAAAACTCCCCAAATGCTTTAATCAGCTTCATCACCTGTGGGATTGATTGACAGGGTTGTGTTAGTGTTAATAGTACATCATCTGCATACAGATTAGCTTTAAAGTCATGCCCCCCAATATTGATGCCCGTGATTTTCTCCTCTGCTCGTATGGCACATGCCAGCGGTTCGAGGGCGAGGATGAAGAGTGATGGAGAAACCGGACAACCCTGTCGGGTGGACCTGAATAGCTGAAACGGTTGAGATATAATGCCATTTGTTTTAATTGAAGCTAGTGGTTTGTTGTAGAGCGCCATCACCCAATGTATGACCGTGGGTCCAAAACCGAATCTGGTAAGAACATAAAACAGATAGTGCCATTCTATTCTGTCGAAAGCTTTCTCAGCATCCAAGGATAAAGCTACCGCTGGTTGTTGTAGGTTGCCCGCTTTTGACATGACATGAAATAGTCTCCTCATATTATTAGAAACGTGGCGGCCTTTAATAAACCCTACTTGATCAAGGTGGATCAGTGAAGGCATGACTGTCTCTATGCGCATGGCCAGGATCTTAGCAAATAGCTTATAATCGCTGTTCAATAAACTTAAGGGACGATAATTACCCATTTGTGAGTGATCTTTATCAGGTTTAGGTAACAAAGAGATAGTAGCCTGGCACATACTCTGAGGCATGGATTGATGAACTATTATGTCATTGAATACTAGTGTAAGCAGTGGGGTTAGCCTGTGTTGAAACTGTTTGTAAAACTCTAAGGTGTATCCATCATTCCCTGGTGCTTTCCCTGTTGAAAGGAGGTTCATGGCAGATATGATTTCTGATTCTCTGATAGGACCCTCTAAATGCTCCCTTTCTACCTCTTGTAATGTGGGTAAGGATATGTCCTTAAAAAATATATCCATGTCTTCCTGTTTTTTAGATCCTTCTGACTGATAGAGTTTACTATAAAAATCACTGAAAGCTTTATTAATTTCTGTTTGTTCATAAATAACTGCACCTGTACTATCACATATAAATGGTATTGATTGGCGATTTTCTAATTGTTTTAATCTTAGTGCTAGCATCTTACCGGCTTTATCTCCTGATTCAAAATATTTCCTACTGAGTCTGAAAAGAGCAAACGCTGTCTCCTCATGTATAATTGATTGCAACTCTGTCTTAAGAATCAACATAGTATTTTTCAGTTGTATATTTCCAGGGTTAAGCATGTGTTGTGTTTCTACAGCCTTACGTTCTAATATTAAGTTGTTTTTCTTCATTATCATTTTCTTCTTTCTGGCTGTAGAATAGCTAATAATCCACCCTCTGCAAGTTGCTTTGAATGCTTCCCACACCATTTGTATTGAAGGGACAGATTTTAGATTAATATTTATAAATTCAGTTATTCTCTCATTTATCAAAGATACAAACTCTTGATCTTTTAGCAAAGAGTTGTTAAATCTCCATTGTTTACTTTTGTGATTGTTTACAGAGAGAGCTAAGCGCACTGACATGGGGGCATGATCTGAGATTATAATATTATGGATGTTGCACTCTATCACATTCTCAACTGTACATTGTGAAAAAAGAAAGTAATCAATCCTTGAGTACGAATTATGAGCGTGTGAATAGAAAGTATATTCTCGGGCAAGAGAGTTTACTACCCGCCATATGTCTGTCAAAGCCAGAGATACCTGCAACTCATTGAGCGCTGCTGACAATGCACCATCTGATATGAGTGGGTGGCCCGATCTATCCACTGCCGGGTCACTAACTAGGTTGAGATCACCTCCTAAATAAATATGGTCTGCCGCAAAATGAGATAATGCCACACTCAATTTGGATAGAAATTCGGCCTGACCAATATTGGGTGCATAGACATTTACTAACGTGCATTTAGTATTTTGTAAAAAACCTGATAGAATGATAAACCTGCCATCCTTGTCAATAATTTTTTGAGATAGTCTAAACGTCAGTCGTTTTGCTATTAAAATACTGACGCCCCTAGATGCCCCGGTACCTGGTGCTGAGTAGGCCTGGCCTTTAATGTGTTAATAATAATAATAATAATAATAATAATAATAATAATAATAATAATAATAATAATAATAATAATAATAATAATAATAACTATTTGTATAGCACTTTTCATACAGAAGTTGCAGTTCAAAGTGCTTCACAACAGTAAAAAATACAGGCATAAGCGAGCATAAAAAAGAGAGAGGTAGCAAGGTAAGGTAAATCACAGTGTTTCACATTAGGATCTAGAATCCCAATAGGCCTTTCTGTTTACAGTTTCATTCAGTAATACAAATAATAAAAATAGTTTTAAATGATTCAGTTTAAAAATAGGCTAAGAATTATAAAATAGAACGGACATACAACAGGGTGCATCAGTAAGAAGTAAAACATTTGATCAATTTTGAATTACAACAGAGCAGTGCTCTTAAAATTACAGTGAGATTACAGTAGTGAGATAAAATGTGCATAGAACCGACACATGAATTTGATAGGAAGTGTATAAAAGTAGGTAGGGTATGAATAGTGCAGGTAAAGTAGAATTTGTGTCAGGATATCCCTGATGTTTCATGCCTGAGCAAAGAGATAGGTTTTAAGCTGTCTTTTGAAGATGTCTAGTGAGTTGGCTTTCCTGATGTTTTGGGGTAGTTTGTTCCATAGTTTTGGGGCATAGTTGATAAAGGCTGCATTACCGATCCACTTTTGACTGTTTCTGGGAGCCTCTAGTAGTCCAGCAGCTGTTGATCGCAGTGTTTTTGCTGGCCTGTAATTTAGTGTTTAGAGTGTTGGCGATGTAGCTAGGTCCCTGTCCATTTAGAGCAGGGGTAGGCAACCCTAGGCATGCGTGCCTGCATAGGCACGCAGGGGCATTTTCATAGGCACAGGGGGCAGCATAAAAAATAATAAATATTTTGCACTGTTGTCGCATTTATCTTGTTGAAATCCTCCCACAGGTTCTTTTTACTACCACATATTTAATTGAGACCCTTTATTTGTTTATTATTTCAATTTAGCTGGAAATACATTGCTACATCATTCAGTAACATTTGCAGAGCCTTATAACAAAAACATTATTACGGTCACCATTGTGACCAGTGGGATTAATCAACAAATTTGATTATTTATTTTTCTATTTTCATTGAACATTGCACATGTTAAAAGCAATTTTTTTACTCAAAATGTGAGTATTACCAAGTCAACTTGTGTTCTTAAAACAATGACAATAAACATAGTTTTATTAGGTTGAAATAATGTTGTTGTGTACTTATTTTTCTGTTAACTTATTATGGATTGAAAACTGAAAACCTTAATGCACAGTAACTGAACTCAATATTTTAAAGTTCTGGTAACTTATTATTATTTATTTTTTTACAGCGTAGTCTTGCGATCAATCAAAACTTATTTACACGATATACCTCACATTCACCCTCCATTCACATCCTGGTGTTCTCCTGGTGTTCTCCATTAGGCCTGTAGGTGGAGCTATGACAGCACACGTACAGTACACACACCGATGGTGTGTGATGTGTCCAAAAATGAATGGGAAAATGTGAGTGAAATGGTCACACTGTATGCAGCTGTTTGTCTGCATTGCACCCCCCCCCCCCCAACTCAGATTTAGGGTTTATACAACCATCATAATAATATTGTTAATAATAACAATAACAATAATGATGTAATAATGTAAAAAGTATCATTAAAAAGACCTGATTATGAGAAAAAAAAATTACGAGGCATGGAATATTGTTGAGGCACACTAGTTACAACTATATTTCAAACAGGCACTCCATGTCAAAAAGGTTGCTGACCCCTGATTTAGAGCTTTGTATGTAAGGAGAAGGACCTTGAAGTAAATTCTAAATGTTACAGGAAGCCATGTGTAGAGCAGCTAAGGCTGGACTAATGTGCTCTCTCCTTTTGGTTCTAGTAAGCAGTCGGGCTGCAGAGTTTTGGATTAGCTGAAGCCTCTCTGTGGTTTTCTTAGGGAGACCTGTAAAAAGTGCATTGATTATTATTTGATTAATAAATGGTCGTACTTTTGCTATATATCTGAGATGGAAGAACGATGTTTTGGTCACTTTGTTAATATGAGAATTGAAGTTCAGTTCTGAATCTATGATAACCCCGAGACTTGTGACCTCAGATTTATTTTTTTAAACAATGTTTTTATTGCAATTTTTTCCTTTTACACAAACATACACATAAAATAGCACATGACAAAAATAAAAAGACACCCTCCAATCCCCTCCCTTCCCTAATTATAATACAAATGACATTTCCGCAGACATACTACAATAGAAATAATTATTGTTAATGTTAATTTATAAAGGGGAACTATCCTATAAACGGCATTCCTCAGTGTCCAGTACCTTTCCCCAGCTCTATGGATTCACATCAACAGTATCCACGTATCCAACTCTCAATGTCCGAGATTTCTCACCCGCCTAAGTGGCAGCCTGTGTGGTATTTGGCACCTGTCCACACAGTGGTGGGAGCCCAGCCTTAAAATGTCCCAAGATGCTTCTCAGTACCTGATTAGAAATATAGAACAATGATCCTCTTATTTTATTTATTTATATATATATATTTTTTTCAAACCTTTCCGAGGTGTTCCATAGATTCACCAGAACTGTGCAAAAGTCCCCACATAGTGAAAGAAACATCCCAATAGCTCTCCTTTAAATTACCTACCAGAAACCACGGAAATATCAGCACAAAAATAAAAATACCATAAAAAACAAACTAATAAAATACATAAAATTAAATCAATTAAAAAATAAAAAATTAAATAAAGATAAAAATAAACAACTGTTCTTCGGCTTCTCTACCTCCATCTACCCTTTTTTTTCCTTCTCTTTTTTTCCCTAAACCTTCCTCCCATTTTCCCTTTCCTTTCCTTTCCCTTACCTTTCATGTTTCCTATCTCTCATTTCCAGGAAATGTATAAACGATGACCAAGTCCTTTCAAATTGTTCTGTTTTTCCCTTCTGTATGCCTTTCTACATGAACTAGTTCAGTTCACAGTTCACATTTTTTAAAACGAACTAGTTCAGTTCATAGTTCATAATTCAAAATTTTTAACTAAAGTTCATGGTTTCAAAAATGAACTAATTTAGTTCTTTTTAGTTCTTTTTTGATATATATTTTCTTTTATATAGATTTTTCACGTACAGTTACTTACATTACAAAAACACACATTGGGACAATGGAGGGGGGGGGGTCCTCCAGTTCATCTCTATGCCATCATCCACACCATAAGCAAGCAAAAACAAAACAAAAAGAAAAACAAGCAAAAAGGAAAAGCAAACCAAGACAGGCACTGTACAGTATTGCACATGTAGACATATATTTATTTTTTCCTATCCTAGGTCTGTCCATACAATGGGGCACTGGGCCTTTAGAAGGATCCGAGAAATTTCAGCAGGAAAATAGTCTAATAGTGGGGCCCACACCTCCTGAAAGGAAGCGTTGTAGCCTCCATGCATTGTCTTTCATGGGGTAGCACACCAGGGGCGTTTTTAGGGTTAGAAAACATTGGGGGCTTCAGCCCGGGGGGGTTGAGGGGGTGCCCCCCCCCCCCCCCCCCCCCACACTTTTTTTATTAGAGATGAATACTGAATAACTAGAATCACTAGAGGTTCTCAAAGTGAGGTCCAGGTCCATGTGAGGGATCTGGGCAGTCACCATAGAAAATTCAAAGTTAACAGGACCAAATCATCAGTTTCTTATTTATTTATTTAACCTTTATTTAGCCAGATAAAACATTGATCTGGTCTAAGAAGCCCCAACAGGAGTACAAATATACATATACATATATATATATATATATATATATATATATATATATATATATATATATATATATATATATATATATATATATATATATATACTGTACATACATACACACATATACACCAATAACAAAATAAAAACACAGTTAAGAATCATACACATAAGCAAATAAACAAACAAACAAACATATGCACAGCCTATGTACAAAAGAAATAAACAGTTCATCTCTAGTCTTTACAGTTTTCTTCAATTGCATAAACACTCAAATCAAAAGTATTACACAATTATCAAAACCTTACACTCAAGGAGCAAAATATAGGCCCAGATTTGCACCCCTACAATGTCAGCCTCACACTTTTTGCAAAACAATACACAGTGATTTGCAAAACATTAACACACTTGCATTACATTAGACACAGAATGTCAAATTACCACACATATGAGCCAATAGGTTAAACACAGCCATCAGATGCACAAACACACCATTGCTTAATTGTAGATACACCAATCAGGTTTAAGCACTATAAAAATGCAGCAGGTGAGTTCACCTGTCTTCAACCAAAATGGAAGGAGAGTGAAGTACTGTACACAGAGAACGTGAAAATATACAATACATCCACCAAACACTACACAAGACAACCAATGATGCAGACTGATGAAAATATACATTTTCTCCCATTTTCCCAAATCAGTCAACATGGAGAATCACAACAAAAAATTATCTTGCCAGATCCAGCTAGGCAAAGAGATAATGTCTAGTATTTTCTGTTTAAATTTTTTCAAAAAAAATTGTTTTACTGTAATTTTAACCTGTACTGGATACAGTATTTTATGTTTGTCTGATATTTGCTGAGCTTACAGTGTTATGCACATAGTAGCATGAAAACTGGGACATGTATTGTTGTGATTCTCCATGTTGAAATGTTGACTGATTTGGTTATATGGAGAGACCATTTATATTTTCATCAGTCTGCATCATTGATTTGTGTATATGGAGAGAAAATGTAATTTTTTTCATCAGTCTGCATCATTGATTTGGGTATATGTAGATAAATAAATTATATTTTCATCACAGCATTGGTCTTGTGTAGTGTTTGGTGAATTTATTGTATATTTGCACATTCTCTGCGTACTTCACTTACAGTACTCTAATCACTGAGAAGTAGAATTGCTAAATGTGTTTTAGGTTAAGCACAGCAGTGTGTGTAACTGGTTCAAACAGAATGAAGTCATATGAAACGTGTGTTTCATATGGTAACAAAATGTAGTTTTTTATAAATTGGTGTATGGTTTTGACAAGTGTTTAATTTAGCAAAGGATCTGATGTGTTCTGATAATTGTGTGTGTGGTTGTGCTAATTGTGTGTTTTGAAACACCGGGCCCCGTTTTCAAAATCATGCTTAGGCAATCGAAAAAAACTGTATTGTGTGTTTCATTATATACATATGTTTCAGTCTTCTCATAAAAAAAAGATTCGATTTTTGGGTCTTTTCCTGCCTTTGGTCCGCTTTGCATTCACATCTCAAATGAACCGCAGCAGGGTTCACTTGCAAGAGTGAATGAGCTTTCACACCACCCCAAACCAACCGGACTATCCGAGGAAATGAACCAGGGTTCGATTAAAGCTTATTATAGGACACTGGACATGGGTATGGATGGCTCCAGGTGCTGCTGCATTAAAGTGCACATCTTCAATATCTGTACTATTTAAAAGCACAGTGCAGGACACACTCAAAGGTTATCGCACCTCAGAGATGGCAGTGGACATGTATGACAGGACAAAGGCCATATGTAATGGCCTTTGGATTGAGGAACATACTACTTACTTACTTACAATACTTTTCCCTCCTGGATGATGATAATAATAATAATAATAATAATAATAATAATAATAATAATAATAATAATAATATTGTATTTGATTTATAAGGCGCCTTTCAGGACACTAAAAAAAATTCCACAAATCGGTGAATGAAAAAATTATAGGATCAAATGAAAACTACTTACTAAAAATGGATGTTTAAAAGTACTAAAAACCAACAAAAAATACCAAACACTAACAAACATTCAGCACAGACAATGGGAATGCTGACATAAAAAAAAAAAAAAAAAAAAGTAAAGTAAAAAAAAAAAAAAAAAAATGTAAACATTTTTTTTTTTTTTTTTTTTTGGATCCGGGGCTAGGAGAAAAACATCCGGGGCTAAAGCCCCGGAAGCCCAGGGCTAACGACGCCACTGTAGCACACCGAAGATCTCTCTATACCACATTTGTAAAAATGGAGGCTTATCCTTAATCCAGTTTATCAGAATGCATTTCCGGGCTGAAAGTAGAAGTTTATCAAATAGTTTGAATTGTAAAGGGTGTCACCCCTCCTACCCAACCCCCCCCCCCCCCCCCAACCACCTCCAATGTACAGTCCCCCCCCCACCTACCCAACCTCCTCCAATGTACAGTTTCTATGTCAAATGTATATAGGCCTACTCTCTTTTCTGGACTCTTTTTGTATCACAAACAGTACTGTATTTGCAAATCTGGTATGTCATAAATGTATAGATGTAGCAGTACTGTCTATCTGTATGTCATGTATGTCCTGATTAATTGAAAATGGGGGACCCTGATACAGTACAGCTCAATACATACAATTGTTAAGGGGATGCAGACCAGAGAAAGACTTTCGTCTTGTTTACATCAGGGTCCCCCATTTTCATTTTTTTTTGCATATTCTCAATGTTGCTGTCGACGTCGTCGCGTCGATGTGGGGACTTGCTTCTTCAAACCGGGTGGACAAAGTTTACAGACAAACGTTAGATTGTTTCCGTCTGAGTCAGTACTGACTTTAACGTTAAACTATTTTAAATCCCCAAGCGCAGACATCTAGAGGTAGAGTTCTCTGAGCGAGTGCTGCTCTCGACCTGCTGCTGCGCAGCTCTCTGCTTCTGCTCGCAGATTCAGCTGTTGTTGTGATGAGTCTGATGACGTAGCAGGGGGTGTACAGGCGCGTTGCCAGATCGGTTGGTTTTCCACATCATTTTAAAGCCTGTTTATGGTGTGTTTTAATTGGGTTTTCGGCTGAAATACATATGAAATCTGGCACATTTTTGAACGCCGTTATAACAGAGTGCTGAGAATGAACGCACTTTTGAACTCCGTTACACAGCGCTGAGAATGAACGCGTTCTCAATTACGTTCATTTAGCGGATAATCAGTACGTTCAGTTCACGTTCGCCCAAAATACGAACGCGTTCATGAACGATCGTTCATTGAACGCGTTCAGGTACATCACTGTCTGTATGTATGTTAGTTTCTCCATTGCTAAGTTTTCTGACACTTCCTTTAACCATTGTTTAGCCCCTGGTCTCTGTATCTCCTTCCAGTTTAGAGCTATCACTCTCTTGGCCTGTAGCAAACAAAAATTTATCAATTTCCTCTTTCTAATATAAGCTGGGAACTTCTCCGGGTATAAGTATACATAACTTAGGATCGGTCGGGATTTCTATCTCTGTCATCTCCGATATGAGTTCCAATATCTCCTTCCAATATTCCTGTATCTTCTCACATTCCCACATACAGTGGTATAGGGTCCATATCTCTATACCCCACACCTAGTACATTCATCCGGGATCACAGGATAAAACTTGTGTAATTTCTCTGGTGTCATATATACTCTGTGTATCCACTTATATTGTAGGAGTTTACATCTGGTATTGATTGAAAGTGTCTGTGACATCTCACATGCTTGTTCCCAGTCCTCTTCTGCTATTTCTACCCCCATGTCCCTCTCCCATGCCCGCAAACTGCTCAAAGAGCTCTCATCCGATCCTGATAACAACACATCATAAAACTTGGATAATTGTCCTCTTCCCACCATATTGTTCCTAGTAAGTCTTTCTATTATGGATGTGGGTGGTTCCTCTGTGCCCCTGTTCTTTGAGACTACGTAGCTCCTGATTTGAAAGTATTTAAATCTATGTGATCTTGGGATTTCAAATGTGCTTACTATCTGTTCGAAGGTCATCAATTCCCCCTCTTTGTATAAGTCTTTAATCTTACCCAAACCCCTTTCTGCCAAATTTTTGAATCCCCCATCATTCCTTCCCGGTTTAAATTCCTCATTCCCCCAGATTGGTGTATACCCCGATAATTTATCTCTTCTACCTAAGTGTAAGTGCGCCTTGTGCCAGATCCTTACTGTATTTTTGAGGAACGGGTTCTTTGTACTTTTTATCAACAAGCTATTCTGTCGTGAATACATATATGCGTCTAGTGTTATCTTTGTCTCTTCTTTTTCTATCTCCATCCAAGCCGGTATATCTGTCTGTTGAAAGTAAAACATTGCTGTCCTGAGCTGTGCCGCCCAGTAATAAAGCCTCATTTCTGGAAGTCTAAGCCCTCCTCTGTCATACGGGAGGTAAAGGAGTGTCAGTCTCAACCTGGGTTTTTTATTGTTCCATATGAAACGTGTGAACATCGTTTTCAATCTCCGAAAGAAGGTTTCAGGCAAGGGCATTGGGATTGACTGGAATAGGTATAGGAATTTAGGCAATATAGTCATTTTAATAACATTCACTCTGCCTATCATTGATATTGGTAATTTGCTCCATCTTTCAAGGCTATTTTCTACATCTGTCATTATTGGATCGTAATTACTTTGTACTAAGTCTTTAATCTCCGGGGTTATCTTTAGCCCCAAATATGTAAACCCCTTGGGGGAGCTCGCAAACTGCGTGTGCACCGGTGCTTTCTCCCTTGCCCTCTCATTTAGTAACATAAGTGCGCTTTTATTTTGATTCGTCTTATATCCTGAAAATACTCCAAATTTCTCCAGTATTTCGTTCACATTTCTAATTGAGGTATCCAATTTAGTTAAGTATAGTATTATATCGTCCGCGAAAAGGGATAGGCGATGCTCCATACCCCCTATTCTCATCCCCGTGATTCCCGGGTCCTGTCTAATCGTCATCGCTAATGGTTCGATTGCGAACAGAAATAGCAACGGAGAAATCGGACATCCCTGTCTGGTAGATCTCTGTAGTTTAAACGGTGTCGATATTTGGTTGTTCGTAGTTATTTCGACCATTGGGTCTGTGTATAGAATCCTGATCCATTTTATATATCCTTCTCCAAACCCGAACCTTTTAAGTGTTTCAAACAGATATCCCCACTCAATCCTGTCTAATGCCTTTTCAGCGTCTAATGACAGAACTGCGTGGTCTTTTTCGTTTTTCTTAGTGTGAAGAACATTTAGTAATCTCCTAATGTTATGAAACCCCTGTCTTCCCAATACAAATCCGTTCTGGTCATTTTTAATCAGATGTGGAACCGACTCCTCTATGCGCCTAGCTAGCGCCTTACATAAAATGTTCGTATATCACAGGACATGAGGGACACAGGATGATATGAAGTTGTGTCCGAGGGTGGTTTACCCGGTTTCTTAAGTACCGAAATCATCGCAGATCGAGGCAAAGTCCCCTCTTCATATGCTTCATTGAACATTTCCAGTAGATGGGGTAGCAGTTTCCCTGCGAATCTCTTGTATATTTCTGTTGGTATCCCATCTGGGCCCGCCACCTTCCCACTATTCATAACCGTAAGCGCCTCGTTTAATTCTTCTATCGTTAGCTCTTGGTCAAACTGTTTCTGTTCCTCTTCCGTTATTTTTGGGAATTCTCCTGCATGGAGACTATAGTACCGCTTAATATTATAAATCTCCCTCCCGGGTCTACAATTTTATTTCTTAAAGTAAATGGTATCGACTTGTCTATCAGTATCATCACTCCTCTAGCTTGTGAGTTGAATGGGGCCGAGTAGACCTGTCCTTGCCATCTATTCTCAACTCTCCTGACATCTTCTCCAGTGCTGTGTGTTTCCTGTAAATAAACTATTTTCGCTCCTGATCTTTTTATCTTCCCTAGAATCTGTTTTAGCTTAATAATGTGGCTCATTCCCCTCACGTTCCAGCTCATATATTTTATTTCGTTCCTACTCTTCCCTATGTCCTATGTTGCCCACTCTCTTCTTGCCCCCCTCCCCCCTCTCTCCTCCATGTTTTGTGATGTGGTGTTCCAGCCGAAGTGTCCTGTAATAATAAAATAAAAAAAGAGAAAAAACACAAATATCCCCAGACCCCACATATAAAGCTAAAGTTCCCCCCCTATTGGGCGTGGACTTCTGACCCTCCTCTTTTCCGACTTCCCACAGGTCCCTCTCTGCTTCCTATTAACAGGATGCATCTTACCTGCCTTTCTCTCTCTCCTGCCGCTCTTCCCTCCTAGTATGCCCTAACCCCATGCTCCCTTTTTCTCATTTCTGTTATTTAACGTCTAACTTGACTAAACTATCTTCAACTTGAGTCTGTATCATTACTCTCCCCCTTCCTCCTCCCGTAACCATCTCGAGGAGTCCTCTATTTCAGCCTCCAAACTTCTAGGTCTCCATAACTTTAAAACATTGGAACATTGAAACAAAACTCTTGAAACAAAACAAAACCAATTCCGCCACCTACCGGGCATCAACCATATCCAATACCTGTTAAGAAAGGGGATATGGCCTCTGAAAATCCCTAAGCTATACCCATTACCCGTTAAGAAGGAGGGTATCTTTTGTAGATTTAAACCAGAACTTGTTGCGCTTCTATGTAATATACTCTTCCCCTTCCTCCACAGATCCTAACTATCCACTCCTCCTCACTTGTATGTTGGGTCCTTGACCTCTCCGTTGTACTCCTATATAGCTATCCCTTTTTTCTGTCTGTGTGTCCAGTACTTATACTGAACGGTAGAGGTCGCCAGGCCTTCTAACTTACACACTTTTCCCTCTCTATTAGTTTCCCTTATCTATACCAAAAATTGCAGTGTTTTTATGAAATATACATTTTCCCTTCATCCCCATTTCCTAACTATCCACTCCTCCTTCTGTCTATGTTTGGCCCTCTGCCGCATTTCATTGTATACTTGTATGCCGTGACAAATAAAACTCTTGACTTGACTTGACTCTCCATATTACCTTTAACTAACTATAACTACTTAACTATACCCGCCCAGTCCACATATTGAAAAATAGAAATGACCCTTTCCCCCAGAATATACCATTCCCCTGCTTCAGCTGTTCTCAGAATCCCCTCCCCCCCCCCCTTCCCTCTTTTAAGTCGGGACCTTGAACCTCTTATTCCTACATAAAGCCCCCATACAGATATTATATTCATATCAATTATCTGGTAAGAATGGGGGCCCGCCATATATACCCATGCCTTTTCCCTTGTATATCAAGCATGGGGGAATGTCTCTTAGAGATTTCCCTTAGAAATTACAATCCCTAATGTCTCCGTACCCGTACTGCCTATATATTGAATCATTGAAATTGCCCGATTTTATAGATTATTTCCCTTACCCCCCTCCCTTCCCTAATATACCATTCTTATATACCCGTGTCATCCTACTGTGTCGGTCCCTCCTGTTGCTTTTCCTCTGATCCTTGCCCCGCAGGTGACTGTCCCCGTCGCGCTGGGTCTGTCCCCACCGTCATACCACAGGCTCATCGTGCTTGGTCGGGAGTCTCACACAGAGTAGTCCTTCCTTCCCATGTCACCTTCAGGATGGTTCCTCATACAAAGCCCGTCTGTCCTTTCCCCCGAAAGCAGTAGTCTCTCACTTCCCTGTATTCCTCCCGTTTCTTGACCAGGGACGGGGCGAGGTCTTGGTATATCCTCACTTGTAATCCTTCGTGTGTCAAAACTCGTTTCTTCTTTGCGATGTCTAGTATGGTTTCTTTGACCCGTTGGTTGGAGAATACCACTATGAGTGGCCTCCTCCCGGTTCCGTTTTCGCCTTTCTTTTTTCTTCTTGCGGGGGCTCCTCTGTACACCGCCTCCAGCTTGGGATTTTTAGTGAAGACTCCTGCCCCCGCTAACCCCCCGAACATCTTTGAGTAGTATTCTGTCATCGTCCCTCTCGGTCCTTTCGGGTCCTGTTCCTCCGGTATGCCGATCACTCTCAGATTCTTCCGTTTAGCATAGTTGATCATATTCTCCATATTCTCTCCCATCTCTTTACTATCAGTTCGGAGCCTCTGGCACTCCTTCTCCCAATGATCTTGGTCCGTAGCTCTGCTGTCCAACGAGGCCTCTCTTTCCGTGTACCTTCTCTCCTGTTCCCTCATCCTCGCTTCTAGATTAGCCACGGTAGCCTCACATGTCTCCATCTTTTCCTCCAACCCGTCTTTTATCTTTCTTTCCCAACTTGCCCATAAAGCTTCGCTTTGTTTCTCCAGCTTTTCCTCCAACCGCGCAAATTCCCCCATTAACTGCTGGTTCCTCTTTTCCGCTTCTTCCTTCCACAGTGCGCGCATGGCATCCATTGTTTGTTGATTTCTCTTCTCGGCTTCTTCTGATAAGAGTTCTCTCAAGAGCGAGCGCATGTTTTCCATTGTCATAGCCGCCTTTCCTTCTCCCTCTCCCGTCTCCGCACCCGCTGTTATCTCTTCCTTGTGTATCTCTTTGCTAGCGATTAGTTCAGCCCTACTCGTCATCTGTACCCTGGCGTCTACCGCCGTTAGCTTCTTGCGAATCGTTCCTAGGCCCAAAGCCTCCGGTATATGGGTCTGTCTGTGCCTGGTGGAGCGTCTGCTTATCTCCGACTCCTTTAACGCCTTTTCCTTCTTATTCAGAGTTCTCCATTTCATCTTCACGACAGAGTAACCTTGAAATTGTCTTCCCCTTCGTTTTTCTCGGGAGGTATTCAGAATTCAACCGTGTTTTCAGATAGTTTAGTCAATTACCACCGGGAGCATGTGGTGCGAGTTGTCTACTGCACGGCCGCCATCTTGAAGTCCTCTGTGACCTCAGATTTTATCCAATGGGTTAGTCCAGATAATTAGAATTTCTGTTTTGTTCTCGTTTAGTTTTAGGAAGTTCTTACTCATCCATTTATTTGTTGCCAATAAGCAGTCTGTGATGGAGTTAATAGCTGTATCATTTGGTTCAGCAGATATGTACAGTTGTGTATCATCCGCATAGCTATGGAAACCTACATTATGTTCTCTGATGACATAACATGTAAAGGGAGAAGAGTAAAGGATCTAAGCAACTCCCTTGTGCAACTCCATAGTTGTTGTCATATATCTCAGACATGTGGCCCCCTAGTTTAACATAGAATTTCCTCCCTCTGATGGATGTTTTAAACCAGCTTAGCACATAGTCTGAGAAACCGACAAGGTTTTCAAGATGATTGATTAGAATATCGTGATCGATTGTATCAAATGCTGCACTGATATATAGCAGGATAAGGATGGGGACCTTATTCTCATCAGAGTTTAGTCTGAGGTCAATTGTAACTGAGGGGTTACAAAACCCTGACTGTATTAAAGATTGTGATAGATTAAACCACTGCTAGTTATGTACTTTAATTACTGGCCAGACAGTACATCAAATATAGATGGTGAACACCCACAAGAACACGGCATTGACAAAGAAATAGTATTTGAGGGTAATTTATTATTATTAGGCAACGTTAGGTTACAGAATGAGAATTAGGGTCGCGCTTGTATGGCGAAGAATATACGTAAAGTCAGTCAAGAGCATGAGTCACTAAGAATAGCAGGAATCCTACGATGGGTCTAAGTTGACACCACCTGTCGTATAGTAGCAACTATATAGGGCAACACTGGTACCGACTGGAGACAATGGGTTCCCTCCGAGGGTGTAAGGCCTGGAGGGTAGAGGAATGTTCGGGTACTACGTCTGATTCAATGAGGAATAAAGAGACTCCAGGTACAGGAGTCGGTCCTTGTAAACTCCCTTGATCAGCAGCAAAGTAATAATTGTAATCCAGATGCTCGACAGCATTGATGACAGCTAGCCAGCCCCGTCCACGAGGCCGGCCCGAGTTGTAATCCTCACGAGGTTGAATCCCAAACGATAGTGGAAATCAACGATGCTCTTCTCCGGGTACCACGTTCCAAATCAATATAATCCAACCAGTAATGGTTCTGCAATCGCTGACGCCGATTCTCCTGTGTACATGTCCAACGGTTCTCCGCCTAGGACTCCTCGGGTGTGGGCGACGTATTTAGGCCACACAGCCTGGTTAAGTACACTAGCTAAAGACACGACGAACCGCTGGGTAATGCTACACACGAAAGAACTGTGGCCGCACGATATACAATAAATGAACGACTATTTACTTCACATTAGGTTACTTCATTAAACTCTGACACTTTTACCATTCTATTCGCACGCGGTTCTCAATGCTCTGTTAGACGCAAGGTTGCTCACTTCACTGCACGTTGACTCGTGGTGAAGGTGGGTAAGGTACTGAACGTAACTGAATTGAACTAAGCCACGGTGTGCGCACCTTGCGCTGTATTTATACTTAAGTGAATATCTAGTCCCAACCTCAGTCCTTGTCTGGTATCACTACGCTGACTCCGGGCATGTTCCGACATGCCTGCAGTTGTCTTTGAACTTGCCGTTGGGGGCTTGTGCGCTGGCGCCTGGGGGCGCTGTCCAATAGGAGAGCGAATATTACTCTGGTCTGAACGCAGGTAAAGGGATATTCCGTGTATATATATAAATAATATACAAAGTATATCAAACAATAAAGGTAGATTCTCAGTTTAATCTGGCCCTTCACAACAGCCGCCTCCTAATTAGTCCGCACCTAATTAGTTAAAGGGAGACTGTTGTGAAGGGCCAGATTAAACCGAATATATATATTTATTTATATATATATATTTAATTGTATTTGTATATTCTCTAATATTCCCTGATATCCCTTGTATATTCCTTGTACAATATGCATTGAATATCCATTCTAGCCTACTGAACATCCCATAATAGTCTCCATTCTACTATTGGTCGAGACCTTGGTGCCAGGCTGCCATACCCCTCAGACCCAGTTCAAACGTACCGCTCGACATGTACGAACAAGTCCTAGTTCCGCGTAGGAATTTGGCTACCGCACCACTAATGGGACTATTTGTTCATAGTGCGTATATATACTGCGCTACTAAAGTAGGACTTTCTTTTCAGTCCAGTTTCTTACCCTCCAATAGAGTCACAGACGTAAAGCCTCCCCGCGATGCCACGTGTGGGAGTAAGGCCAAGTTCGCCTACCATCGGTATTGAGACATCGTGTATATTAATATTTGAATAGTCATATTTGGCACTATATCGTCGAGTTGGACGTAGTCTATTAAGCTAATAATAGTCTGTTAATATATAGTGCTTCGTGCGGTGAGAATACTACCGTAGTCAGTACCCCATCGTTTCGGGCAGAGAACTGGCTGCTTACCCAGGGTGGTTGACCCTATGTGAAGCTGCACCCGAGGAGCCCCAGAGCCGACGAGCGAGTGGACCTGTATACCGGATTATTCTACCGACGACAGCCCGCCTTCCCAGGCACGGATTATGCTTTGGATACTTTGATTATTCTATGGATAAAGACCCCCGACACTACCGTGTGTTGGAACCCCCCCCCCTGGAGAGGTCGCAAGGTGAGGAGACGCTCTGCAAGACGAGGTCTCTCCACATCTCTCCCCCGTGGACCGGAGAGAGCCGGCCCACAAAGAGTCCACCTGCTTTCATCTGTGGTCCAAGGATCGCCGGCGCATTGAACGGCACTACAGTGTGTTCTCCTGGGATACCCTTGGCCGGACGAGGCAGCTGGATTCTACCCCCCCCCCCCCTCCTACTCCTGTCGGCTTACAATCGACCGGATTAACCCCCTCTAGTGTATCCAGCCTATAATCATTAAAGTATCATTGCTGTTATTCCTTAACTATTCCAGGTCGTATATTTACCACCTGCGCCTTCAGAGATTGGACATTATCTATTGATATACCGACGAATACTCCTTGCCATAAAAGTGCATACTATTTCAATTCATAAATGTAATTAAGTGATTAAGTGTTTAGTCTACACACCATCGCTGTGTAGGCAATAAAGACCTGTTTCTAATTCGTACATTTGTGTTGGATCCGTTTCATCTACGTGAGAGTGTTCATGATAATATATTTATGCCGTGTACTGGGTGGCCGAATATTAAGTACAAAGGTAGTGGTAGTAAGTATCATATCTAGTAATACAGTCAGGGAATTGTACCCCTCAGTTACAATTGGTCCTTCGAGCCGGATGGTAATCAGTGTAATATTAATATAGTGTTATTAATATTGAAATGGCCTATTATGAACACTCCACGAAACGATCCTCCTAACCAACGCCCGCAGCGCGAACGACGGCTCCCTCAGTACTTAGAGGCTTACGCTGTCAGTCAACAACCTAGTCTTCTACTAACAGTAAACGCGGTAAAACTAGAAAGTAAAAGTATGTCTAACCCCAACGCCCAGACTACCCCGACCATAGAGGCCCCTACGGGCTCTAATGTAACTGACCAAGTTCACGGTGGGGACCAGTGGGAACCAGACATGACTTCACACCCCGCCAGTACTGAAGAAGTAGTCCCCGATGAGTCCCGGGAGGAATACAACGCTACCGAGAGAGAACTCGGCACGGAAGAAGACGGGGAGAGCACCGTGGAGATAGAGCTCCAAGGCTCCGCAAGGAGTACCCCGAGGGAAGGCTCCCCTATACAACCGCCTTCTCCCAGCGAGGCAGAGAGGACCCTACAGCAGGCCTTCCTCATCAGCCTGAACGCCGCTGCTGAACGCGACCGACTGCAGATCCAGCAACGGAGCGAAGAAGAGCACATACGCCTGGAAATAAGACGCATTCAGATGGAAGAGAATGTGGCCCGAGACCGAGCAGACAGCCAGCGAGCAGCTGCTGGTGCTCTACGGGACGCAGAGCGCGACAGACAGCAAGCGCAACTAATAGAACAGCTGATCAGACGGACAACACCCTCTCCCTCCGCCAGAGGCTCCAGGAACTCATCTAGACACACCTCCAGGGCGGCATCCCCTAGCCGAGTAAACAACCCTGAACTTGACCAACAGACGAGGTCTATACCCCCCACAGACCACCTCCCCCCACCGGTCCAAGCGAGACCTAGCAACCGGGAAGGAGCAGCATATCCTGTGGAGAGGCTAAACCAGAGACTACAAGCACTGGATGACCTAACTGAAGACGAAGAGGAAGAGGAGGAGAACCGCGCCCGAAGACAGCACAGTACTCTACCGGACCAGGAGGTCCGGTACAGCCCAGGCTATACTCCCGCGGAGCTGCGCTACAGACCCCCGACTCTATACACGGGTGAGCAAGACGCACGACCCGCACCGAGGAACAGCACCTGGACAAGCGGGCCATGGTACACTGCCGGTACCAGCCCATACCAAGGAGCGGGAGGAGACTCGCCTAGGAGGCCTCTCCCCCAACGCTCGCCGATGTATCCACAGTCAGCGTCATACATTGGCACGCCTATGGTACCCGACTTCACCCAAGAGAACCGGGCCCAGTATACAGAACTCCGCATGTGTCTGGAGACCATGTTGGTGGATGTATTGGATGAACGCCACAAATACGCCATCCTACTGCAGCACTTAAAGGTGCCCCGCGCACATAATATAGCGCTCGCCTACGCGACTTCCACCACCCCATACACAGCAGCGCTGGTAGCATTGGACCAGAGGTATGGGCGCATATGGGATTACGTGATCCAGGAGATCCGACACATCGACCGCTTACCCCCAGCAATAGACAATCGAGCACTGGACGACCTGTCCATCAGAGTGCAGTCCCTGGTAGGGATGTTGGGAGCGCAAAGAGAGAAGGGGAAGTATGAACTTTACGCCAACTCAAATGTGGAAAGGATCCTGGAGAAGCTGCCGCCCGCTCGTCAGGAGCGCTTTAGGCGGCAGAGGGACCACAGAGACCCGAATGGCCCCGAACCGAACCTCCTCGATCTAGCAGACTTCCTGGCGAGAGAAGTCAGCAGCCTACGGCTAGATACATTCGGACGGAGCACCCCTGGCTCCAGAGAAGGAACCAGACGACTAAATGATGGAAGAAGATCGGTGACTGTGATGCACCAATCGGAGTCAGTACCGAGCAGCAGGAGCCACAGTACCCCCTCCAGAACGGAGAAGTGGAAGATAGTGTGCCCCTACTGTGAGAAAGAACACTGGCTAGCGCAATGTGACTCCTTCCCCAAGCTGAACGCGGAGGAAGCAGGTCAATGGATAAAGTCCAACAAGCGCTGTTTTCGCTGTGCACGCTCACACATGGCAGCCGAATGCCGCTTAAAGAAAAGGTGCACCAAGTGCGATGGAGCCCATCTGGACATACTTCATGACAGTAACAGACGGCGCCCTTCACCTGCACCATCCAGCCGCAAAGCGAGCGTCATGTACATCGATCCCGCCAGCAGCAGTGGAGCCCGAGTACTCCTAAAAGTAGTGCGTGTGACACTAAGCTACCAGAATAAAGTCCTGGACACTTACGCCGTCCTCGATGACGGGTCAGAGAAGACCCTGCTGCTCGCCTCCGCTGCGGCCCAGCTAGGGCTGCGGGGAAGCGAAACCCAAATGACAATTCGGACAATAAGACGAGATTTGAAGACGATAAAGGGCGAGAATGTCTCATTCTCTATCGCAGCAAGCGGCCAGCCTGAGCGACGGTACCAGATTGCAGACGCTTTCACCAGCCAAGAAATAGGACTGTCGCGGTACACATACCCCGTCGCCAAGCTGATGGAGAAATATGCACATCTGCGCAAGTTACCGATCCCGCTCATAGACAATGCTATGCCGACCCTGTTGATAGGCTCCGACCATGCAGACCTCATTGTCCCGATAGACCGGGTTCATACCGGACCCCGAGGCTGTCCTGCAGCAGTCGAGACCCGTTTGGGATGGACTCTCCAAGGCCCGCTCGCCAAATCTCTCAACCGAAGTACAGCCACTAGATGTCTCCACTCCCGAGTCACAGAGGGAGAAACCGCACTCCTGCAACACGTAGAGCGGCTATGGAGCTTGGAACAAATGCCCTTTAAGAATGGAAAGAAAGACATTCGCTCTAAAGATGACATTTACGCCATTCACCTCCTCGAGACAGGGACCAAGAGAGTCCCGGTCAACGGCGTGTTGAGATACGCCACGCCACTCCTGCGGCGAGAAGGAATGCCTACTTTCCACGCCAAGACAGACGCCATAGAACGGTACCTGCTGAACACGGAGCGGCGCTTAGCCAAGAACCCCGCCCAAGAGAGTGTATACCGCGCTGAGATTGAGAAGCTCATCACAGCGGGACACGTCACAAAGATGGACATTAAAGAGGCTGACCAGACCACTGAATCGTGGTACGTGCCCCACCACAAGGTCCATCACAACGGTAAAGACCGCATAGTATTTAACTGCAGCTACCAGATCGGATCCCAAAATCTGAATAAAGAGTTACTGCCCGGTCCCACACTCGGCCCCTCCCTACTCGGCGTTCTACTCCGCTTCCGCCAGGAAAAGGTGGCCATCAGCGGGGACATTAAAGGAATGTTCCTGCAGGTGAGATTAGTAGAGGCGGACAAGCCCCTGTTACGGTTCCTATGGAGAGAGAAGCCAGGAGATGAGCACCCAGCCATCTACCAATGGGAAGTCCTCCCCTTCGGAACGACGTGCAGCCCCTGCTGTGCGACATTTGCACTACAGAAACATGTAGCAGAGGACCCAGCAGCGGACGAAGAGGTCCGACACAGCGTAAAGAACAGCTTCTACGTAGACAACTGTCTACAAAGCCTTTCAACCCAGGAAGAAGCCGAGGCTCTCCTGATTAAACTCCGCGCCTCATTGATCAAAGGCGGCTTTGATCTCAGGCAGTGGGCCAGCAGCGATCCGCAAGTACTGCGCAGCCTCTCCTCCGAGGACAAGGCAGCCAGCAGCGAGACCTGGATGGCTACAATCCCGGGAGAAGCCCAGGAGATGACCCTGGGATTGGTGTGGCGATTCAAAACAGATTCGCTTCACTACAGACACAAGCCCCTGACTACGGAGCAGGGAAGGCCGGCGGCGGCGCCGACCACCAGACGGAGTGTGTACACAACACTCGCCCGACAATATGACCCGCTAGGATGTATTCTACCGTACACCACCAGGGCAAAAATGATTGTACGAGCATTATGGGACAAGGACCAGGGCTGGGACGACCCCATTCCCGCACACCTTGCATCCACCTGGAGAGAGTGGGAGATGGAGCTCCACTCACTCCCAGGCGTTAATATGCGCCGAAGCTACTTCCCACCCACGGTGAGGCCAGAGACATGTAAAATGGACTTGCACGTCTTCAGTGACGCCTCAGAGGTCGCATACGGATCAGTAGCCTACTTGCGGGCCCAAGACCAAGGGGGAGAGATCTACACAGCATTTGTCCAGTCTAGCTCGTCGGGGAACGAGTCTCTTTGGGCTCGCTGTAGCAGAAGGAGTTCTGCCTCTGCGTAGTTCGATGCGTTAATGTCGGTAGTGGGGGGAACCTCAGGGTGGTGCCACAGGAATGTCTTTAGCTGCGCACTCTCAAAGGTGAGGCAGTCGTCTATGTTAGGGTCAGTGGGGACTGGGGTGTGCATCAACCCACAGAACATAGATTTCTTGATCTCTGCCTCCTCTTGACTAGCCTCCCGAGGGGTGGGGGTAGGCCACTCTTCCTCCGGGAGCTTGAGGAACTCAGGACCGTCACTGTAGATATTGTGACGTGTGAGGTCATCTAGGGACATCCCCCGTGTGATGACATCGGCTCGGTTCTGTTTCGTGTCCACGTACCTCCAGCACGCTGATCCTACTAGGTCTTGAATCTCTGTGATTCTGACTCCCACGAAGACCTTGTATCTACAAGAATCGGACTGGATCCATGTGAGTACGGTCATGGAGTCTGACCACAAGATTGTTCTTTGCACCGGGATGGTGAGTTCTCGTTGGATTAACGTGGCGAGTTGCGCGCCTACCAGAGCTGCGCAGAGCTCTAGACGCGGGATCGATTGTTGCTTGCGGGGGGCTATCCTTGAGCGAGCCAGGATGAAGGCTGTGTGTATTTCTCCTCCCTCCTCTCGGGCCCGCAAGTAAGCCACCGAACCGTAGGCCACTTCCGAGGCGTCGCTGAAGACGTGCAGGTCCATCTGGCACGTCTCCAGCCGCACTGTGGGTGGGAAGTAGCTTTGGCGTATGTTCACATTTTGGAGCGAGCTGAGTTCTCTCTCCCACTCTCTCCAGGTGGAAGCTAGGTGGTCGGGTATGGGGTCGTCCCAGCCCTGTTCCTTGTCCCACAGCTCTCGTACAATCATTTTCGCCCGAGTGATGTAAGGTAGGATACACCCCAGCGGGTCGTATTGACTTGCGAGTGTTCTGTATACGCTCCGTCTGGTGGTCGGTAGAGGGGTCGACCTTCCCTGCTCCGTGGTCAGGGGTGTGTATTTGTAATGGAGCGAGTCTGTTTTGAAGCGCCAGACTAGGCCCAATGTCATTTCCTGTGCTTCACCTGGGGTGGTCGCCATCCAGGTCTCGCTGCTTGCTGCCTTTGTCTCTGGGGAGAGGCTGCGAAGTACTTGAGGGTCACTGCTGGCCCACTGCCGGAGATCAAAGCCGCCTTTGATCAGTGAGGCGCGGAGCTTGAGCAGGAGGGCTTCGGCTTCTTCTGGCGTCGAGACAATTTGCAGACAGTTGTCCACGTAGAAACTCCTCTCTACACTTTGTCTGACCTCCTCGTCAGCTTCAGGGTCTTCTGTCACATGTTTTTGCAGTGCGAACGTAGCACAGCATGGGCTGCATGTGGTTCCGAAGGGGAGGACCTCCCATTGGTAGATGGATGGTTGCTCATCTTTGATCCTCTCTCTCCATAGGAACCGCAGCAAGGGCTTGTCCTCCTCCACTAGTCGCACCTGCAGGAACATCCCTTTGATGTCGCCGCTGATGGCCACCTTGTCTTGGCGGAAACGTAGTAGTACGCCGAGGAGAGAGGGGCCGAGTGTCGGGCCGGGCAAGAGTTCTTTATTCAGATTCTGTAGTCCGATCTGGTAGCTGCAGTTGAATACAATGCGATCCTTGCCGTTGTGGTGGACCTTGTGGTGGGGCACGTACCAAGATTCGATCGTCTGGTCGGCCTCTTGAATGTCAATTTTCTTTGTGTCCCGCTGTGATCAGCTTGTCGATCTCAGCGCGGTACACAGTGGCTTGAGTGGGGTCTTTGGCTAGACGCCGCTCGGTGTTCAGTAGATATCGCTCTGTCGCTTCTTTTGAGGCGTGGAGGGTGGGCATACTCTCTCGCCTCAAGAGTGGAGTTGCGTATCTCATCACTCCATTGACCTCGACTCTCTTTGTCCTCTGCTCGAGGAGGGCTATGGCATAAGTGTCTTCCTTTGAGCGAACGAGTTTCTTTTCATTCTTAAAGGGCATCGCGTCTAGTGTCCATAGCCTCTCGACGTGCTGCAAGAGGGTGGTGTCTTCTTCGTTTATCCTCGTGTAGAGACAGCGAGTGGCTGTCGGTCGGTTGGAAGACCCGGAGAGGGGGCCTTGTAGTGTCCAACCCAGGCGGGTCTCGACCGCTGCTGGACAGCCTCTGGGCCCGATGTGGACCCGGTCCGTTGGGACGATGAGGTGTGCGTGGTCGGATCCTATGAGCAGGGTCGGGGTGGCGTCGTCGATGAGCGGTATAGGTAGTTGACGTAGGTGCACGTATTTTTCCATCAGCTTTGGGATGGGGTAGGTGTACTGTGACAGGCCTATGTCGTTGCTGGTGAAGGCGTTAGTGATGCTATACTGCTTCTCGGGCTGCCCGACCGCTGCTATCGTGAAGGAGACATTTTCACCCTTTATGGTCTTCAGGTCTCTTCTAATGGTACGGATTGTCATTGTTTCTTCGCTCCCCCGCAGACCCAGCCGGGCTGCGGCGGATGCGAGGAGGAGAGTCTTTTCTGACCCATCGTCTAGGACGGCGTAAGTGTCCATGACCTTGTCCTCGTAGCTTAAGATCACTCGGACCACCTTCAAGAGCACTCGGGAGCTCCCGCTCTTCGCAGGGTCTATGTACATGACGTTCACTCTCGAGCTGCTTGGGGGTACGGGTTTCTCCTTGTTGCTGTCGTGTAGGAACTCCAAGTGGGCGCCGTCGCACTTGCTGCATCTTTTCTTTAGGCGGCACTCAGCTGCCATATGGCTGTGCGCGCAGCGGAAGCAGCGGCGATTGGCTTTGATCCACTGACTCACCTCGTCAGCGGTCAGCTTCTTGAAGGTGTCACATTGAGACAGCCAATGTTCCTTTTCACAGTACTGGCATACAATCTTCCACTTCCCCTTGGTCTGGGGGGTGCTGTGGTTCTTGTGCTGCGGCACTGACTCGGCCTGGTGCATAACGGTCACTGACCGGCGGTTATCGTTGGACCTCCGAGGTCCATCTCTTGGGCTAGATCCACTCCACACGAATGTGTCCAGTCGTAGGCTACTAACTTCCCTTGCGAGGAAAGCGGCCAGGTCTAGGAGGGATGGCTCTGGGCCATTGGGATCACGGTGGTCTCTCTGCCGCCGAAAACGCTCTTGGCGGGCTGGAGGGAGCTTCTCCAGTATTCGCTCCACATTAGAATTTGCATACAGTTCATATCTCCCCTTCTCCTTTTGGGACCCCAGCATCCCCACGAGGGATTGTACCTTGATAGAGAGGTCATCCAGTGCTCTATTGTCTTTGGCTGGGGGGAGGCGGTCGATATCCCGTATTTCTTGGATCACGTAATCCCATATGCGTCCATAACGCTGGTCGAGGGCCACCAGAGCCGCGGAGTATGGGGTGCTTGAGTTGGAATATGCCAGCGCTATGTTATGCGCTCTGGGCACCTTGAGATGCTTGAGGAGGATGGCATATTTGTACGACTCGTCGGGGACATCGGACATCATAGTCTCCAAACACATGCGTAATTCCGTGTACTGTGCTCTGTCCTCGCGCTTAAAGTCTGGGAACGTCGGTGTGCCAAGGTACAAGGCCATGGATGGCTGGTACATTGGTGAGCGTAGGGGAAGAGGCCTCCTGGGCGAGTCTCCCCGTACGTGTGGTCGTGGGTTAGTACTTGGTGGGTACCAGAGGCCGGGTCCCCAGGTGCTGTTCCTCGGTGCTGACTGTACGTCAAACTCACCCGTGAGTTGGGTCGGGGGTTTGTAGTGCAGTGACTCGGGGCTGTACTGGGCCTCCTGGTCCAGAGTACGTTCTTGCTGGTGGGCTTGATATTCCTCCTCTTCCTCTTCTAGGTCCTGGAGTCTTCTAGTTAGTCTCTCGGCGACGTAGGCCGGTTCTTCCCGTTGGCTGGGTCTCGTATGGACCGGTCGGGGAGGGGGCTCGGAGACGTAGACAGGTTCTTCCTGTTGGCCGGGTCCCGGGTCGCTTTGTCGGGTAGGGGAAGGTGCCCTAGACCCTTGTCGTGATGATCTCCGGGAGCTCCGTGCGGAGAGAGGGGGTGTCGCCCTGGCGATCAATCGTTCTATCATCTGCGCCTGCAGCCGGTCGCGCTCTGCTTCGCGCTGGGCATTGGCGGCGTCGCGCTGCGCATTGGCGCGGTCTCGTTCGATGTTCTCTTCCGTCTGAAGGCGCCTCTCCTCCAGTCTTATGCGGTCGTCCTCACTCCTTTGTTGCGCCTGGAGGCGCTCTCGTTCAGTTGCAGAGTGTTCGCGCTCACTAAGGGCTTGCGCTTGGAGTTGCGCGTGAAGGCGCTCTCATTCCGCTGCAGAGTGTTCGCGCGCGCTTAATTGTTGCGCCTGGAGGCGCTCTCGTTGTTCGCGCTCGCTCATCTGTTGAGCCTGGAGGCGCTCTCGTTCCACGGCAGAGTGTTCGCGCTCACTTAATTGTTGCGCCCGGAGGCGCTCTCGTTCCACGGCAGAGTGTTCGCGCTCACTAAAGGCTTGCGCTTGGAGTTGCGCGTGGAGGCGCTCTCTTTCCGTGGCAGAGTGTTCGCGCTCACTAAGCGTCTTTGCTTGAAGCCGGTCGCGCTCACCCTGGAGTCGGTCTCTTTCGGTTGAGGCTGTCAGCGTGGCGATCAAGGCTTGCGCCAGTCTCTGGTCCGCCTCGCTGGGGGATGACACTGACGGAGGTGATCGGGTGCTGACAGGGCTTGTTGGAGATCTGTTCTCCTGGCGCGCTCCGAGGTCTATCTCCTGGGCGCGGTTCTCTTCTCTTGGTTGTGTGTCGGGTTCTATCCCTGGAGCGCGTTCTTTATCCTGGAGCGCTCCGGGGTCTATCCCGGTGACGCTGTCTGGAGGTATAGTCACGTCATGTCCCACCTGGTCCCCCCCGTGAGCTGAGTCAGTTTCGTTTGAACCCACTGGGGTCTTTACTGGCAGGGTCGCCAAGTCGATAGGATTGGACATGCTTAGACTATCCGATTTATCCGTATTTAACGTCTGTTTAGATAAGCTAGGGGGTAGAACGAAAGCGAATTCCTCCAGATATGGAGGTAGCTGACGTTTGCGCTGCGGGCGTTCTAGCTTAGGGGAGCCGCTTGGGGAGTGTTCACCGCTGGCCATGTCAATATTAATATTATATTAAATATTACACTGATACCCTCCGGCTCGAAGGACCAATTGTAACTGAGGGGTTACAAAACCCTGACTGTATTAAAGATTGTGATAGATTAAACCACTGCTAGTTATGTACTTTAATTACTGGCCAGACAGTACATCAAATATAGATGGTGAACACCCACAAGAACATGGCATTGACAAAGAAATAGTATTTGAGGGTAATTTATTATTATTAGGCAACGTTAGGTTACAGAATGAGAATTAGGGTCGCGCTTGTATGGCGAAGAATATACGTAAAGTCAGTCAAGAGCATGAGTCACTAAGAATAGCAGGAATCCTACGATGGGTCTAAGTTGACACCACCTGTCGTATAGTAGCAACTATATAGGGCAACACTGGTACCGACTGGAGACAATGGGTTCCCTCCGGGGGTGTAAGGCCTGGAGGGTAGAGGAATGTTCGGGTACTCCGTCTGATTCAATGAGGAATAAAGAGACTCCAGGTACAGGAGTCGGTCCTTGTAAACTCCCTTGATCAGCAGCAAAGTAATAATTGTAATCCAGATGCTCGACAGCATTGATGACAGCTAGCCAGCCCCGTCCACGAGGCCGGCCCGAGTTGTAATCCTCACGAGGTTGAATCCCAAACGATAGTGGAAATCAACGATGCTCTTCTCCGGGTACCACGTTCCAAATCAATATAATCCAACCAGTAATGGTTCTGCAATCGCCGACGCCGATTCTCCTGTGTACATGTCCAACGGTTCTCCGCCTAGGACTCCTCGGGTGTGGGCGACGTATTTAGGCCACACAGCCTGGTTAAGTACACTAGCTAAAGACACGACGAACCGCTGGGTAATGCTACACACGAAAGAACTGTGGCCGCACGATATACAATAAATGAACGACTATTTACTTCACATTAGATTAAGTCGAACTCAACGTTACTTCATTAAACTCTGACACTTTTACCATTCTATTCGCACGCGGTTCTCAATGCTCTGTTAGACGCAAGGTTGCTCACTTCACTGCACGTTGACTCGTGGTGAAGGTGGGTAAGGTACTGAACGTAACTGAATTGAACTAAGCCACGGTGTGCGCACCTTGCGCTGTATTTATACTTAAGTGAGTATCTAGTCCCAACCTCAGTCCTTGTCTGGTATCACTACGCTGACTCTGGGCATGTTCCGACATGCCTGCAGTTGTCTTTGAACTTGCTGTTGGGGGCTTGCGCGCTGGCGCCTGGGGGCGCTGTCCAATAGGAGAGCGAATATTACTCTGGTCTGAACGCAGGTAAAGGGATATTCCGTGTATATATATAAATAATATACAAAGTATATCAAACAATAAAGGTAGATTCTCAGTTTAATCTGGCCCTTCACAACATCAATGATTATTTTGGTGAGGGCAGTTTCAATGCTATGATATTTTTAGATATTTTTAAGACATTTTCAGGAAAATTTTGGGATTCACCAACGGTCCCTTCTCCTGGATTTGGTCTTAAAGGAACAAGCAGATACATACAGTACCCTTTCCTTCTCTGTGCATGCATTAGGCTTAGGGAACAGTCGCACCATTAGCCTAGCTTAGCGTCATTCACTGGAAGTAGGTGTGCCAGTGTAGTTCCCAACAGTCACGAAATACACTACAAATACAACTCCAAAACGTTCCTGTAAACATGTTGTGACCTGTGTATTTACCACGTGGAGAAATAGAAAAAAGGAATTTGACATTTTCGTTTTCTAAGCAGATATATATATATATATATAAAAAATCAGAGTATATATCTGCTTAGAAAATGAAAATTTCAATTAATTTTACATTTATTTCTCCACGTGGTAGCTAAATACACAGGTCACAACATGTTTACAGGAATGTTTTGGAGTGTATTTTGTGACTGTTGGGAACTAGGCTACACTGGCACACCTACTTCCAGTGAATAACGCTATGCTAGGCTAACGGTGCGGCTGTTCTCTAAGCCTAATGCATGTACAGAGAAGAACTGGAGGGGCGTGTCTGTATGCAAATGCAGTAAACACACACCCAGGGTTCACAGCTGTGATCATTTGGCAAGTTAGGACAACCTCTCCATGCGTTGGTGAATCCGGGGGTAATTGACGGTGGCTTTCTCTTACGACCTTCCAAGGAGGTTGTCATAAGAGAAATCAGTAACACTTTATAATAAAGGTGCTCCCATAGTCGAGCGGACCGTACACGGAGCGGACTCCGCGAAGGTCCGTGCGGACTCAAAGCGTATGTGGTGGATTTCCCAAGCAAAATGTATACATGTACAGCTTACTCTTAGGCTAGATATAAATACTTAGTTGTAGTATAATTTCAGGGACAAACTGTATACAATCTGCATTTCCCCAGATAGGGCAACACGACTGGACGAAGTTGAACTGTAAGTCCAGTACACCACACTATTAAAATAGTTAATTCATTCTGTTATTTACATATATCTGTTCTGCTCGTCCGCCCAAGGATATTCAAGTTTATTTCCGGTTTTAGACAGGCCTACTCAAAGTGGCCGCTTCTAGGGTTTCAGCCAATAAGGAAGTAGAGACTCCGCCCCTGTGACGTAAAGTCTAGCGTATTCTAGGGGGAGGAGTCAAAGCGTTAAAATAGTCTGCACGGGGGCGGGAGTCCTACAGAAAACAACTAATCCCCGGAGCAACACGCCGTTGCTACCCGTGGAGAAACCTGATACCTTGTACCGGTTGATACACGATTTGAGGGCTGTCAACAAGGTTTTACTTGACTATCCCGCGGATGTCCCCGACCCCCATACGCTATTGACATTTATCCCATCGAAAGCTGAATACTTTACGGTTATAGATTTGTGTAGTGCATATTCTAGTGTACCCTTGAGCAAGGAGTGCCAGCATTTTTTTGGTTTTACCTATAAAAATGAGCATTATGAGTATACTAGAATCCCTCAGGGACTAAAGCATTCGCCACACATATTTAACAAAATCCTAAGGGAGGATTTAGACGGGTTGGATACAATATTGACCTCTAGGGTCATTCAGTACATGGATGATCTGATACTGTGTGCAGACGATCAGACAACATGTCATCGCGACTCCGTAAAACTGTTGCAGCTATTGGCAGAAAAAGGCCACAAAGTGTCTTTGAAAAAATTGCAATATTGTAAACCTAAAGTGATCTATTTAGGACAAACAATTTCACAGGGCCATCAGGCTATTTCGGAAGAACATTTGGTGGACATTAAGACGGCTCCCAAACCTGTGACGGTAAGACAAATGATGGGATTTTTGGGTATCACAGGGTACAGTTCTCCATGGGTCGAAAACTATACTGAAATAGTGAAACCATTAAGAGACATGATGAAAGAGGCGGGCGTTGATAAGCTGAGTAGTAAAGTGGTTTGGACTGAGGATGGTTTACGGGCATTTGAAACAATCAAGTCCCGACTGTTAGAAGCGCCAGCCCTGGCTTTGCTTAACTATACCAAGAAATTCATATTATACGTCTCTTCCTCTCCAGATCAGAAGCAGGCGTGCGCGGTGTTGACCCAGGACACCGGGGTGGGGGCGCGACCACAGCCGATGGCGTACTACTCCATTGCCTACTCGGAAGTCGAGATGGGGATGGCTCCATGCTACCGGGAAATGGCTGGAGTCTATACAATGTACGAGAAAGCCGCAAGTAAGATGATGGGATATCCAGTGGATATCATGGTGAGGCATGACTTAAAGAGTCTGTTGGAGTCCGGTAAATATGCACTAACGATGCCTCGCATTAGACATTATTACAGGCTTTTGGAACAGGGAGATGTGACTCTGGTCAGGTGTTCCATAACGAACCCGGCAGCGGACATCCCTACGCCTGAGGATGGAGAACCTCACGACTGTGTGGCCGAAGCCGAGAGGTACTCTAAACTCAGAGCAGACTTGCAGGCTTTTCCATTTAGCAGTCCAGATCTGGAACTATGGACTGACGGCTCTTGTTATCGAGTTGGTGAGGGACTAAAAGCAGGCTACTCCGTGATAAGGTCACAGGGCGAAGGGTTTGTGGTAGAAAAGGCCGAAGCTTTAGCACAACCCTGCTCAGCCCAGCTAGCAGAATTGGTCGCACTGACGGAAGCATGTAAAATGGTAGAGGGCAGAACTGTAAATATTCATACCGACTCGGCATGTGCACACGGAATAGCATTCTTATTTGGCACAGTGTGGAAAGGGAGAGGATTCAAGAAAGCCGATGGAAGCGCCATAAAACATTGTCAGATTAAACATTTGTTAGAAGCAATTATGAAACCAAAGCAGATTGCAATAATCAAGTGTGCTGCTCATCAGTCAGACAAGTCCAAAATAACTCGAGGAAACAATAGAGCAGATGAAGCTGCCAAGGAAGTGACAGGCGCTGACAGGGCAGGTAAGGTCTTGGTTATCACACACGAGGTGGAGTTAGAGGACAAGATAACTTACAAGGATGTTTTGACTTTCCAGGAGGAGGCTAGTCAGGTAGAAAGGAACCTCTGGATAACCAGGGGGGCTAGTCAGGATGATTTAGGTTTATGGCGCAGCCACGGTGGATTTGTGGTGGCTCCTGCTGGCCTGGTCGGACTGCTGATCCACACGGCGCATGACTTCTGTCATGCTCATCGGGGAGAGGTAAGGAGAAAAATCGAAGAATATGGCTTTTGGGCGCCAGATTTAACCAGTCAAATTGATCATGTGATACAGAGATGTACGGTATGTTTGAAAAATAATATACGTAAGGGGATTAGTGTGTCACCAGGACATATCCCCACGCCCAATGGCCCAATGCGAGACATGGTAATTGATTACATTGACATGATTAAACCAATTAATCAGAAGAGATATATTCTTGTCGTTGTCTGTCGTTTTTCAAGGTGGGTGGAGGCGTGCGCCACCCGGCACAAGGATGCAGCATCGGTGGCCAAGTTCTTATGCCAAGAGGTGTGTCCAAGATTTGGGTTAATGGACAGAATCTCCTCGGACAATGGAAAAGAATTCGTGGACAAAACTATACGTTTAATACTCCAACATTTAGGCGTAAAACAGCGATTGGGGGCCGTTTATCATCCGCAGAGCCAGGGGATGGTGGAACGCATGAACGGGACACTAAAAAACAAATTGATTAAGATCTGTCAACACACAGGTTTGAATTGGCTAAACGCTCTCCCATTAGCATTGATGGCGTGTCGATCGAGCGAAATTCGCGGTCTGCGTTTGACACCGCACGAAATGATGTTAGGTCGTTGCATGGTAGTACCAGGCTTGCGCGCGACAGGCAAAGGTCCAAGTTTGGACATCCTGGACAATGATATGCGTGAGTACGTGAAATACATGTCAAAGATCCACAAAAATATTCTGGATCATGTCTCCAGTAGACAGGAGCATGAAACCGGGGAGGAGGTGAATAGGCCGACTACACCTCAAATCATACCGGGCGACTACGTTTATGTTAAAGTATTTAGGCGTAAATGGTATGGCGCGCGACGGGAAGGGCCATACAAAGTCGTCCGAGCCACCGAAAGGGCTTTACAGGTTGAAGGATCACCGATGTGGTTTCATATTTCGCATTGCGTAAAATCTGTAGATATTGGCCAAGAATGGGAATCTGAACCACGGGCCCTTGAGCAAGAAACCGGGGCGGCGCAACCTCTAAACGAAGGAGAAGATGCGGACGATGAAACCGGCGTGGCGCAACCTCTAAACGAAGGAGAAGATGCAAACGATTATGGGGAACCAGACAGAGGGCAACACGATTGGCCACCGGTAGGGGATGAGGGATTCCTACAGGAGCCAGACAGAGGAGAGGATTATGAATTGGAACATAATGATTTCTCCTCTGTGGACTTGGATGGGGTACCAAAAGGACCGGAGGGAACCGTGCTTAGCACAAGCCCGGAAAGAGATTCTCGACCGCAAGGAGTTATTAAGAAACCTCTAAGGTACACATAGGAAAAAGTGAGGAAAAGCGAAATGATAAGTCCATGGAGAGAGCGTGTATATATTTTTGATTTTTGATTTTGAGCTCTCTCCTTTCTTAGAAGTGTTTAATTTTAATGCGATGCAATAATCTTTTCTTTCAGAGTTAGCCGCACAAAACAGACATGTTTGGTTAACTACACATAAGTATAGCAAAAAGCTGATAACTGGTCCGATGTTCTTTTTGTATAAAGAGACGGACCTAGACGGATGTCAACTTTAAATAACTGAAAAAACTGATAAAAATGTGTCAACTTCAACTAACTGGTAATTGTTAATTGTGTGAGTGAACTTAAAATTGTGTCAACTTCAACTAACTGATAATCGTTAATTGTGGGAGTGAACTAACGCGGGTGTTGAAAGCATTTGGCACTAACAAATATGAACTGTGCGTTAGAAGGATTCTTTAAATATTTGGTTTTTATGTGATTTGGCTAAAACAGTTAAAAGGTTAAGGTATTTGTACAATGTACGAACAGTTTGATTGAGAAAATACTAACAAGAATATTGGGGATATAGAATCCCCAAACCGGGGACCTGTGGTGGATTTCCCAAGCAAAATGTATACATGTACAGCTTACTCTTAGGCTAGATATAAATACTTAGTTGTAGTATAATTTCAGGGACAAACTGTATACAATCTGCATTTCCCCAGATAGGGCAACACGACTGGACGAAGTTGAACTGTAAGTCCAGTACACCACACTATTAAAATAGTTCATTCATTCTGTTATTTACATATATCTGTTCTGCTCGTCCGCCCAAGGATATTCGAGCAGGTCTTGAGACAGAGTGATTTAGCATTTTAAGAGGTAACAGTCAACAGAGACTTTTGTCTCCCTTCCCCAGGCCGAAACTCAGAGACAATAGACTATAGAAATGGTGTGTTGACCAGGCCAACTTAAACAAAGGAATAGCCCGGAGACACCCAACCCTGATATTTACAGGAGACTTTTGGCTGGCTGAAACAATGGGGTTGTCACCAGACCCTTAAGCATTATCGTGATTACTTCCCCCAACTGCCAACTGCAGCTGTTCTGCTACAGGAAATAGGCCAACTGCAGATATGCCCTCATAAGGGAATTTACGGTTTTAGACAGGCCTACTCAAAGTGGCCGCTTCTAGGGTTTCAGCCAATAAGGAAGTAGAGACTCCGCCCCTGTGACGTAAAGTCTAGCGTATTCTAGGGGGAGGAGTCAAAGCGTTAAAATAGTCTGCACGGGGGCAGGGGGACACACAAACAACAAACAACACAGGAGCAACACAACCTTCTTTTCCCCTACTGGACGAGGACGGCGACGCATTGAGACGGACACCAGCGAATCCAACGAGAAGGAGCCGAGAGAGATGCTTTTAGTTTAAAGTGAATTTTAGTCTGATTTTCTAATGATCCCTCGGCATAGAGAGTGCTACCATTGAAAATCATTGCATTGTTTTTTACATTCAAATCTTTTGGTTGTTATTAACTTTAGGATCCCATTAAAACCGGATCCTTACATTAATCTTCTCTCTGACTCTTTCTTTCAACCGCTGTCTCTTTGCCGTGGCCTTGTAAACCACGTAGCTGGTTTTTGAAAGTACAATAGGGCTTTTAAGGGAATACACAACGCAGAGCAGATTATTTCTGAGTCATCAGAACAGAATAGCCCCATTTGTGACTTCACGTACTCAAAGCGGACTCCAAGTGCGAAGCTCCAATTTTCTAATGCGCGGACGTCCGCACCGCTCACTTGGTGTCACATAAAAGGCTGCTCTGTGTTTTGGTTGACATCGACCTGCATTTAATGTGACACCGATCTGCATTTTACTCTGACCACTCACTCTGTGCCAAGTGAGAGTAGGGCAGGATCATGATTAAATGGGTAGGATTGGTCCGGTAAAACGTTGGCAGGTAGATGACGCTAAATTTAGTTTTACTATCGCTAATCGTCACCCATTCCAATTCATATACATTTGGACCATGTCTTTTTTCATCATCTGAAGAAACTTGAGATGTTTGAATGTCTTTTCTAAATGAAGTGTGTAAAACTGCCAGTTTTATTTCGAAATATTGGAAACGGAGATAACATAGACTCTTTATTTTGACATCGGATGACGACGACATGACAGTAGTTGAACAGCGTGGGAAAAATTGTGTAAACTGGCGCGAGACATGTAGGAAATTGGTCCGCGGAGGTACGCTCGACTATGAAAGCTCAAAGTGTCCGTGCGGACCTGGCAGAGTCCGCTCCGTGCACTGTCCGCTCGACCATGGGAGCACCTTAACACTCAGTTATAAGACCTTTATAAGGTATTTGTAGATAATGAACTAATCATGAACAAATCATTTATATACATTCGCAAATTATTATTAAATCATTTATAACTATATTTGTATAACATTTACAAATTAGTTCTACATTATTGATAACTCATTATCAACATTGTTTGTACTTGATTTGTTCATCATTGAATAATGTTGTTTAATGTGTAGTAACACATTTGTAGATGCTTTGAAAAATGGATATGAAAAAACTACTATACTGTACCTCCATTTATTTGTTCATGTTCAACAAATGATTTGTTAAGACATTCATAAAACATCTATAAATCATTTGCAGATGCTATTGTGTGCCCTAATCTAAAGTGAAGCCTATTCATCATTAACAAATGTCTAATACAGTTAATTATTTGTTTACTTTTTCATCACCTGTTACAAATGTTGTAGACAGCTTTCGGATACACCCTTCTTTGTGACATCAAACAGTGACATAATTAGGACTATAGATAAATGCAATTTTATTAACATATAAAATACATGTGCATAACATAGTGTAACGAGGGGGGGCACTAGGACCCAGGAGTACCCTGGCCAGGTATTGACAGAGTATATAGAGGAAGTATCACGCGAGTGAGACTTGACTTCGACGTGTGTTGCCGTCTGTTGAATGGAAGCATGATACATTAGCAGAGCCAAGTTATTCGTGCTGCCTCGCGCTTTTAAGGTATAAGCAGGCTAAACACCTTTTTTGTTGGTAAATCTATTCCATCATTTCTGACCTACAACTCTTATATGTTGTGTAGACATACTTGATGTGGTGGGCGCTATACGTTACATTTAAATTATGTGTTTGTCCCTAATGTGTGCTCAGTATATTGTGGTATGTGATGATGACACGAGAGTAATAATTATTTGTACTTTCAGGCTGTATAGGCGCAGATACAGCCTGAAAATACAAATAATTATTAAATTGCATAAATTCGCCATAAGGACCTATGAAGCCAGCCATATTGGAATTTCCGCTATTCAGAATCATAAAACACTCTTTTACCTACTCCCCTAGCCTGTTCAACTGGTTCTCACCAAACCTGCTGTGTGGAATCTGGGGACTAAAATCTTTAAATGTGTCATTTAGATAATTGATAGGCCAAACCACAATGACCGTCAGATCCAATCAAAAAACACATGGTAAACAGGAAGGGATTTGTTACTTGTGAAGTAGGACAAGTTTGTTTTACAATAGCAAGGAGGCCTGTGAAGTTGTCACCTGGCCTCATGGTGGCACTATTCTCATACAACTAAAAACATGAACTACTCGTCAATGGCTCGGAATCGAGGTGTGGTCAAAAGGTGGATAGAAAATTCGGACCATTCGGGGATATGCCCGCTGTTGGCCACCGACGACAACAAATATTGTGTGGTTTTTCAGTATATGTGTGGTTTTTTTAAAGTTACGTAAGGTTGGTGTTTGAACACAGGCTGTATGTTTTTTAAATGTTTTATATTAGTGTGTTTTGCGCATCATTCCATACGGTCACTTCCTATGTGCACATTCATCCCTTTTGTGTCAGGCCCAGCTGAGGCTCTTAGTCATACAGTTAATGCAGCCATGCAGCTTCATTTCATCAGAACATACTCTCTCTTCCTCTCTCTCCTTCTTTCTCTCTTTTCGTTCTACACATGCCCCCTACCCCATACATACACACGCGCACGCGCACACACACACACACACACACACACACACACACACACACACACACACACACACACACACACACACGTCACACACACACACACACACACACACACACACACACACACACACACACACACACACACACACACACACACACACACACACACACAGCCTGCCAGGCTTGAGAGCATCAGGGCCTTATCTAGGTCACAGCATAAGCCCAGGGGTGTCCTGATCCCAACACACAGCGACATACACACACACACACACACACACACACACACACACACACACACACACACACACACACACACACACACACACACACACACACATACATACATGCAATTTGAAATTTGCCCAAAACAATTCTCACCCTCTGACACAGCTGATGCTGCTTATCCCTCAACTACCACCGTGCACGCGTCGCATCTCATTCAGCCAATAGATACATTTGCCACTTCCCAGGTAAAGTAGAGCATACTCTGTAGCCTAGATAAACAAAGACATTTGGACTTGCATGTTTTCCTCTGCCCCCCCAACCCCCAAACACCCCCCCTTCCCCCCCTTCTCCCCATCCCGGCATCCCGCTGTTCTCCTCTTTCCAATCTCTCCCAGTTAACCACATTGGTCAAGTGAGTCACTGTAATGGCCATAATGACCGTTGAGGCATCATTTCCTCCATTAACTCCCTCCAAATGAGGTATTCAAACATGGGAATTTAATCTGTAGGGTTTCTCATAGATCACCCAATTGTAATGAGCATCCGTTATGTCAACAGGACCAATTTAAGAACCCTCAGCCTCTTTCTCCCCCTCTCATCTCTCCTCATCCTCCTCTCATCTCTCCTCCTCCCCCTCTTGTCTCTCCTTCTCCCCCTCTCATCTATCCTCCTCCCCCTCTTGTCTCTCCTTATCCCGCTCTCATCTCTCCTTATCCCCCTCTCATCTCTCCTCCTCCCCCTCTTGTCTCTCCTTCTCCCCTTCTCGTCTCTCCCTCTCCCCCTCTCATCTCTCCTTCTCCCCCTCTCGTCTCTCCTACTCCCCCTCTCATCTCTCCTCCTCCTCCTCTCATCTGAATAAAAATCCTGTTCCTTCTTCCCGGAGGTATATTTGCCTGGTCTATGTGCATCCTTCGCGATAATAGTGACACAGGATCCTTTTGATATGATTTAGGCTGACAGCGAATCATCCGAGCGGTGACCATGTGACACGGCACAGAAATAGAGGAGCTTATTTCTTTACATCAGTCTCCAACCTTCTATAAATACTCCAAAGCTCCTCTTCCTCCCTCTCTCTCTCTCTGCTCTTTCTGCTCAAACCCTGTCAAAAAACGTAGGGAGATGCGTCACTGCGGTGCAGCTCTTTCCTCTCCTCCCCTCTCCTCGCTAATCCTCTCCTCTTTCTCTCTTCTCCTCTCCTCCACTCACCTCCCCTCTGCTCTCTTCTCCTCTCCTCCCTTCTCCTCCACTCTCCTTTCCTCCCCCCTCATCTCCCCCTCTTCTCTCCTCTCCTCTCCTCCACTCCCCTCTGCTCTCTTCTCCTCTCCTCCCTTCTCCTCCACTCTCCTCTCCCCCTTCTCCTCTCCTCTCCTCTCCTCTCCTTCCCCCTCCTCTCCCCTTCTCCTCCTCTCCTCTCCTTCCCCCTCCTCTCCCCTTCTCCTCCTCTCATCTCCTCTCCTCTACTCTCTTCTACTCTCCTCTCCCCCCTTCTCTCCTCTCCTCCCCCCTCCTCTCCCCCTTCTCCTCCCATCTCCTCTCCTCTGCTTTCTTCTACTCTCCTCCACTCTCCTCTCCCCTTCTCCTCTCCTCCCCCTCCTCCCCCCCCTTATCCTCCCGTCTCCTCTCTTCTCCTCTCCTCTTGTATCCTCTCTTCTCCTCTCCTCCCCTCTCCTCCACTCTCCTCTCTACTCCTCCCCTTTCTTCTCCTCATCTCCTGCTCATATCTTCGTCTCTGGTAGATGAAGCTGGAATAAGGACAGTGTTCAGTCAGCACATTAAATAGCACTAGTGTATCATTCACCAGCATGCCGTTGCAGCCTTTTTTTCTTTTCTTTTTTACAGTGATTAAGCCACGGTGCTGTGGCTCCAGGCTATTACAGCCCGCAGAGACTTCATCAGCATGTTGCGTCACATAGCAGTATACAGTATGTAGTAGTATTGTAGCAATGACCTCCTCCTTTTCTTACTAGCCCCCATATTTACCACCAATCACATCTGTTCTTCATTGGCTTGTCACATCCACGAAACATCTAGCATTGGTCAGACACTCCCACATCCACGCTGATTTCACAAACGTGGCAACAACCGAGCAGAAAGGAGGCCAGTCGAGATTATTGAAAAGGCAAAGCAGCTGCCGGTTTGCAGTGTTTGCAAGCGGTGCACTGCACCGTTCCCAAGCGCTAGTGCCGTGCAGCCTAGGTGACCGTGGAGGATGTGAGTGTTGCCACCTATGTGGAGTCAAACGGTACCCCAACCCCCACCCTGAACACATGTTCAACATCCCCTGGGCTGCAGGCTGCTGAACACAACACTGAGACACAGCTGAGAGTTAGAGGGAGGGAGGGAGAGAGAGAGAGAGAGGAAGCAGTGAAGTGGAAGTATGAGTGAGCATCAGAGAGTGAGACAGAAATAGAGCGATAAAGCAGTGAATGAGGCAGAGAGAGAGAGGGGCTATGGTGGGAGGTACTATAGAACATAGGGTTATGTTATTTTGGCAGTAGCTTCTTTTCCCCCTCTGCTCTCTGTGGATGTAGGAACCACTTGCCTTTTTTTGTTTGCTTTTTATTTTTACTCTTGAGTCCCAGTGGAATAGCATTCTGGATCTTAACAGCCGCAGAGGGAAGACACAGCCTTGCCTGGACGGAGGGTCCGTGTGGGCACTGTGATGGCTTGAGTGTCTCTCATTCGACAGATCTTGAACCCCTACCATGGATAACCCTTGATAAAGATAGCGTGGTTGTAGAAACCCAGACTGTGGAGTCTGCGCTGTGTTGGTCTTTGAGTGTCATTTCAGACAATGCACGCTGCTGTACGCCTGACTGAAGACTACCTCTACCTCTGCTGATTTTCTACCTCTTTGTGGATCCACACAGTAACTGGCAGGGTAAGGCACACTGCTCTCTGAGTGGCACAGTCAGACGTCAGGGGTGTGCGTGTGTGTGTGTATGTGTGTATGTGTTGTACTTTGCCAATCAGGCTATGTTGATCATGCTTTACCTCAGCTATATACTCAAATTAATTTTCCATTTGCATACACATGGCCTTGATTTATACCGCTTGTGTCTCTTGGAAACATCAAGGGCTGGACAAAGAAATCCATTGTTTTAAATAGTTTTTCTCTGTGGGATCTCTGTAGCGGGGCTCTGATGCTGAATCTTTACTATTGTCTGCATATAGTACAGTAACCCTGTGCATAGTGTACAACCTGGGAGATATAATAGCAAGCAACAAGTAACTGAACTGTCTCCCAAAGCTCAGAGGAAAGTAGGGTACGGTGGCGGACACACACCATACACCGAGCAGACCTGGGTGAATTATTGATTGGGATCCTTTGGGTCACTTCCTTGGCCTACTTGGAGTGGAAGATGGACAGGGTAGGTAGGAATTGTGCACTTTTGGGGCAATGCTATCCTTTGTTATCATGTGATGTCACAATGCCCCTCTGCATCATGAAATGAAGCATGTGAAAACAACCCATAGTTTATAATATACCAGGCAGGGGTGGGGAATAACTATTTGTAACAGAATTTAAATTAATTTGCTTACAGAAATGTATACTTGTTATCCATTACAGTTACTGGAAGAAAAAAAATATATATAAAAAAAAAAAAAGTGATTGTGTGTAGAATTGCTAGGTCAATCACAGACAACTGAATCCGTTTAAGACACTGGAGCCAAGTCTGAGAAATATTGAAATTTAAAGGACTATATACCAGTCTAATTTTGACTTCTCGCCCCTTTTTTAACAAATGTTGTGTTTGTAGGTGTATGGTGTATGTTTGAGCTGATATCAGCTTACCTTACTAAACACCATTCAATATAATACAGAGCTTTAGCGAAAGATAAATTACACCTTTTCAACATCAAGGGCAGGTGTGGAAGGTAGGCTGAGATCTACGAAAACATACACCTACAAAATGTGTTAAAGACGGGGACAATCTCTGGTAATGGTGACAAGTCAAAATTAGACTGGTATGGTCCTTTAAGATGTTGGTTTCAATAGCAAAGCTTATAATAGCTTTGATTTATGCAGTGTGACTAAAATGATGTAACAGGAATATGAGGTTGATTAAGCCTCCTTATTTTCCTCAAGACATTCTGATGCTCCCTACTCTGTTCCTCCTCCTCCTCCTCCTCCTCCTCCTCCTCCTCCTCCTCCTCCTCCTCCTCCTCCTCCTCCTCACACCTTGTTCCCCAGACTTTGTATCATCTACTTGTGCTCTATTATGTACAGTAGTCTGACTGTTTCTTCAACTTTCCTCAGGTCCTTGATTTTGTAGAAGGGCAATTTCACCATCAATCATGACCAAAGTATTTTTCAAGGCGAAGTCTTGGCAAGAGGTACTGTTTTCGCTTGTGTGTGTGTGTGTGTGTGTGTGTGTGTGTGTGTGTGTGTGTGTGTGTGTGTGTGTGTGTGTGTGTGTGTGTGTGTGTGTGTGTGTGTGTGTGTGTGTGTGTGTGTGTGTGTGTGTGTGTGTGTGTGTGTGTGTGTGTGTGTGTGTGTGTGTGTGTGTGTGTGTGATTGATGATTTTGGTCACCCCATGTCCTTTCCTCTAGCGCCACCATCAGGCTAAACTGAGAAAATAGATCTCAAAAACGAATGGCTGGCCTTTTCATACAATTAGCTGTATACATACATTCATGCACCCTGGAGGAAGACACCTATATATGTTGGTGACCCCATGACCTTTCCTCTAGCTTCACCATCAGGCCAAACCTTCCATTTTCAAATGAGCATGTCTTCTGATCTAAATGGTAAATGGCTGCATTTATATAGCAGCTTTTATCCAAAGCGCTTTACAATTTGTTCCTCACATTTTACACATTCAATCACACATTCACACACCGACAGCAGAGGCAACCATGCAAGGTGCCACCTGCTCATCGGGAGAATTTAGGGGTTAATTGTCTTGCTCAAGGTCACTTTGACATGCTGCCACGGAGGAGCGGGAATCGAACCAGGAACCTCTGGATTACCAGATGACTGCTCTAATGTTACCTCCCGAGCCACTGTTGCCCCATATCCTTTCCTCTACCGCCTTTCCTGATCTATTAGCTGTACAGTCACAACATTTATTGTGAATATGCAAACCTGTTGATGTTGGTGACCCCGTGACCTTTCCTCTAGTCCACCATATGGCAATATGAGCAACTCTTGTTTCTGTCTTCTACCAAGTCAAATGTTGCATGTGTGGACAAAATGAGGAGCTTGTTGGGCATTGGCGGAGGTCTGCACTCTACCGAGTGCATTTCTCTAGTTGTCCACTCACTTTACTGCCCATATTGATTCATTGAAAACCCAATGGCTACCAATAGCTGTGAGCTAATGAGCTATGTGTGACATTAGCTGTGTTGATTGTTCTGAATGAGTAACGCTAACGTTCCATTTTCCCAACCCTTTTAAGTGTATGTTTTTTTGTAAAGCTTTCTCAGAATTGTACCTCTCAGTAGCTTCCAATGGCCAGTAGCCATTTGCGACCTCATCATTAGAATGTTCAGTTCTGAAGATTTCAATCATAATGTGAGATCGCACACCTGGAAGGGTTAATACAATGCCAAAACAAATACTATTTCCCATAATGACAAATGCTTGGTGAAGACAAAATCATTCCTGACTTATCATACATTTATGAATGTCAACCAGCTCTTGCACTGCTTTCAAGCCGCCTTTACCAGTAATGTTAATATGACAAAGGTAGATTCAAAACAACGGATGTGCTCTGTGATTATGTCCTACAGGCCCTCAACGTGTTGCCGGCAGAACAGTGAAACCTTTTGAAAGGGTTCTTTAAGATAATCAATTCTTATAAGGAAGCATGCATTTATTTTCTTTTAGTTTTGTTCTTGAGTGTGTGCCGTTTCTGAAGCAGACCAATTAAAAGTGCTGTAAGTGATATCTGCATTTTGGCTAACTTCCTGTCAAAACTACACGTTTAAGTCATCAAATAATGACTTAAGATCCAACAATTGCATATCCTATTTGATCAAAATGTTGTCAGAAATCTTTTTGTTAGGTGGAATGAGTTACAGTAAGTGCAAGCCACCATGTTTTTCCTGCTACTCACACCCCACTTTGTGAAGTTCTCTCTCTTGAGAGATGGATAACGTGGGATTATTTTCTGTTCACTACAGAGTAGAGTAGGGAGACTTTTCTTTATATATATATAGACTATATACACACTTTTTATTAATCTGCTTGGGGAAATTGGTTCTTTGCTTTTGACCCATCCTAACTATTTCAGGAGCAATGGGGCAGCCACACTGGTCGGTGTCTGGGGACCAACTCCAGTTGTAATGCCAGTACCTTGGTCAAGGGCAATGGCAGGAGTATATACCTAGCATGCATGCATACCCTTTGCTGGGGTTTGAACCCAGGACCGTCCAATTTTACCATGGCAGGGGGGTGCCTAAACTGCCTAGTCATATTCATATTTTCTTTCAGCTCTCAGGGACAACACTAAGAGGTGAACTACATATCTCACACTGTATTTGAGTATTCTGAGTCCACTGTACAACTAAAATTCCATTAAGTCTCATTCAAATGTAGGGCGGCCGGGTAGCACAGCGGACTAAGCGTCTGTCTACCACCGCAGAGACACTGGTATCGCATTCAGCTGTCAGCGGTGCCTCCGGCTTGGCCGGTCGTCATACTGACACAATTGGCAGTGTCAGCGGGAGGGAAGCCGGTGGGTGGTAATCTGGTCATTGTAAACAGCAACTCCTACAGGTCGGTCAGGGCGCCTGCACAGCGAGGAAGGGATCTGGGTGAGGTAGTGTGCCCTCCCACGCATTACATTCACCCAATGAGAGTCGTTGCTGCCAGGTGAAAAGAGGCTGCTGGCTGTCTCCTATGTATCGGAGGAAGCATGTGATAGACTTCAGGGCTCCCTAGACCGGCAAGTAGGGGGCAAATGCGCGCAAAGACCAGGAAGGGGAGGGGGGAATTGGCATAATGACTAAATTGGGATGGGGAGAAAATACAAGAAAAAGTGGATACAAAAAAAAATGTCTCATTGTTAGCAGGAAAGATACAATTATTTCCTGAATGAGCACTTACTGTAAGGGTCACAGACATTGATTTGCAACTAAATATGAAATATGACAACTTTATTTAAGTTCAGGTTAATTTGTACAATTACGTCTGGTTGCCTAAAATGGGGGGGAATATGTATAAAAAGGGCTACAATTCACTACATGGCTCACTCAATATGGCTGTAGACACAAATTAAAGCTGAAAGTCTGCACTTTAACTTCAGTCATTGTTCCATTTCAAATCCAATGTGCTGGAGTACCTAATTACACAATTCCACTGTTGTATTATTCATATAATGACATTCGATTATTTTCTATATATATAGTAATATGTTATTGTTGTGCCTTTTAAAGGTGCTATAGATGTCGCACTAGAGCACCAGTGTGTAATTTATCCAATCCGGTGCATTCCATGTGGGGAAATGGGAAGTAGGGGAGGGGGGATACTACATGCAACATGTAAACAACACCCGCCAAAATGTTTTAAATGATAAATTCATTAATCAATACTTTTTTGAGGGGAAAAGCAATACTTTTATTCTGCATCTTTCTAAAAGCTATGTTAAGCTCTGCTCTGATTCTTTTTAAATTATTACATAAAATGTTATCTAACCTCAGTGTGATATTCCCATTGTCTTTAATATAAGTGTGTGATCATTTCCTCCTTATCCCATCTTCTATGCATTCAGTTTACACACCTAAGCTGGATGCATATAAGACCAAATTATTTTGGACAGTTTGATAAAAGCATTATTTCCCCCTTTTTTATTATTATTCTTTTTTTTTTGATAAAAGGAACAATAAAATATGTATAACTTGTTTTATATCTCATAATCACAGATAATGGCCTTGAAGCAATGTAAACCAAGTCTAAAAGATGTTTTGTTGTTTAAATTCTAAAGAGAGAGAGAGAGAGAGTATAACAATATTGTTCTGAATATTGTTCTCAGGATCAAAGCTTCTTTTTTTGGGTACACTATTAATTTAGTTAATAGATTCATGAATATGTTGAATATTCAGAGGTTGATGTTTTTCTTCCAAAACAACATGGTGTTTAGTGGTTCGAACAGGGTTCAACACTGTGCCACGGTGCCTGTTATCTTCTTAAACCTCTACACCATGTTCACCAATCACCACACAGTTCATCTATGACTTGCAGGCACTAAGAAGGTACTTTGAAGGGGAAAAAATCTGCATACAAAATACATGATATAAGTTAATGGAAATTATGTGATAAGTAAAGCATCGTCGTGACAACACGGCCGTCCTGACCTCTGAATAGAGGAGGCTTCCAGTAGCTTAGGGCAAGGAGGGTAACCATTGTCTGTGCTTATATATCCATGCTTGATGCACTGAAGCAGACCGTCTAATGCATTTGATTGGGAGCAGGATTGGGGTCAATTTACGTTCACCTAAATCAACTGGAAATATACAGTATATTACAGCTACAATTCACTCACACATGACAGAGTATTCATTTTTTATATTTTCTTTATAGACAAGAGTTAATCATCTTTTTATGGAAGATACTTAACATGTTTACAGAGAAATTCACCACCTGAATATAAAGTGCATGATGAGGGATAAGGATATCTTGCAGCCACACACAATGGGACAAAGGAAAAAATTGCTCTACATCAAAGATATTGTTTGAGTGCTCCTCCATAAATAGCCATTGTAGTTGTAGGATCGGCCTTCAAAACTAGGACAGACAGAATGGTAACATTATTGTACTGTGTGAATACTTATTTTAGTAACATCAAGGATGCACTAATATAAAAATAACCAAGTACTAATAATGTCGTGACTAAGATTAATTCTGCTGTGGAAAGAGAGGAAGATGTGTTTACTGGGTAAAGACAACTTTACTGACCTGGTACACATACAGAGCATGTATGTGAGTGAGTGAGTGAGAGTGGGCGAGAGTGAGTGAGTGAGTAAGAGAGAGAGAGAATGAGCGAGTGAGTGAATGAGTGAGTGAATCAGTGAGTGAGTTAGTTACAATAAGAATACTTTGTCTTTTTGCTAATCCACGTAGATAACACACACACACACAAATAAAAACCTTACGCATTTCATCAGAGAGATTGGAGCACAGGAACACTGTACTGTAGATGTAATACCAACACCCCAATGAATTATGGGCCCTGTGAACATGATGTGTAGTCAGTAGTCAGTTGCATTATTTCCCCAGATCAGCTCCCCATACCAACAACTATCTGGTCACCAGCTCACTGGAAAACACCCTCCTATCAGTGCCAAATATTACAAAAAATAAAGGATATTCATCAACACTTGGAGAACAATATTGCTGAATGTCCTCAGTGCTCCTCATTATTCAAGCTCATGCTTTACATTCACTCATTCACTCACACACCGACAGTGGAGGCAAACATCCGGAGCAGTTAAGTGTCTTGCTCAAGGACACTTTGACACGCTGCTGGGAAGAGCCGGAATCGAATCGGGAACCAGACTGACTGACCTCATTACTGAACCTCTCAACCTCTGGGCCAACCTACCAACCCAGTTAAACATGCCAATCCACAGAGATGTTCCGGAGGATATATCTGCTTTTACTTAAATCATTTGTATTCATTCTTCAACTACTGCTGACATTGGCCTAAAGATGACACAGATTTTTTAGATGTGCGTTGAGAGGATAACATGAATCCCCTTTAAGGCAAGAAATCATTTTAAAAACGTGGCTGTTACAGTAAAGCCAGATGATTGACTTGTCAGCACATCAGCAGGATATGAATTAGTGGAGAAGTATGTAGTCATGAAATGCCCAGGGGGGGAAGCCTTATTCATTCCAACATCAATGCCAGAGGCCGAGCTGCCTTGATTACACCAATTTACCCCCCACCCAAAGGAAGACACGTAATTACACTGTTTATACAGTAGTGCTTCCCTCTTGAAAATCTCTCAAATAAGCACACGCAAGCTATTGTTGTTGCTACTGTTGAGGAGCCAGCATGGCTGTTGTTGGCCTATCCTATCGCTACTATCTTGTCTTCATCTGTTCCCATGCAAGCTGAATGCTGGATAACGCCTTGTTACTTAAGGGAATAATTGTCAGGATTCTTTTTTTTAATCCACTTTTTCTCCTCCTTTTTCTAATTTTCTCCCATCCCAATTTAGCCGTGCCAATTCTCCCCTCCCCTGTCTTGAACGTTGCTCAACATGTGCCCCCCACTGGCCGGTTGTAGGGAGGATAGAAGCCCGTCACATGTCCCCTCCGATACATGTGCAAGCAGCCAGTCGCATCTTTTCACCTGCCAGCGTGGACTCTCATTTGGCGAGGAGTAACGTGTAGGAGGCTCACACTGCCCCCGCCATTTTCCTGTCTCTGCTGTGCAGGCGCCCTGACCGACCTGTAGGAGTCGCTGTTTACAACGTCCAGATTACCACCCATCGACTTCCCACCCGCTAACTCTGCCAATTGAGTTAGTATGATGGCCGGCCCAAGCCGGAGGCAACACCGACAGCCGGATTCGAACCCGGTGTCTCTTGCGTTGGTGATGACTCTGACGAGTGCAATGTCCACTGCGCCACCCAGCCGCCATAATTGTCAGGATTCTTCAAATGGAAATGGAAATACATTTAGACAACTATTTACATTTCCTATTGATGCCCATTCATTTGAATGGCTTTCCTCCATACCATTCTCTACACATAAGAGACGAGATGTCAATTTTAATAATAATAATAATAATTAAACAAAAAAGCCCAAATATTGCTGTTTGTATCTGTATGAATGCAGGAGTGTCCCCAGAGCTTTGGGGGGATTCAGGGGCGTGTCCCCCGGGGAGAAGACAGCCTCTAAACGCTCACCTCCCATGAGTTTTGAGAGGGGAATGGAGAAACGTTTTCAATGAGAACTTGGACGAAATTATTAAAAACAAAAGCTCATTAAAGGGGTCATTAACCACTTACAGTAAGCCCTAAGACTTTTTCATGGTCATGGTCAAAGTCAAGTCTGCAGTAAGTGCCATATACAAGTGCCATATACCATTGGAAAGCTAGGACCCTAAATAATCATTTGAGATGCAGCTCAACACAATATGTCAATATTTAATGTCTATTAATAGCAATAAACATGTTTTGAATGTCAGCTGGGATGATAGGGACTTTACATCTGGTCTGGGGGGTGATAATCTGGTCTGGGGTGATAGAGGGACTTTACATCTGGTATTTTTCATAATTCATAAAATCATAATAGTTTTTTAATTCAGTTTAGTTTCAGTTCGTTTCCAGAGTAGGTTTGCTAGTTTCAGTTTTAGTTTTTATTGTTTAATTTTCTTTTTTAATATTAGTTTCTGTGTTAGTTTGAGTTTTTTAGAGATTTAAGATCAGAATAGGTATTGTGTAATACAAACACATCACTTTGTGAAGGCAATTGACTCACAGTCATGTAGACTTCCCAGTCTCAATGAACATTATGCACCAATGCCTTCTAATGCTTGCTGTGTTGACAAATCTGACCAAATTAACAAAGACTAAAACTAAAGTTATTTCCTGTATATTTTTTATAAAAGAAAAATGTGTTTTCTAAACACACAATAGTTTCAGTTCGTTTACCTTTTTCCTGAAGTCTAGTTTTAATTAAAATTTCGGTTAACTAAAATGTTTTTTTTCTCCACACCTAGTTTTAGTTTTGAGTGTATAGCTATGTATAACTATAGCCTAATAATCTTTCTACCAGGTACTAAGGTAGTATCTGGTTCATAACTTGTGTTGACATATTTTTTCCCCCTCACTCTCCATATAATGTCCCACAAAGCAGAAAGGCCGTAGAAATGAATGCAGGAAGGCAGATAATAGTGCAGGGAATTCATAACGTAAGGTTATGTATATAACCAAGTTCTATGAATTATGGTGACGCTCAGCATCATTCTGCACGCACTTCACTTCGTGCACGAGCACTGAATAAAAAATGCCACAATGTACCTTTACATCCCAACATTCGTCTGGCCACACCCCTATCCGCTTACCTTCATAAGCAGGTGTGTGGTCACCTACTCGCCTCCTTCCCAAACTTTCACCACAAGGCGAGATCAAGGGCCGCGGCGGCGTCCTGATGCTGAGCTTCACCATAATTCATAGAACTTGGTTATATACATAACCTTACGTTCTATTTCATTATGGCTGCCGCTCAGCATCATTCTGCACAAGAGGAGCTGAGCGGGAGCCAAAGCTCGACAAATGTACCCCGCTGAGGCCCCCCACAACCATCAGACCGGGGAGGACCGAGCCCCCCGACCCTCCCTAATGGAGGGATATCCTCCCTAATGGAGGGATACCCTCCCTATTGGAGGACGGGAGGGAGACGGATCCGACCGTGCGAAGAGGAACTCAAGCAACTCAACGCACAGGGTGAGCAGACCGTGGCTTGACCCCACGACTACGCACACGCACAACCCGCATGCCACCAGGGAACGAACGGAAGGAACAACCCTCGTTACTGCCCCCAAAATCACGGGGTCAAGAGCAAACTCAACCCCGTGGCAAGGCCGTAGCAGTGGAGCGCAAAGGAAGACCCAGACCCACTGAAGGGACTGGATCCCCTTGAAAAAGGGGGCCCGGAGAGGTCAATGACGCCAGGCATCACTTAGTGACACCGCCCCCCACATCGCCAGCGTATTCGGATAGGGCCCCTCCAAGAGCGGGCCCTTTCCCCCCAATAGTACACTGCCTGGCACACTGACCCTGCAACACAGGCAGTCAGCATGGCCGTAAAGCACTCAAAAAGGTTAACCAACGGAAGCAGGCAGCGCACCGGGGAAACCAGGCAGCAGGCTGTAGACCTGAGCCTGGAGCACTGTGGACGAGACAGGCGCCAAAGGGGTCAACTGAAAACAGCCACCCCGGCGGAAGGGGCGTATGCTGGCGTTGTTGAGCACCATGACAAAGCCTCCATCAAAAAAAACCCACCCAGAGGGGTCGAGGCAGAGAAGGCTGACACGATTGGCAGACGTCATGAACGTGCAGGGGCACACTCAACCGGGTAACCCGGGAGTTGACTCTGCTCCAACACACCAGGGAATCAACCACCCTCTCGGTACACAGACGGTGGTTGTTCCTATAACCCCTCAAGAAAAAACTCCAAAACACACCTGCGGGTATACACTGGCTATACCGCAGTACAAGTGTTTCAGTTTTCAAAAAGGGTTATCCCAGGCCTACGGTTTCAACGAAACATTACTTCGGACCGGGCCCGGCGGCTCGGGAAGCACACAGGGTTACCAGAGGAGGTCCAGAAGACCACCCCAACAGCCCCCTCTTCGCCATGCATGAGAGAGGAGCGAAAGAAAGGAGAACCAGTCCCTTAGGATAGTGCCAGGTACAACGTGTACCCAACAAAGGGTCTCCATAACGCCTAACCCTGTGACACCCGGGCCGACCTGGCATTTTTCCCCCCGAAAAAAGCACAAGTCCCTCAGGGTACCAGAACAGCAGATCTGCATCCCCGGCGGACAACGGGGTTAACTGACCTGGACCAGCGCGACCAGAACCAGTCCCGTGGCCTAACCACGCCGAAATGCCCACTCCAGAAGAGGGGGTAGGTATGCGTGTCGATCTAAAACATGAAAAGAGGGCGCCACCCAGACGGTCCCATGTGTACCGCGCTCAGTGGCCCACCCCAAGGGCGTGAGACCCCTCTACCTATGTTCTGATCTATTCCGTTAACATCCCCCAGATATGAACGAGAATTCATTGAGACAACCTAGTAAACTGGCGCTCGGAAGAGACAAAACTCCATCCCAGTTTCCCTATAAAAACGCTGTTTTAATAACGAGCAACCAAGGCGTACTTAGCCCCCTGCGTGATTCTTAACAGAAACACCCCGAGCCAGCACTATGTATGCGTCGAGACCCAAACACATCAATGGATAGTCTAGCAAGACACCAGACATTGTTCCTCCAAGTCGCCTGGGAGAACGACACGGAGCCGTCGTGCTTCATGTTCTTTCCTCTTTTTATTTAAAAAAGAAAGAAACACAGACTGACATGAATCCCACGTGACGCAGCTGAGGGTAATTTTTTTTTACATTTTTACATCCCGCCACCCTCGCCACAGGGAGGAGACGGAAATCCCCAGAGAGACTTCCCACGCGAGCTGTATAGATTGAAAAGAATATATTGCAACATTGAGCTATGTAACACTTGGGTTAGAGCTCTCCGAGGAGGAGGCACTGAACCAATACACACTCAATAATCGAATTGAATCGAATACACACACAATAGAGCAGAACTCCTTTTTTGAAGTTCTACTCACCTTGACAATCTGAGGAGGAGGCTCTGAACTCTGAGGAGGCTCCCTCACTGGGAAGGAGAGTCCGAACTCACAGAAGGCACTTCTCTCTGAGGAGGAGCTTCATGAGGAGGAGCTCTGACAACTCCCTGAACATGGACCTGAACAACCCACGGAAGTCTTACCACTAGAGACGCGCTCAGTGACGTACTCTATGGCAGGGGAATTTCCGCGGTGCACACGCCCAATCTTCCAGGGCGTGGGACCAGGAAACTCCCCCCCCCCCCCCCCCTCTTACCCTGTAACGTGCCGAACAGCAACGTGACAGGAACCTTGAAGGACAGGAGGTTTTAACCCCTGACCAATCAGAAAAGGGGGGGAAAGGATTACCAGTTCACCCCTTTACGACCCCTCACCCATGATACGATGTAATGACAAGTAGAGCATGACACAGTCATAGCCTGCTACATGAAGCATCGAACAGCCTCATATAGCTCATGTGATAACCTGCTACCTGAGTTTTACTAAGGAAAAACACAGAACAGAGAGGGCCCCTTTAAGAGCCCCGGTCCAGACTTACACATGTGCTTCTGTGGGCCAAACCTAACCCAGTTGTAGATCACAAAGACACACACAACCCTTCATCACAACAAAAAATGGCACAGTACACTCCTACTACAGAGGAACGCCGTTTTTCATAACGAGAGAAGACAGAATTCCTCAATTATGTATTGGCCACAGGCCTTGCTAAGCACACATGATACAGTAAGTGACCAAACAACCTTTTCTTTAGGAAAAAATAGTTTCTCAAGCGGAAAGCACAACCCCAGCAATTAAGCTGAGGGTTACATCGTATCCCCACAAACACAGTGACACAATATATTGTAACCAAACATGTCTGAGAGGAGGGGGGGAAGCCCTAGGGAAACCGGGGGGTCACCCCTCCTATCTTACCCTTGATACGACAAAAAGGCGAACAGGCACCTCTGTTAATGTGTGAACATACTGTTCATTGTCATCACAGGCTGAGAAAAAGATTCATTCCTCAATCACATGTCACTAAGCATAGCTTTACAGGTTTAATTAACCCTCTTAGTTGTGAGTTCACCCACGGTACAACGTTACATGAACACACATGTTCTCATCACAACCAAACCAGTTCATTTTTACACAAGTAAAAAAACAACGCCGATTTACTACAGAGAGAAGCTATACCAGTGACAAGACAATTCACACACAACACGCGTCGTATCCTCAATGTATTGCAGCAACACATGTTTTGGAAACATCGTTATTACAAAACATTTAGAAGGGAAGAAAAGAAAAAGTGTTTAAAGTCCGGAGGACTCCTACCTTCACCCAGAACGCAGGCCAAGAGAACAGCAACACTGGTTAACGGGACACCGAGTTGAACCCAGCATCTTCTGCGCCGGTGACGAGGGTATGTCCGCAACGCCACCCAGCCGCCGTTCTCCATGTTGACGAAGTTCTCGCTGGCACTGGCACCCGGGTGTAGGGTCGACTAACATCCTCTGTCAAAGATGACGTCGTAGTCAGAGTGTTTTAAGGCATGTTAAAGTCACAGTAACGTTTCAACAGTGTAGCATTAAGCTAACAGCCGTCCGACTGATAGCAACAAGCTAACGTTCACTAGCCTGGTGAACACAATGAGCTAGCGCCGCAGCTAACAGCTGACTGGCTAACACAGTAGGCCACAAACTAGCACGCCAGCTAAGCAGCTATCACCTGAACTGTACACAACGACATAACAAGCCACACTTCAGACAGGCCGCTGTCCAAGTCCCTCCCCATCCTAAGAGGGAAGAGAAAAAGAAATGTCAAACACAGTTTTCAACGGTGACATACAGCGGAGCCAGCACAATTCCCATCCGGGCTGCAGCCGACTTTGAGCATGGAACTCCCGATAAAGAAGATCCTATGCACACATTTCCTCGTTAGGGTGTACTTCCACTTTTATGTGAAAGATGGGGCCTGCACAGGACAGAGAAGCATCCGCTCGTCCAGAGAATCCCGGGTTTTTCCCAGGTCTTGGTCGCGGCCCACTAGGATGACCATCATGGGCGTCAGACCAAGATCCTCCGTCCGCCGCTTAAGAAGCCGAGCAGAGGACCCCAGCCCGGAGTCGGCGTTCGTAAAATTGTCAGCTAACCCCCATAGCATAACAGACAACCAGAGCAAGCAAGCAAAACAATACTCACCCCACCCGGAAGCAAACCCGATTTCTCACAACAGCCGGTGCTTCCTACAGTCCAGCTGTATGACCGGAGGGCAACCCCATCCAGCCACAGCAAGGAGGACTGCAGTCGGGGAGTACATCAGCGGTGCGAACCCCTAATACGAAAAAGCCGATGGAGGTCAAAAATTATCATCATCTTCCAGACACTCCAGTGACGAAGACAACATCGCTGTATTTTCTCGAAAATAGTGAGAGAGAAAATAAAGATATGATGTCAACGTATCTTCCCGTTCTTTTGTTTTCCAACTTTCTTGTACTAACAACCTCATCGAGTGTGGGATCTACCGAAGGCACTTCCTTGTGGTGAAAGTGAAGAAGGAGGCGAGTAGGTGACCACACACCTGCTTATGAAGGTAAGCGGATAGGGGTGTGGCCAGATGAATGTTGGGATGTAAAGGTACATTGTGGAATTTTGTATTCAGTGCTCGTGCACGAAGTGAAGTGCGTGCAGAATGATGCTGAGCGGCAGCCATAATGAAATAGAACTGCAGACAAAGATTCTTCACCTGCAGGGCGTCTGTTGAGGAACAAGGTCATCATGACAGGCAGACTGCATAACTGACATAACTGCAACCAGCACACAGGATACATACATAACAAGTGTTTCATTGGTTAAATTGGTTAATTGGTTCTCTGAACTTTTTTTTTTTTTTCAAGTAACATGCATTGGCTTTTGTTGTTGGATAAAGTGAATGTCACATTGTGTAGGCATGTAGTCCACACTGTAAATAGCTTTTTTCCAAACATTACTTGGTTTCAGTCTACTCTAGTGGGTCAAGACTTTTCGAGTTTGAGTGATATCATCTGGAGGACATCTGTCATCTTAAAATACAGCTCAGCTAAAGTGCTGAAAGTGAATAAACAGTGTTACCTGAAGCTCCACTAATCACAACCTGCTGGGAAAATAGTTCCCAAGTTTGTTAGTTGTTTTAGTGCATCTAGTGTCATAAATGTGAAGCATTGTTGCATCATAGATTGAATTGGTCTCACACGAAGAGCCAGGCTGGTGAACCGCCACTAGTGGCGCAGTGGCTAACGGTGAGTGAGTGAGTGAGTGAGTGACCTCTGAGAATCTATTATGGTCTATGGAGCATGTTATTCATCCCTGACAAGACAAGAGTTCAGATGGTGCCCCAGAGGACGAAAGATTTGATTTGTTATGTGATTTGTGAGAAGAATCTTAAAAACAAACAAAAGATCTTACTGTTGTTTCTACTAGTACAATGTCACCTGTCTCTGCAAATAATTTTTGGTTAAATTACTATGAAAGACTTAAGCTGTGTCTCAGGCGTGGGAGGTGTAAGGCGTGGGAGGAAAGTCAGAACATCTAGTCAGAACATCTAGTAGTGTATCTTCTAATACATTGAGGTCTCTGTAAGCCAGCGTCATACTCTGGTAATTACTTAAGTAGACCACTAGATGGGAGTAGTGATTCACATTAAGACTCTTGCCAGGTCTCCCAAGGTGACATTTGTGTGTGTGTGTGTGTGTGTGTGTGTGTGTGTGTGTGTGTGTGTGTGTGTGTGTGTGTGTGTGTGTGCGCGTGCATTTCTATGTGCGTGTGCTCATATGATGTATATTAGAACTCTTTAGTGTGCGTGTCTGCGTGGGGACATGCATGTGTGTGTACTATTCCGTTTAATACCATACTGTTGAAATGACTGACTGAGAGGTAGGACCAGGATGTTTTCACTACTTCAAAAGCCCTATACCCGGAGGTGGGCCATCCACTGCTATGAGCACATCAACAGAGTCTACTCCAGTTCAAGTCACTTAGATAAAGGGTTAACACAACAAATTAGTTCCACAACTTTTATTTTGTGTGTCAAGTTTAGTTATGCGGTCATACCTTTCGAAAAAACTCTTCATCCAGCTTAAATTAATTTGTGTGCTAGAAAAAATGGCACAACAGTTAATTGGATGACCTTTTGTAATTACGTTGAAGTCAAGCCCCACATTTGACAAAGACCCAGGGAGACTGCAGTGTGTAGGTGGCGTCAGCAGATGGCTGTCTTGTGCGTACAATAGTTGGAAAGAGATAGAGCAGGGGTGGGCAACTTTGTATATGGTGAGGGCCACAAAATGTCCACAATCAATCTGGGGGGCCGCATTGTTTATCGGCAGTCCCGGCAGTAGTACCCCATCACTCAAATAGCCCTAATAGTCACAAGGTATATAAACAATTATAATTTGTTGTAACTTTGTTTTTATTCCATTTCAAATGCATTTAGTAATGCAATTTCAACTTTATGAATTTATAAACAGCTGAATTTAAAAGTATTGCTGTGTAACCCCAAATATATACAAAAATGATCAATTATAATTAAGGCTTCTAATAAAATAAATGTATGAACTTAAAGCCCACTGCTCAACAAACACAAAGCAGCATTCCTGCTGCATTTCACTACAACAGTCAATCAAAAGTGCAATAATAAATGATTTTGTTAAATGTATAAACTTTTATCCTGCTACTAAACAAAACATTATAACACTGAAATGCATGTTATGGATATGAAGCACTCAGGAATGTTTTGTTTAGTAGCAGGATAAAAGTGTATACATTTAACAAAATCATTTATTATTGCACTTTTGATTTACTGTTGTAGTGAAATGCAGCAGGAATGCTGCTTTGTGTTTGTGTTATTAGTGTTATCTGAACACTACAAAAGTAAACAAGTAAAGTGCAAGTAAAGTAAAGTGCAATACTACATGCCTCCCATTGACCCTTTATCAAACTGGCATGACATTCACCCTCGCCCCACAGTGGGTCAATAATGGTTATAATAATAATAATAATAATAATAATAATAATAATAATAATAATAATAATAATAATAATAATAATAATAATAATAATAATAATAATAATAATAATAATAATAATAATGGTCCCCTCTCTACACCTCTCCATCATCTCCCCCCCCCTCTCTACATCTCTTCATCATCTCTTCCCCCCTCTCTACACCTCTTCATCATCTCCTTCCCCCCCTCTACACCTCTTCATCATCTCCTCCTCCCCCCTGTCTTTAATGAGACACTTGGTCTCTCCATTTGGCGCACAATAGCAGGAATGTCAACTTCAATGTTTGTGCATGCAATCTGCATCAGATGAAATAATGTTTCATCCGACAGCCTGTTTCTCTCCTTTGACTTGATGTGCTTCATGTTTGAGAAATTGCTCTCACATATGTATGTGCTCCCAAACATACTGGCCATAGAGAGGGCAAAGTCCCTGAGGAGTGGGAAGCGGGGCTCAGGTAGCAGTTTCCAAAACGAAATTCCCCTCTCATTTATCTTTGCTTGCAAAAAAGGATCTGACTGTAGCTCGCACAGTTCAAGCTGCAACGGTGGGGGCTGCTCTGACACCGTAGCGGTGAGGGGGCCGGAAAACAGCGCTATCCGTGACTGCATGCCATTGAAATCTTCAAACCGATCATTGAATTGCATTGGCAGTGTTTCAATGTCGCTCCTGTACTTTCCGACGGCTCAGCCATCGGATTTCTGTGTGTAGCTGCAAGTCGCCATAATCAGTGTCCATCTCTTCCAAAAAGGAGACAAACTTTCTATGGTTTAGTGACCTGTTGCCTCCACGAATTAGATTGGTAACCTCGGTAACCAAATCCATAACATGGCTGTAGTCAAGCTTCTTGGCACAGAGAGCCTCCTATATCAGATAAAAAAAAACAAAAAACGATTTAACGACTCTCGCATATAATTTGACTACACTCGACTCGCATTGGTCATTATAGTGACCCACAATAGATGGAAATTATGTTAGCGAACTTACCTGATGTATAATGCAGTGCAGCATTGGACACTCAACGCCACTTTGCCTTAGAAGCCCGGCGAATCCTGTGCGTTTTCCTTTCATTGCCGGTGCTCCATCGGTAACAACAGCCGACAGTTTATCAAAACCCCCATATTGCTGCACGGCACTTTCAACAGCGTTTCATATGTCCACACTAGGGCTGACCCCTATTAGTCAAATAGTCGACTAATCGATCGAAAGGAGCCATAGTCGACTGCCAACTCTTCTTAGTCGAATACAATAAAAAAAAATTAAAAAATTAAAAAATTAAAATTAAATTTTTTTTTTTTTTTTTTTTTTAATATTGGCCTGGGGCCGCATGGAACGTCGGTGAGGGCCGCATGCGGCCCGCGGGCCGCCAGTTGCCCCTCCCTGAGATAGAGCCTGATAGTTTGGATAGTAGTAGATACACACAGAAAATACAACCAGAATACATTCTAAACTAATCTACAAACCGGTTCATAGTGTTCTCATGATGATGAATACAATCTGTACTGTGTGTGATGTAGCCTACATGTACAAGAGAGTGTGAGAGCCAGGCTTGATAATGGACATACATGTGCATAAAGATGATAGTTAACTTATATGTTATAACTATTATATGTTATTTGCACATCGTTGCAGGCAAGACCACCCGCATTTCATTGTATACTTGTATGCCGTGACAAATAAATCTCTTGACTTGACTTGATAGTGTCCTGTAATCACATGATTTAGTCTCACCCCACCACAATTGACCACAACTGATGGAGGATCAAGAAAAGAGGGCAGGGTTTATAATGAGACTCCTTGGTCTACTAGCATTCTCATCAGTATTTATTAGAAAGTGAAAATGTTGATATGTGTTTTTCAACTTAGTCATCAGACCAGAAGCGTCATGATCATAATGGGCATCAGGGGGGTTGAGGAGAATCATAAATCATTACTGAATTTACATGACATGTTCAACTGTCTCTTAACTTAACTACTGAACTCTGCACAGACTCTGATCATGTTCAACTGTCTCTTAACTTAACTACTGAACTCTGCACAGACTCTGATCATGTTCAACTGTCTCTTAACTTAACTACTGAACTCTGCACAGACTCTGACATGTTAAACTGTCTCTTAACTTAACTACTACATTTACATTTACATTTAGTCATTTAGCTGACGCTTTTATCCAAAGCGACTTACAAGTTCTGTACGACAAGCCATCAGGAAGGGCACAACTCTATCAGCTGAGTAACAATGTTCATCAAAGTGTTGAGTGCTACAGTGTAGGTTAGTTTATTAGGACAAGTGCATGACAGTATGGTTATTTTTTTTTTTTTTTTTCAGGTAATGGTTGAAGAAGTGCGTCTTTAGTCGACGGCGAAAGATTGGAATAATACAAGATGTGAACGCAAGGGCCGATATTGGATCGTTCATTATCCAGTTAAGATATCCAGATACAGTTTGCATGTTAAAATACCAGCTGGAAATTAGGTCTAAAAGGCAGTTTAACTACATCTGAACTACACTGCAGGTAAATGACAAAAGATTGACAGCTAAATGTGGTTCTATTTCATTATGGCTGCCGCTCAGCGTCATCTGCACGCACTTCACTTCATGCACGAGCACTGAATAAAAATTCCACAATGTACCTTTACATCCCAACATTCGTCTGGCCACACCCCTATCCGCTTACCTTCATAAGCAGGTGTGTGGTCACCTACTCGCCTCCTTCTTCACTTTCACCACAAGGAAGTGCCTTCGGTAGATCCCACACTTGACGAGGTTGTTAGCTGAAGAAAGTTGAGACGTGTTTACATTTTTTCTTGCTTTTTTCTTCTCTCATATATTTCGAAAGAAAAAAGCTAAGTCATAATGTCTACTTCGGAGGGTCGCGCTCGCAACGCCACTCTTCACCAGCGGTTCTCCATCTCCGCCTCTGATGTACGTCTTGGAGCGGGGTTGAGGCCTCTCTCGTGGTCAGCAGCCACGCCCGGTAGGCGTCCGATGGGTAGTTTGCCTCTCCAAGGAGCTGGTGCACCAGTGCCGTCTCCTGTGCGATGGCGTGGTTCCGGCTCTGGTTCCTCTGCTTCCGGGGAGTCGTCCGCTGTTGGGCGGCCGGCTCCTTTGGTTGCGGGGGATTTGAGACGCAAACTTTTTGCGTCAGCTCGCTCCCGTCGCAAGATGGTGGCTTGCAGACGCGAACGGCCTGGTTTTGGTGAGTTGCTGGAGCCGGATGAGGATGCGTCGGTCTCTACATGCCCGATGGAGACAGAGGACTACATGATATAGGCGGACGGGTTCTTGTTTGAAGGCCCGGTGGAGACATGTCCCCTGCCTGTCCAGGTAACACTGGAGGGGGGTGAGATGTCTCCTTGGGGTTCCTCATCCGCAGATGTTGGGTTAGAACCTCCGACTCGGCGGCGGGATGCCCTGCTATCAGCCACATCAGAATGTGGCTCCTTAACCAGTAGTCTGCTGTATGTGAGGGACGCGGGCTCGGAGGAGGAAAGTATGCAGGGGGAACTGCGTGCTTTGTTCCCCGAGCTCATGGCGGCGGCGGCAGCCGCAGCCACTGCCTGTTCCTGTCCCTGACGATTGTATAGGTCATCTATGGCAACATCGCCCGGTGAGAGGGGTGGACGTTGTCTACCCATTTTCCCCCTCAATGGCGGCCTACGTCCGTCAGGGCCAGGTGGTCTCCCACATCATGGGCCTTACTCACGCCTACGTGCAAGTCACGCGGGTGGCGGGTTTGGTAGATGGCATGAAGGAGGGCGTGCCACGGCTTGCTAGGCCGATGGCGGCGCTCCTTTGTCCTGAGGTGGTGTGGGAGCCGTTACGGAAGCCGGTTCCCCAAGGGAAATCGGCGAGGCGGTTGGAATTTTGGAGCGACCAGTCATTTATCTCCGGAACACAATCTCTAGCTGCCACTTCTGACATCGCGCAGCTGGCGAGATTCATGTCCGGGATATTGACGGGCAGCACGGAGCTGACTGATTTACAGCATGATCAGCTCGCCCAGTCGGTAGGAGCCATCCTGCATCTGATTCAGCCGCAGGGAAAGTGCGCGCCCTGGCCACTCTGATCTAGCGCCACCTTTGGCTGGAGCAGGCGCGTGTGCCGGAGAAGAAGAGGACTCCCCTTCTGACGGCACCCCTCTCCGAGGCTGGACTATTCGGGTCGGCACTGCAGCTGATGACCTCAACCTGCAGGGAGATGCAGGAGGAGCGCTCCGTCGAGGTTCCTCCGCCGTGGCCGCCGCTGCTACCACCGCCACTGCTGGACCTTCAGCGAAGAAGGCCAGGAGTAGAGAGGGCGCCTCTGCCACTGCAGCCGGCCCATCTACGCCCGGAGGTGACGGTAGGGATCGTCGAGACCAGCCGCCGATCGTTTACTGTCCCTCCAGGGCTCCACGGGGTGGGAAGCCCCGAGCGGCTCGTGGTAGGCGTCGCTAAAACTTCAGTTGACTTTTTCCCTCTGTGGTCCCCCCCTGTTCCCTTCCCGGCCCCTCTATGATTTTGTTCGAAAATAAAGAGTCCCCCCTAAAGGGGGACTGTATTTTTTGTTAACAAAAGTTATTGCTATACGGAACCCAGCCAAAACTACAACACTGTGTGTTTATTCACCAAACATATGATGGGGATGCAACGTGTGAATCTTTCGCTAGTATGGGTTGATAGGAGGGCTAGATGTTACTTCATGTTAGAGCTTAAGCAAGGCCTGCAGCCTACACTCGGTTGAAAAAGGGTTTTTTCTGCCTCGACCTGCATCTCCACATAAAGGTAGAGGTTAGTTGTGTGCTCTGTTGCTTAAACAGTGATATTGAGCTGCAACACTATTGTGTTGGTTTGCAGTAATGCTTGTATGAAAACGTACCGCGGTTCAGCCGCTCTCTCTCTCTATCAGTTTTTCTGTGTCTTACAACATGGATACGGGTGTCGGGTTCACACACACACACACAACTTGGTCTTGCTATAAACCCTGTTCACAGATGTGTCTGTGGTTAGCATGCATTGAATTAGCTTGCGCTATTCATTAGCATTGCTACTGAAGGTATCATATGGCTATTGTTGTTGTCGTATGCAAGGGTTGGGCTTGTGAGGGGGTACCGGATAAACCCCTCCTTCCCTCTTCTGATTGGTCAGGGGGTTTATCGGACTCTCTTTTCATTCGGTCAGGGCCAAGCTGTTAGGCGGCTTGGCAAGGAGAGGGGGGGGGGGGAAGGGTTTCCCAGACTCTGCACCTATCACAGGCGATTGAGTCTTGGGTTTCCCCCGTCATAGCAAACGTCACTAGGCACGTTTCTATTGGACGACGGCTTCCGTGAGTTTAGACCCGTATGTAGGGTCTGTTGTTGTCAAGTTGTCGGGGCAGAGCGTAGGGACTTGCTGTTCTACTACGCTCGATATACGTGTAACTTGAGTCGGTTGGTCACATGAGTCAATGTTACCGTGACTTTTCAATCTATGGCTCACGTGGGAAGTCTCGCTGAGGAGTTCCGTCTCTCCTCTGTGGTGAGGGTGGCGGGATGTAAAAATGTAAAAAAAATTTACCCTCGGCTGCGTCACGTGGGATTCATGTCAGTCTGTGTTTCTTTCTTTTTTAATAAAAAAGAGTGGAGAATATGAAGCACGACAACCTTCTTGTCGTTCTCCCAGGCGCCTTGAAGGATCAATGTGGGGTCTGGTTAGACTGTCCATTGATATGTTTTGGGTCCTGACGCATACATAGTGCTGGCTCGGGGTGTTTCTGTTAAGAATCATGCGGGAGGCTAGTACGCCTTGGTTGCTTGTTATTAAAACAGCGTTTTTATAAGGCAACTGGGATGGGGGATTTTTTCCTCTTCCGAGAGCCTGTTACTGGGTCTCGACGGATTCTCGTTCATATCTGGGGGATGTTAACGGAATAGACCAGAACATAGGTAGAGGGGTCTCACGCCCTTGGGGTGGGCCACTGAGCGCGGTATAAATAGGACCGTCTGGGTGGCGCCCTCTTTTCATGTTTTAGATCAACACGCATACTTGCCCCCTCTCCTGGAGTGGGCATGTCGGCGTGGTTAGGGCACGGGACTGGTTCTGGTCACGCTGGTCCAGGTCAGTTAACCCGTTGTCCGCCGGAGATGCAGATCTGCTGTTCTGGTACCCTGAGGGACTTGCGCTTTTTTCAGGGGGAAAAATGCCGGGTCGGCCCGGGTGTCACGGGGTTAGGCGTTATGGAGACCCTTTGTTGGGTACATGTTGTACCTGGCACTATTATAAGGGGCTGGTTCTCCTTTCTTTCGCTCCTCTCTCACGCATGGCGAAGATGGGGCTGTTGGGGTGGTCTTCTGGACCTCCTCTGGTAACCCTGTGTGCTTCCCGAGCCGCCGGGCCCGGTCCGAAGTAATGTTTCGTTGAAACCGTAGGCCTGGGATAACCCTTTTTCTTGAGGGGTTATAGGAACAACCACCGTCTGTGTACCGAGAGGGTGGTTGATTCCCTGGTGTGTTGGAGCAGAGTCAACTCCCGGGTTAACCGGTTGAGTGTGCCCCTGCACGTTCATGACGTCTGCCAATCGTGTCAGCCTTCTCTGCCTTGACCCCTCTGGGTGGTTTTTTTTGATGGAGGCTTTGTCATGGTGCTCAACAACACCAGCATACGCCCCTTCCGCCGGGGGGGCTGTTTTCAGTTGACCCCTTTGGCGCCTGTCTCGTCCGCAGTGCTCCAGGCTCAGGTCTACAGCCTGCTGCCTGGTTTCCCCGGTGCGCTGCCTGCTTCCGTTGGTTAACCTTTTTTGAGTGCTTTACGGCCATGCTGACTGCCTGTGTTGCAGGGTCAGTGTGCCAGGCGGTGTACTATTGGGGGGAAAGGGCCCGCTCTTGGAGGGGCCCTATCCGAATACGCTGGCGATGTGGGGGGCGGTGTCACTAAGTGACCGCCTGGTGGGGTCTTGATGCCTGGTGTCATTGACCTCTCCGGGCCCCCCTTTTTCCAGGGGCTCCAGTCCCTTCAGTGGGTCTGGGTCTTCCTTCGCGCTCCGCTGCTACGGCCTTGCCACGGGGTTGAGTTTGCTCTTGACTCCGTGATTTTGGGGGCAGTAATGAAGGTTGTTCCTTCCGTTCGTTCCCTGGTGGCATGCGGGTTGTGCGTGTGCGTAGTCGTGGGGTCAAGCCATGATCTGCTCACCCTGTGCGTTGAGTTGCTTGAGTTCCTCTTCGCACGGTCGGATCCGTCTCCCTCCCGTCCTCCAATAGGGAGGGTATCCTCCATTATGGAGGGTCGGGGGGCTCGGTCCTCCCCGGTCTGATGGTTGTGGGGGGCCTCAGTGGGGTACATTTGTCGAGCTTCAGGCTCCCGCTCAGCTCCTGTAGTGCAGATGACGCTGAGCGGCAGCCATAATGAAATAGAACGTAAGGTTATGTATATAACCAAGTTCTATGAATTATGGTGACGCTCAGCGTCAGGACGCCACTGCGGCCCTTGATCTCACCTTGTGGTGAAAGTTTGGGAAGGAGGCGAGTAGGTGACCACACACCTGCTTATGAAGGTAAGCGGATAGGGGTGTGGCCAGACGAATGTTGGGAATGAAAAGGTACATTGTGGAATTTTTATTCAGTGCTCGTGCACGAAGTGAAGTGCGTGCAGATGACGCTGAGCGTCACCATAATTCATAGAACTTGGTTATATACATAACCTTACGTTGCAATGTAGCGGAGAGCTGGCTGGACATAACGCTTGGTTATTATCCCCCTTTATCACATGCAGAGGGAGATGAAGGAACCACAGCAGTACCGGTTTAGTGATGCAGCTGCGTAGGACTTCATGCTTTGTTTTGAGATTCAGATTCAGATTCCTTTATTGAGCCATTTGTGTAAAACACATTGGTAATTGTTTCAGCAATACAGTGTATGCATTCTTTCTTTTTTCACAGTAAACAAACACCAACACAGACAAGAAACGAAAACAGTGCAGTGGGGGATTAATCAATAAATAAAATACATATATATAAAGTGAAGTGTGCAGAGATCCAGTACGGACTAGTGCAGAGAGAGAGAGAGAGAGAGAGAGAGAGAGAGAGAGAGAGAGAGAGAGAGAGAGAGAGAGAGAGAGAGAGAGAGAGAGAGAGAGAGAGACCTCTGCAGCCTGGGGACGGCAGATGGTGTCACTGCAACACTTCTCCAATCTCCAGGTAGGCCTACTGCCAACAACTAAACAGCAGGGTCTCTCTCTCTCTCTCTTTCTCTATCTATCTCTCTCTCTCTCTTAGACTAGAGCACCTCTGTGTGAAGTAGCCTATGACCTACACTCTCTTGAAGTTTGCATATCTTGTATGTCACAAATGTAACAGTACTGTATATCTGTATGTCATGTATGTCATAAATGTCATAATTAGTTTAGATTAGATGATTAGATTAGATTTTTATATCTGTATCATGTTATGTGTCGTATTCGATTTAAAGAGAATAATCATTCAGGACGAGGAGATTACATTAAGAGGTTTATTGCAAAGGTAAGCATGAGTGTAACTCCATCCACGGCTGGCAGCCAACTGACTGTCAGGACCCCTTGTGCAGGTATACATAACATGGAGGTGTGCCTGGCGCGCCTGTCGTAAAATGATATATTCAAGGCATGAATATTACATCCTCCTTCTTTTAAAGAAAGCTTTATAAGCTATGAACAAAATTGGAATAAAGAAAAGTTGTGCAATACTCTGTAAGAATTTCTTTGTAAACAATAACCATGTGCGTTACACTGTGTCAGGACCAGGCAATGTAAACAGGTAAGATTAATACGTTAAACGTAAAAAAATAGATTCTTGTATCAAAGGTATTACAGTTCGTATTGTGTGCACTCTTATTCTGGAAAGTCTGCTTGAATATTTGAGTACTTCAGCTGTGAATAAGGTATGTATTCAAGGCTTATATGATCGTGTGTCTCACCACTCTTACCATATGCAGCTCTTATTCGTAGAATTAACTTGCTAACAAAATGGGAGCAAATTGACAAGTAAGCAAGGTAAGTAAGTCATAGATTCAGTATACATTAATATTCTGTTACATTTCACCACTCCTTTTTTTTCAATGGGGTATAGCGGTGTTATAATAGGGCAGTGATCCGCCTACACCCTGTACATTCATAGGTCCAAGACGTCCCGAGGCTTCACTGCTCGGCCGGATCTGGTGTAGTATGAAGCTGAGTTCGCTTCTGAGTCCCCTGACAGTTCAGGGTCGTTGGTCTCCGGCGGTTGATCGACGCTCTCTGGACTTGGCATACCGTCGCTGTCCTGGAAGCCTGTAGCTGTTCCGCAACCATTGCTATTTACGGGGTAGGCCTGATTGGCCCCGACAGGCACGTGACCCGCCGCGGCCACGCCCCGCGGCAGCCTCAGGGCGCGGCAACGAGGCTGCTGTGGTTCACAGGCGCTTTCCGCCTTCAACGCCGCCCGCAGCATTAGGAAGGAGTAGGCGCTTTCCGCCTTCAACGCCGCCCGCAGCATTAGGAAGGAGTTTGCGGCGCCTTTCACATCGCAGTCATCAGTCATAATAATCGCGCCGCAGTCGGCAGTCATGCAATCATTTATCATTTAACATTTGAAAGGCATACATTGTTGTATGAAATAAAATAGTATAGAGACATATGTACAGCGTCGCGCCGCAGTCGGCAGTCATGCAATCATTTATCATTTAACATTTGAAAGGCATACATTGTTGTATGAAATAAAATAGTATAGAGACATATGTACAGCGTCGCGCCGCAGTCGGCAGTCATGCAATCATTTATCATTTAACATTTGAAAGGCATACATTGTTGTATGAAATAAAATAGTATAGAGACATATGTACAGTGTCGCGCCGCAGTCGGCAGTCATGCAATCATTTATCATTTAACATTTGAAAGGCATACATTGTTGTATGAAATAAAATAGCGGGGAGAATATGCTCACGCGAGCGGCATCGCTGAGCTCTGGTGACGGTCTTATTGGGGCTTATGCCGAGAACAGCAGTAACACAACATTGCAACTGTTGTGTTACTGCTTTCTGACCGAATTAGTCATTCATTTGTAGCTATAAAGACATATTCATAATCCAACATATGTGTAAAGAAACAACATATTCCGATTGGAAGGACTCCCAGCTCCTTCCTGCTCGCGTCTCACAGGGCTGAGCTGTGCACGGCTTTAGTCTCACTCGAGGAGCGGAACTTCGGAAGACCGCTGGTTCTCCAACATACAGCGGTGTGCTCTTCAGAATGTACCGGGAGAAACGTTTACTGTACCCCGCAGACATAATAAGCATATAAGCAGTGCTTACTAACGTTATTAGTTACGTTATTTCTGACCGAATTAGTCATTCATTTGTCTAGCACAGTCTCTAACAGTGTAACAGTAAGAAGCATTTTGGATAAAAGTATTCTGTACTTCTGTATGACAACAATGTATGCCTTTCAAATGTTAAATGATTAAATGATACACAGCGAAATCTACGCTCTCGCCTCTCATCCTGCTTTCGCCAACGGCAGCGATGTGAAAGGCGAAGCGAACTCCAGCAGTAGCGCGCTTGCTGCTTGGGGCTGCCGCGGGGCGTGGCCGCGGCGGGTCACGTGCCTGTCGGGGCCAATCAGGCCTACCCCGGAAATAGCAACGGTTGCGGAACAGCTACAGGCGTCCTGGAAATGTTCCTCTTTTGTGTCCCTCAGGTGCCTGCGGTTGCGGCGGTATTCGCGTCCATCTTGGGTGCGAACGTGGTATGACCGTGCAGTGTCGGCTGGTTGTATGACTACTGCTGGCCTCCAGCGTGCATACTCTTGGAGCCTGACGGATTCACCACAATGTAGTGGGGGCAGGGCCTGACCTGTCATAGTATTTCTTCTGGTGCTGTTGTCTCTGCACTCGCTTGTCATGTCCATCTTTGGGGCTTACTACCCCTGGCCGCAGCTGTTGGTTGGTGCTCGGGAGGGTTGAGCGTAGCCTGCGGGTCATCAACAGCTGTGCCGGCGATTTGAAGTTGTCGACTGGGGTGTTACGATACTCCAGGAGGCTTAGGTACGGGTCTCTTCCGTCTGCCTTAGCCTTGTCCATGAGTGATTTTGCCGTCTTCACAGTTCTCTCCGCTAGTCCGTTGCTCTGCGGATAATGTGGGCTTGACGTGACGTGTGTAAACTCCCACGACCTTGGCGAATGCCTCGAACTCTTTAGACTTGTATTGTGGTCCATTGTCTGAGACAATAGTCTCTGGGACGCCATGCCTGGCACAGGCTGCCTTTAGCTTGTGGACTACAGCTGCCGATGTGGTTCTGTGAAGTCTGTCTAGTTCGAAGAACCTGCTGTAATAGTCGGCGGTCACGACGTAGTCCTGGTTGTTCCAGTTGAAGAGATCTGTTCTTACCACCTGCCAGGGACGGTCTGGGATACAATGAGGCATCATGGGCTCCTTGGTGTTTGATGGGCGGCGCTCTTGGCATATTGAGCACTTTTCCACGACTTGCTCTATATGTTTACCCATTCCAGGCCAGAACATGATGTCTCGTGCTCTCAGTTTGCATTTTTCCATGCCCATGTGGCCTGCATGGATCTTGATCAGCATCTCTCCTCTGAGGCTGGTAGGGATGACTATTTTCTCCCCTTTGAAAATGATTCCATTCGTTTTGGATAGTTCATCTCGGTGGTTCCAGTATTCGGTGATGTTCTGAGGGCATTGTTTTCTTTCCTCAGGCCATCCCTCCAGGATAGCCTGGCTGAGCAGCTTTAGCTGTGTGTCATTGTCTGTTGTTTCTCTGATCTCCTGTAACCTGTCGTCGTGTACAGGTAGGCTGTTGTACACCATGTGTACCTGAAGGTCCATCCCTTCACTGAGTCGTGTACAGGTCGGCTGTTGTACACCATATGTACCTGAAGGTCCATCCCTTCACTGATTTCCTGGACAGCGTGTCGGCAACTGGGATGTCTTTCCCAGGGCGGTGCACGATCGTGAAGTTGTACTTGTGTAGTTGTAGTATCATCCTCTGTAACCGCGGTGGGGCTGCGGCGATCGGCTTCTTCATGATCGACTCCAGGGGCTTATGGTCAGATTGCACCACAACATGGCGACCGTAGGCATATTGGTGGAAGCGTTTGAATCCATAAAGGACTGCGTACATCTCCTTTTCGATTTGTGCGTAGTTGACCTCGCTGTCTGTGAGTGATCTGGATGCGTAGCTAATGGGCCTTCCTTCCTGCATCAGCACAGCACCCAGACCATACTTTGATGCGTCCACTTGCAAGCTGAGCTCCTTATCTGGGTCAAAGTAAATGAGGACTGGCCCCGGTTCACTGGTAAGTATGTCTTTCATCTTTTTGAATGCAGCGTTGTGCTGCGCGTCCCACAGGAACTCATTCGATTGTTTAAGCAGCTGTCTCATGGGTGCGTTGATCTCGGAGAGGCTCGGGGCGAATTTCGCCAGGTAGTTGATCATACCTAGCACGGTCTCCAGTTCTGCACGGCTCTTTGGCGCCTCCATCTCCTTGATGGCAGCTATCTTGCCTGGGTCAGGCTTCATGCCGTCAGCTGAAAGGACGTGCCCGAAGTAGCTCACTTCGGTGGCTCCGATGGTGCACTTGTCTGCGTTGAGCCGAACGCCTCTCTCCCGTGATCTCTCCAACATTGCATGTAGATTCTTGTCGTGTTCCTCTCTGGTCGCGCCATAGACAAGGATGTCGTCTACTATAGCTGCTACTCCGTTCAGTCCCTCGTATGTCTCGTCGATTTTCCGTTGGAATTCGTCCTGGGCAGAAGCGAGCCCAAACGGTAATCGTAGGAATCTGTATCGTCCAAATGGTGTGTTGAACGTCGTCAGCTTCGATGATTCTGTAGAGAGCTTGATGGACCAGTATCCCGACCTTGCATCCAGTATGCTGAAATAGCGTGCGCCTGTTAGTCTGGGTGTGATGTCCTCTAGTGTCGGCAGAGGGTAGTGCGGGTGCTTGATAGCCTTGTTTAGCTCCTTAGGGTCCAAACATATTCTGAGCTTGCCTGTGCGTGGTTTCTCAACAATGACCAGTGCACTGACCCACTCCGTTGGTTTGATGACTTTAGCGATGATCTGTGTGTCTTCCATATTCTGTAGCTCCTTTTTCAGTCGGCCACGCAGGGCGATCGGTGTCCTTCTCAGTGGGCAGACTACTGGCGTGGCGTCTGGGTCTATATGGATGTGACACTCTCCTGGGAATAGTCCGATCCCTTTAAACACATCGTGGTATTCTTCCATGATGGTCTGCTTATCTGTGTATGCAGTGACTGACAACACTAGTTTAATGAGGTCCATATTCAGGCATGCCTGTAAACCTAGAACTGGGGGTGCCTGAGTGTCTACTATGTAAAAGTCTAACAGCATGTCACGCTCTTTGTATTTACACTTTAACGTGCATGTGCCCTTTACTACTAGTTTCTCTCCACCATATCCTGTCAGTCTGCGTGAAGTAGGCTGTATTTTGCGTTTATCTTGCAAACTGTGATACTCTCTCAAAGGAATTACATTTACTTGTGCACCTGTGTCTAGCTTAAATTTAAGCTCTGTGCCCTGTTTTCCTATTTGTATGTCTGCGAAAGCTTGTTCTGTTTCATCAAACCGTCTGTCTGTCACGGTGTCTACATATAGTTCGTCTGACTCTTCACCTGACTCAGAGCGCATGCTAATCTCGTGTACTGACCTTTTCTTGAAACTACCGGCCCTGCAAACTTTAGCAAAGTGGTTCCATTTTCCACACTTCGTGCATTGTTTCCCTCTAGCTGCACAGTTATCTCCTTCCTTGTGAGCTCTGCTCCCACAGTATCCACAGTTCCTTCGTGTGTCTGTGTCGCTCGCTCTGTTCGCTCTCTCTGTCCACTCTGTTCTGGGGCGGTACCTCTGTGCGGTATTCTTCTGTTCATGTCTGTGCACCTCCTGCGCGCTGCTCGTGGCGCCAGTAAAGCTCTTTATCTGAGATTGTGCTAGCTCGTGGGCTCTAGCTATATCTATCGCTTTGTCTAATGACAAGTCTGATCCAACGTTTAATAGTTTCTCTCTTACTTTTGCTGAGTGTATGCCAAACACTATACGGTCTCTAACCATCTCATCATTGTTCGCATATGCACAGTCCTTCACGAGTAGTTTCAATGCAGTGACAAATTGTTCAAATGACTCGCTAGGTTGCTGGGTTTTTTCATGGAATTTGTACCTAGCGAAAATCGTATTCCTCCTTGGAAGTACGTATGCTTCGAAATTGTCATAGTAGCTCTTCAATACCTTTGCTTCATCTGCACTGAGAGTCCATGTGTTGTGAATGTCTCTCCCTTTTTCTCCGCTCCACAGTAGCAGGTAGCTACATTTCTCGTCCTCTCCTTTCTTCTTAAGTGGGCCCGAAAACATTAGCTCCGCGTGCTGTCTGAACTTCTTCCATTCTCCCGGTAAGTCCAGAGAATCCCAATTCATCCGTGGCGACGGGACTCCGTTGATATCCATGTTCACCCCGCTTCTGACACCATGTCGTATTCGATTTAAAGAGAATAATCATTCAGGACGAGGAGATTACATTAAGAGGTTTATTGCAAAGGTAAGTGTTGTGAAGGGCCAGATTAAACCGAATATATATATTTATTTATATATATATATTTAATTGTATTTGTATATTCTCTAATATTCCCTGATATCCCTTGTATATTCCTTGTACAATATGCATTGAATATCCATTCTAGCCTACTGAACTTCCCATAATAGTCTCCATTCTACTATTGGTCGAGACCTTGGTGCCAGGCTGCCATACCTCCCAGACCCAGTTCAAACGTACCGCTCAACATGTACGAACAAGTCCTAGTTCCGCGTAGGAATCTGGCTACCGCACCACTAATGGGACTATTTGTTCATAGTGCATATATATAGTGCGCTACTAAAGTAGGACTTCCTTTTCAGTCCAGTTTCTTACCCTCCAATAGAGTCACAGACGTAAAGCCTCCCCGCGACGCCACGTGTGGGAGTAAGGCCAAGTTCGGCTTACCATCGGTATTGAGACATCGTGTATATTAATATTTGAATAGTCATATTTGGCACTATATCGTCGAGTTGGACGTAGTCTATTAAGCTAATAATAGTCTGTTAATATATAGTGCTTCGTGCGGTGAGAATACTACCGTAGTCAGTACCCCATCGTTTCGGGCAGAGAACTGGCTGCTTATCCAGGGTGGTTGACCCCACGTGAAGCTGCACCCGAGGAGCCCCAGAGCCGACGAGCGAGTGGACCTGTATACCGGATTATTCTACCGACGACAGCCCGCCTTCCCCGGCACGGATTATGCTTTGTATACGTTGATTATTCCATGGATAAAGACCCCCGACACTGCCGTGTGTTGGAACCCCCCCCCTGGAGAGGACGCAAGGTGAGGAGACGCTCTGCAAGACGAGGTCGCTTCACGTCTCTCCTCCGTGGACCGGAGGACGCCGGCCCACAAAGAGTCCACCTGCTTTCATCTGTGGTCCAAGGATCGCCGGCGCATTGAACGGCACTACAGTGGGTTCACCTGGGATACCCTTGGCCGGATGAGGCAGCCGGATTCTACCCCCCCCCCCTTCCTACTCCTGTCGGCTTACAAGCGACCGGATTAACCCCCCCTAGTGTATCCAGTCTATAATCATTAAAGTATCATTGCTGTTATTCCTTAAACTATTCCAGGTCGTATATGTACCACCTGCGCCTTCAGAGATTGGACATTCTCTATTGATATACCGACGAATACTCTTGCCATAAAAGTGCATACTAATTCCCATTCATAAATGTGATTGATTTGATTAAGTGCTTGCTCTACACACCATCGCTGTGTAGAAATAAAGACCTATTTCTAATTCGTACATTTGTGTTGGATCCGTTTCATCTACGTGACAGTGTTCATCATAATATATTTATGCCGTGTACTGGGTGGCCGAATATTAAGTACAAAGGTAGTGGTAGTAAGTATCATATCTAGTAAAGTCAGGGAATTGTACCCCTCAGTTACAGTAAGCATGAGTGTAACTCCATCCACGGCTGGCAGCCAACTGACTGTCAGGACCCCTTGTGCAGGTATACATAACATGGAGGTGTGCCTGGCGCGCCTGTCGTAAAATGATATATTCAAGGCATGAATATTACATGTGTATGTCATAAATGCCATTATGAATTGAAAATGGGGGACCCTGATGTAAACAAGACGAAAGTCTTTCTCTGGTCTGCATCCCCTTAACAATTGTGTGTATTGAGCTGTACTGTACTGTACTGTACCCATTCTGCAATCTGTTAATTAAAGTTTTCAATCAATCAATCAATCAATCAATCAATCAATCAATCAATCAATCAATCAATCAAGTACCGGTACTTCAATACATTATAAGAGAATGCAGCATAATATTCAGATGTGATGCACGCAAATGTTTGGTCACAATTAATAATTAAGGAATTATTTGTTTCTGTAGGAGCCATATTTTTTGTGTTGAAACCTTCAAGCTTCAAGGGAACAAGTGTATTCTCTAGTTTCCGCCACAAGAGGGAGTTATGGTCTGTGAGCGGGCACTAGTTGGAGTGTCATGAGTGCTGGACGCTCTGGACACGAGCTATTTTCCTCAGAACGAGAAGAGCCCGAAAGAAGATAACAATTAATGCTTCACGTCTCTTCCCCTTTGCTGTTTAAAACAGGTTTGCAATGTGCAGAATAACAATTATACACTAGAAATGGTTAGAATACATGTTAAACTTCATAATTCTTCAATGTCATGTCAAATGTGTTTGTACTAGTCAGGGCCATAGCCAGGGTTTAGAAATTAGAGAGGTCCATTTATTTTTTTGGCCCAGACCGGCCCAATATAATCGGTCGGACACCACCCACCTGTAGTGTATTGAGCTATGCGGGTACCCGTACTGGGAGTAACCCGGATGTGGGACGAGAGACTGCATTCTGTATATGCATGAAGCTGGAGAAGAGACATTAAATGAGGGAGTCGATGTTAGACTAAATCTGGTCGTCCTGTCAAGTTATTTTATAACACAAGACAAACATCACATGGTGTCAGAAGAAACTCGGGAAACTCGGCAAGAATGGCACACTTTAAGCCACCGCCGAATTTGAGTCTGGAGGGGAATCTCGCGGAGAATTGGCGAACGTGGCTGCAGCGTTATGAGCTTTTCTGTGTCGCTACGGGAGTAGCAGAGAAGTCAGAAACAGTGCAGTGCGCGACATTCCTACATGTGGCGGGAGACGAAGCCATAAAAGTGAGTAACACGTTTGTGTTCGCGGACGGGCAGAGGAACCAGATTGCCATATTGAAACGGAAGTTCAAAGAATACTGTGAGCCTCGGAAGAATATGCCATACATAAGGCATATGTTTTTCACCCGTGTACAAGGTCCGTCAGAAACTATAGATGCATATGTCACAGACCTGAAAAATAAAGCAAGAGACTGTGAATTTGGCAACCTATACAACTCATTGATACGTGACAGAATTGTCTGTGGGATACGTGACGATCAAGTAAGAGCCAGATTGCTCAGAGAGGCGGATCTCACGTTAGAAAAAGCTCTTGATGTGTGCCGTGCCAGTGAAATAACATTCACCCAGATGAAAGCATTACATGAGGAAGTTGAAGTGCACAAAGTTAGCACAGCAAGGCCATACAGAAAAGGAGGAAACTTCACAAAAGAGAGCCCAATGAGTAGTGAAAGGAAAGTGGACTGTGACCGATGTGGATACAAGCATGAACAAGGGAAGTGCCCAGCCTATGGACAGACATGCAGGAAATGTGATAAGAAAAATCACTTTGCAAAAACGTGTCGTGCAAACAGTCAACTCAGAAATAAGAAAATGCATGTTGTGCAACAGAATCAGGAGGACAGTGACAGTGAGACAGAGGAAATGTTCGTTGGAACAGTAGAGATGAGAAGCATTAAAGAAATTGAAAAGGAAAAAAGGGACCAAGACAGATGGTCTGAAGAGCTGCTAATAAACAAGAAAAGAGTCACATTTCGAATTGACACAGGAGCTGACTGTAACGTCATGTCAGCCAAAACGTTTCACACGTTACATGTTCACGACAAGTTGCATGCATCCAAGTGCAAGTTAGTGACTTATTCAGGCCACAAGATGGAGCCCTTGGGCAAAACATCAGTCACATGTCTGTATAAAGGTAAAACACACAGGATTGACTTTGAAATTATAGAGAAAGATGCTCCAGCGATTCTAGGAAGAGAGACCAGCACAAAGCTGAAAATGGTCAAAAGGCTATATAGCATGGAGAAAGGAGAGAAAGAAGACAAAATGCAGAAAGACTATGAGCATCTCTTCTCTGGACTTGGCTGCTTACCAGGTGAACACAGCATCAAGATAGACCCTGACATAAAGCCAGTGATACACGCACCTAGGAGGATACCAGTTGCTCTGAGGGACAGAGTGATTGAACAGCTTCACAAAATGGAGCAGTCAGATGTAATCATAAGGCAATCTGAGCCAACACAGTGGGTCAACAGCATGGTGACAGTAGTCACGCCCAAGAAGATAAGGATTTGTATGGATCCTAAAGATCTGAACACAGCAATACGAAGAGAACACTATCCACTCCTCACAGTGGAGGAAGTGGTGTCACGCATGCCAAATGCAAAATATTTTTCTGTGTTAGATGCAAACCAAGGATTTTATCAAATAAAACTGGATGAAGAGAGCTCCAAACTGTGCACGTTTAACACACCTATTGGGAGGTACCGTTTCAAGAGGCTTCCCTTTGGCATCTCGTCAGCGAGCGAGGTGTTCCAGAGAGCTGTAGCCCAGATGATTGAGGGGTTAGATGGTGTGGTCAACATCATTGATGATCTGCTGGTGTGGGGGGACACCTTAGAGCAACACGATCAGAGGCTGGTGAAGCTGCTGCAGAGAGCAGATGAGAACGGCCTGAGATTCAATAGAAGCAAGTGCAAGTTCAGGATGACAGAGGTCAAGTACATTGGCCATACACTCAGCGCAGATGGACTAAAGCCTGATGATGAGAAGATAAGAGCCATTGTACAAATACCTCCACCTGCTGACAAGCCAGCATTAATGAGGTTCATGGGAATGATTCAATATCTAGCTAAATTCATTCCTAATCTGTCTGAAATCTCTGCACCTCTAAGGACGCTGTTGCAGGGAGAAACAGAATGGCACTGGGAGGAACCTCAACGTCAGAGCTTTGAAAAGCTGAAGCAGCTGATCACAGGAGCTCCCACTCTGAAATACTATGATGTAAACAAGGCTGTGACGCTGTCTGTGGATGCCAGCTTGGAGGGCATCGGGGCTGTGATACTGCAGGATGAACGACCTGTGGCATACGGCTCAAGGGCGCTCACAGATTGTCAATGCAGGTACGCGCAGATCGAGAAGGAGCTGCTAGCCATAGTGTACGGATGTGAGAAGTTCCATCAATATCTATATGGCAGAGAGGTCAAGGTCGAAAGCGATCACAAGCCTCTAGAAAGCATTTTCAAGAAGCCACTGCATCAGGCTCCCCTGAGACTGCAGAGAATGCTGCTGCGGCTTCAAAAGTACAACATTGCAGTATCATACAAGCCAGGAAAGGAGCTTCACATTGCAGATGCATTGAGCCGTGCTTATCTACGTGAGCAGAAAGAGGATCTTCTGGAAGAGGAACTGCATGTGAACTGGATCACACCACAGTTGCCCATATCAGAGGAAAAGCAGGAGATGTTCAGGAATGCAACTGCACAAGACCCAGTACTGCAGGAACTAAAGAACATGACAATGCACGGATGGCCTAAGGACAGGTCTGCTGTGTCAGATAAGGTGCAGCCGTTTTGGACATTCAGAGAGGAGATCAGTTTTGCCTCAGGTCTACTGTTCAAATCAGAGAAACTCATTGTACCACAGCAACTGAGAGCACAGATGCTGGACAAGATACACGAGTCACACTTGGGAGTGGTCAAATGTAAAGAAAGGGCCAGAGATGTGCTTTATTGGCCAGGCATGTCTGCACAAATTGAACTAGTTGTAGCACAGTGTGCTGTCTGCAATGAGCACAGGAGCAGCAATCAAAAAGAGCCACTGATCTCACATCCACTGCCAAATAGACCATGGGAGAAGGTTGGCACCGACATGTTTCATAGCAAGGGCTCAGAATATCTGCTATGTGTCGACTACTTCTCAAAGTACACAGAGATAATGAGGCTGACCGACACCACCAGTAAGGGTGTTATAACTGCCATGAAGTCCATATTCGCCAGGCACGGGATTCCAGATATTCTGGTCAGTGACAATGCCCCTCAGTACGCCAGTGCAGAATTCAAGAGCTTTGCAGAGAGCTGGGAGTTCAGTCATGTCACCTCAAGTCCACACTATGCTCAGTCAAATGGACAGGCAGAAAAAGCTGTGCAAACTGTTAAAAGGATGCTCAAAAAGTCTGGTGACCCTTACATAGCGCTTCTGGAATACAGAAATACACCACTGGAAGGTGTGGGCCTGTCACCTGCCCAGATGCTGATGGGGCGTCGGTTGAAGTCAAAACTGCCAGCGTCCACCTCACTGCTCACCCCTGAAGGTGTACTTAATATTCACAACAAGTTGAAAGAAAAGCAAGCTAAACAAAAAAGCTACTATGATCGCCACGCTAAACACCTACCTGTGCTGCGTGCTGGAGAGAATGTGAGGATGCAGTCTGGAGACACTTGGAGGCCAGCTGTAGTTCTGAGGGAGCACGAACAACAACGTTCCTATGTGGTGCGTACACCTGAAGGAAGGATGTTCAGAAGGAACAGGAGACATCTCAGGGAGACTGCTGAGAGAGAGTTTCCATCTGCTGCTAAGGAGCAAGATGTGAATGGGGATATGAACTGTGACAACCCAAGGTTTGTTGATCAGGACAGTTCACACGCACAGACCCCAGCGCACACTCCACAGGGAAGCAGTGACACTACTGACACTATCGCACAACCTTTTCGCACTAGATCAGGGAGACTGGTCAAAACTCCAACAAGGTTTAGAGAGTAGGGAAACAAAAAGTGGACTCTGCTCATTTATGGTGCACTGTAACTGATTCATTTAATGTTCACTGGATGACTTTGTGGTTACAAAAACTACAATTTGTGTTGTTTTAAATGCAGGAGGCACCTTTGGTTGTTTATGTGCCGTATAGGCCCACAGTGCTTAGTTTTATTATTTTCTATCCAAGAACTATTTCTCACTATGTTCTGTGATTATTCAGTTGTTGACAACTTGTTAAAAAAAGAAAAAGAAGGGAGATGTAGTGTATTGAGCTATGCGGGTACCCGTACTGGGAGTAACCCGGATGTGGGACGAGAGACTGCATTCTGTATATGCATGAAGCTGGAGAAGAGACATTAAATGAGGGAGTCGATGTTAGACTAAATCTGGTCGTCCTGTCAAGTTATTTTATAACACAAGACAAACATCACACCACCAGTACACCATCCTTGCGGTCCCCTTAAATATGCGTACCTACTATACTATTCCCCCAACCCACTACAAAGCTGGGTAGTAAGTGCCATGGACAAGTGGACCAGTGCAAGTGGACCAGTGTACTCACTCACTCTTGGCTGAATCTTGTTTTGGATGGTGATGTAAAAACACCTGCATCATAGCAGGCTCAGGATGGGCAAAGTAGTCTATAGCCTGTTCATCCCTATCTCTCTCCTCCACAACCTGGCTTGACTAGACATAAGGAGAGAGATGATTACAATTACCTGGTATATTCAGGTCCAGAATTGTTGGAATTCCCTGACAAAGATGTGCAAAAAGCTGTACAATTTAAACAATACCATACTGGTAATGAGCAAATAGTTGTTTATTCAATGAATGCATGGAGCTGTTCCATCTTATTTCATTTGATACTAACTACTCAGTTAATACAGATTTCAAGTATTCAAATATCAATGATGAATATTGCATAAGGTTTACACAGTTAATAGATCACCTTCTTGTTTTATATTCATGTTCAGAGAGGAGTAATAGTTAGATCTTTGTATGTGATTTATATGGCATTTAAATCAATGGTGTGTTTGTTTGGGGAGTTTGACAGCTTCTACCCAAAAGCGATTACTTAAGTTGCAATATCAGTGTTGGCCCCCTGACTACTACAGTTAATGTGCCTACCACGTGAAGGTGCATGATCAATGGACAGCACAAAAACAATTTGTGTAGGTGGAGACTACATTTACATTTACATTTAGTCATTTAGCTGACGCTTTTATCCAAAGCGACTTACAAGTTCTGTACGACAAGCCATCAGGAAGGGCACAACTCTATCAGCTGAGCAACAATGTTCATCAAAGTGTTGAGTGCTACAGTGTAGGTTAGTTTATTAGGACAAGTGCATGACAGTACGGTTAGTTAGGGTTAGATTTTTTTTTTTTTCTTTTTTTAATTCAGATAATGGTTGAAGAAGTGCGTCTTTAGTCGACGGCGAAAGATTGGACGTGATTCGGCTGTCCTAACTGGGGTGGGTAGTTCATTCCACCATTGTGGGGCAAGGACTGAGAATAGGCGACTTCTCTTTGATGACCCTCCCGGAGCTTGGATAGGAGTAGGTCTGAGGCGGCCAGAAGATGCAGAGCGTAGGGGTCTTGAGGGTGTGTAGTTAGAGACCATTGACCGGAGGTAGGCGGGAGCGGTTCCCTTTGCCGCACGGTATGCTAGGTCGAGGGCCTAGAGCTACCACAGATAGTAATAAGTTAGTAATAAGTAATAGTAATAAGTTATTAAGAGTATGTAATCCATACCATATATATCATAATAGTTACATTATTACCATACTTGGATGAAAATAAACTTTGCTGCCTGTTGTGAATGTATTTTTCCCTGAACGGGAGGGGAAGGGGCCACCAGTTGCGGAGGGAGCAGGACGGACCGCAGTACCGTCACAAGTGCGGGGGGTCTGGGGAACGTCTGGGGGTCCCAGTCGGGCTCTCTCACGCCTTCTCTCCCGGAGGCGTCCGTCGATGCGAATTGCGAGGTTGCCCAACCGAGCTCCTGGGTCCTGGCCACGAGCTGGGTGATGGAAAACCCTGCGGAGCTCTGCCACGAAGTCTGGGTAGGAAAAACAAAAATCAGCCCTCATTGACCAGGAGGCAGTAACCCACTGTGCTGCTCGGCCTGAGAGCAGGTTAGTCATGTAAGCCACTCGGGCTCCCTCTGAAGTAAATCGGCTGGGTTGATGAAGGAAAACCAACTCACATTGCATGATGAATGTGGCACAAACCTCGAAGTTACCGTCAAACAAACGTGGTTCGGAGAGACGGGGCTCCCGAGGTGCGAGGTCGGGAGGTGCGGGGTCCGCCACGGCTGCGGGTGGTGCTCTGGCCGAGACTCCTGGAGCAGGTGGGGTTACAAGCAGGGCGTTAAATGCTTCACTCAACGTCTGTAGTTGGTGCAGAATATCAGCCTGCTGATTACCCTGGGCTGTCTGCAGGGTAGCCAGAGAGCTAAGGGACTCCTGAATAGGCTGGACCTGGGCCCGGAGGTCCTGCACAGCAGCCGCAGCCGCACCTAACTGTAGGCTGTGGTCGTTGGTCAATTCGATCTGGACCGCCAACGCTGCCTTGACCCTGTCTGTGTCGGGTCGTAATGTTATGGTTTGAAACCGACCCCAATAGCACGGCACAGACAGGTAGTTCAGAGTTAGCCAAAGACTAGGGCGTATTTATTTCTGAAACAGGAATGAGCGAAATAACAATAAGAACAACAAAGGGGAGAATGTTCTTGGCAGAGTTGTCTGCGGCTCTGCAGATCGTCCCGGTATTGAGATGGTGAAGCGGCGTAGCGCCACTGCCTCTGCGGCTCTGCAGCTACTCCAGGATCCAACTCGGGGAGGAACGGAGAGAGAGAGAGAGTGGTCAATAAACAAGCCAACAGAATACAGAGGCAGTCCAGTCCTCCTTAGCTGAGTCCAGTATAATCACACGTGACTTTATCTTCAGTGTTACCAACACACAAGTTTAGCTGAGTCCAGTACAATCACACGTGACTTAATCTTCAGTGTTACCAACACAAAAGTTTAGCTGAGTCCAGTACAAAACAAAAACGGCAAATCTTCAGTGTTATCCAAACACACAGAAAACAGAGAATCCAAAAGGTTCGTTCCAAAAACTCACCAAAGCACAAATGCGCAAAGCGGGCAACGAGGCACAGCTCCAACGGATGATAGAGAAACACAGCAGCGGCGACTTCCATAGACGTCCTGAAGAAAAACAGACGAGGTACAACAACGGGGGGAACAGGCAGCAGCAGTGGTAATACAAAACGACCCGACAACGATTGACAGAAAGCCCAGAGTATATGAAGGGCTCTGGAGCGCTGATTACAAACAAACGACAGGTGCGTGAAGGCAATTGGTAATTGACCTAGAAGCGTGTGGCGGCAATGAGCCAATCCTCCTCACAGTACCTTGAAGCGTGTGGCGGGAATGGACCAATCCTCACACCTCCTCCTGCTCCTCATCGTCCTCCTCCTCCTCCTCCTCTTCCTCCTCCTGCGCCGGCTCCTCCTACTCCTAATCCTCCTCATCCTCCTCCTCCTGCTCCTCCTCCTCCTCCTGCTCCTCCTCCTCATCCTCCTCCTCCTCCTCCTCCTCTTCCTCCTCCTGCTCCTCCTCCTCCTGCTCCTCCTCCTCCTCCCTCTCCTCCTCCTCCTCCCTCTCCTCGTCCTCCTCCTCCCTCCCCTCCTCCTCCTCATCCTCCTCCCTCCCCTCCTCCTCCTCCTCCTCCTCCTCCTCCTCCTCCTCCTCCTCCTCCTCCTCCTCCTCCTCCACCAGGGGTCACTGCAGGAAGCCACAGGGAGCAGCGTACTGGCTCATGTAAAATGGCAGGCCATGCATTATGCAGCAGCTTAGGCCAGTGTGTGGGATCTTCATGTCCTCGGCTACAGTCCACTTGTCGCTGCTCTGGTCGTAGCGCTCCACGTTGGAGATGGGGATGCGGCCATTGAAGGAGCCTCCGACCACGAAGAGCAGGTCGTCCAGCACCGCGATGCCAAAGCAGCAGCGGGGGGTGAGCATGTCGGGCAGGACGCTCCAGGAGTCAGTCAAGGGGCTGTAGGCCTCCGCGCTACGCAGGGCGTGTCCACCGTCCCACCCTCCCACCTGAGGACAGGACACATGAGAGGTATGTTTTAGTATGTGGTTAAGGCAGGCAGACACTGTATTAATCCATTTAGGGAAATTAGGGCATCACAGAAGCATTGAAAGTCAAATGATACATATCTATAAAAATATCTACTATAAAGCATTAGTCTCTGTGTGCACCTACCACATAGACTTGTCCTCCGTATGCAGCGACTCCCACTGCCCAACGCCTGCTGCTCATGGGGGCGATCAGAGTCCACTGGTCGGTGTCTGGGCTGTAGCACTCAGCTGTGAGCTGTAACCAGCCACCACAGATGTAAACCTGTAATAAGAAAGAATATTCTAATTTAGTTTATATATTCCATTTGATTTCATTCTACTTTAATTGTCTGTTAATGTTGATGCACCAAAGGACCCAGACACATCTTTTGTATGTGCAAGCTTACATGGCAATAAAGACATTTATGATTTCTGATCTAATGTTCCTTGTGTTCATCTTCCACCCTGTGTCCCTCAGTTCCACTCACCTTGCCCTGGAGGGCTGCTGCCCCGGCGTGGCACCTGTGCTCCAGCATGGGTGAGATCACTGTCCACAGGTTGGTTTCAGGCTCGTAGCGCTCGGCGGTGTTCAGGTACCCGTGTGTGTCGAACCCTCCCATGGCGTAGATACAGCCGTCCAATGCGACCGCGCTGACGTAACAGCGGCGTGAGTGCATGGGAGCCGCCTGCAGCCAGCTGCGAGTGACGGGGTTGAACCTGCTCACACTGTTCAAATACTCTCTGCCGTTTTTGCCGCCGACGCAGTAGACCAGACCGTGGAGATAAGCAATGCCGTGCCAGGTCCGGGGACTCTCCGCCTCATTGCTCACGTCCATCCATCCACCGGCTCGGATATCGTAAGCCTCCATGGTCAGAATGCCGCCACCCAAGCGTCCGATGGCCAACAGGACCTCCTGGGGCAGGCGTGGACGCATCAGGGGGTTTGGGAGCCTGTCGGAGCCAGCGGGGTTCAGGACGCTGAGGATGAGGGGCCTGCAGTCGTGGCTGTCCCTCACCACAGGGTTGTTCTGGACGTTGTTCAGCAAGTAGTCAGGCCTCATCAAGCCCATGCGAACCTGAGAAGAGACAAGCAGACAGCGGGTACAACTTAGACATCGGTTGTAGACGGTTTCTGTTGCTAGGGAACAGTTTGGACCCAAATGTTTGAGAACCACTGTACTAGGGAACCTAGTGTTGTTTTAATGTAATGCACAGTAATACAATTAGTTACCTTGGACAGCAGCAAAGGGATGTGTGTTTTACGCTCCTCACGGGAGTGGTCGATCCAACGGAGGACGGCCTCGAACACCGTCTCCTCGCTCTTCACGTTGAGATCATCCCTCTCGATGATGTCCACCAGTTGCTGCAGGGACAGCTCCACAAACTCCTGTGAGACGTGCAACATCTCCTCAAAGTGGCACACGATGAAGAGATGGGCCTTGCGCCTCAGGTCAGGGCAGCAGTACCTCCAGATGTCCACGAACCTCCAGATGCCGACACAGTTTTCCAGAGACAGCTGGCCTTCTAGGAAGTCAGAGCACGCTCCTACTATGCCAGTGACGAGAAGCTGGTCTGCAGCCACCAGAAGCTCTTCCACGTTCTCTGCTGTCACCAGCACAAAGCGTGTGTAGGCGTACTCTATGATGAGCTGCATCATACCCGGGGACACCCCAGGGATAGTGTAGACTGCTTTCTCTGAGTCGCTCCAGCGAGTGAAGAGGGCTCTGTGGGACGCAGAGTATAGAGATATCTGATGAGTAAACAGTAAGCAACATTCTGTCCTGTGTAGTAATATATGTTCACTGTAGAAGTATAGGGTCTTAGCACAGTAGAAGTATAGTATCTTTTTACAGTAGAAGTACAGTATAGTATCTGTTTACAGTAGAAATACAGTATAGTATCTGTTTACAGTAGAAGTGCAGTATAGTATCTTTTTACAGTAGAAGTACAGTATAGTATCTGTTTACAGTAGAAGTACAGTATAGTATCTGTTTACAGTAGAAGTACAGTAGTACAGTATAGTATCTTTTTACAGTAGAAGTACAGTATAATAATAATAATAATAATAATAATAATTAACCAAACTAACCTTAACACTTTCTATGCCACTCACAAGTTTTCTCGGAATTATTAATATCTCGTTGAAAGCCACTCACGAGATTTCTCGGAATTTTTCATTTTTTTAGCGATCTGAAATCATATTGCATCACGCGAGCCTACCCTAGTATACCCGAGTGCCGCCGGCGATCAGATGTGGAAAAAAGCGCCCCCTATCGTCTCCCAGATGACATAAGGGATTTTGGAATGGACTCAATGAAAATGGATGGGGAAAAAAATCCTGTACTCCACATTTTCCAGTCCACTGATCCAGCCGGGGTTACCACAGTTCATTCTGGATCCTCTGAGCGCCGCGGATCATGTATCACGTTGGATCTATACACTTATCGATTTTTTCGAATGGTGATCAGGAATTGGAATATACCAGTTGGATACCATCTGATGTCAGGTAAGGAATCTATGTTATCAGTGTTAGGATAATCAGACTCATTTTGATGAAGATATAAGCTGTTTTGTGAAATGGGCTCTTTCGGTTTCACTGTAAAAATCCAAGAGGAAATGAACACGCCGATTATCCGTGCGCGGCTCGAATGGGCGTGCGTGTACGTATAATATTGATCATCTAGCGTTTATTTGAAAACGATTCATAAATAGGCCGACAAATATCAACGTTCTGGAATATTCCAGTAAAAGACGATTATCATAGAATGGCCCAGAATGGACTGTCTTTTACCTCAAAACGGGTGCTTTTCAAAATGCTCTCAAACGGAAATGAAGCGATAAAAAACCAATCTGCCTTGACAGCACTGACTGGAAAAGGATTATTTGATAAGCGACGGGCAGATTAGACACATAGCCATAATTTAAAACATAGATTAGGCGATATTAACGATAACATTGGCGCCGATGGTGGCATTCAAGCGCTAACTCTGGCGCCACCTCGTGGCACTGAAAGTGTTAACCAAGCTAACCTGAACCAAGCCAAACTTACCTGAAATAGCCACTGCAGTCACACAGGAGGGCCTTGTGGGCATTAAACTCAGTGCTGTTGACTTTAATAACCACATCACAGAGCCTTCCCTCATTAAGGATTGTACAGGACATTGTTTCCTTTTCCATGTGGTGATTTTAAAATGGTATCTACAGAATATATTCAAGCTTACAGACAAGTAGCGGGAAACAACAAGTGAGATATTCACTTGTCTTCTGAGATCTGAGATCTTCTTCTTCTCCTTTGGATTTCCAGCAGTGTAGACTCTTATACTGTACCCAAATGTTCTAGAATGTGCTATTATGACATCATACTGTGACATCACAAATGTTCTAGAATGTGCTATTATGACATCATACTGTGACATCAGAAATGTTCTAGAATGTTCTATTATGACATCATACTGTGACATCACAAATGTTCTAGAATGTTTGATTATGACATCATACTGTGACATCCAGTGATGGGAATAACGGCGTTATAAATAATGGCGTTACTAACAGCGTTAGCTTTTTCAGTAACGAGTAATCTATACTCTTCCAATCTTAATAACAACGTTACCGTTACTGCCAAAAAATGCGGCGCGTTACTATGATTGAAGCTGTTTTTTTCATCAGACAGATCTCTGCGCTGAGAAGCAATACTTTTTTTCCTTGGTTAGTAGGCAGTGCGCGATTGGCTGAGGTTGAGTAAAATGTCATGGTAAACCAATCAAAGGTAGAGGTGGGCGGGTGTTCGAAAGAATCCAGAGTCTGACACACAGCAACAACACAAGCGACTCAGTCAACGACAGACCGCGGTTCCGTGTACGTTTTGATAGTTTGTTTGGTGAGCCCAAATAGAATAGAATAGAATAGAATAGAAATACTTTTATTATCCTGTGGGAAATTTGACACTGCAATCGCTCAACATTTAAACATTTAGACAGGACGGGTCACGAATTAGAATAATAACACAAATCAATCAAGTTGCCTAGGATAAGAGTAGAGTAAAATAGCATAAAATTAAATAAAATATACAGAAATAAATACAGTAAAAATATACTGAGCATGGGGGAAGGGCATGGGTGGTACAGGTAGTAAAAAACAACACAGCAGTGTAAACAATTTGGTCAATATAATTTAACTATCTAACTAAATTAAATATATATTCACAGTGTCACATAAGGTGCAGTATGCTTCAGGTAGTGTATTGTCCTCCTTGGGTTCCTATTAATCCAAGGTCAATGTCTGGCAGCCGTCACTGCCCCCTGTTTTGGAGCCTGGAGGCCGCTAGTCGCGGCCTCCTGCCACTATTGAGCTGCCGCTCTGTGCTCAGTGATGCAGTGAGGCACAGTGATGCATTGTATAGTCTGATAGCTGTTGGAATGAAGGACTTCCTGTGCCGTTGCAGTGCTGCAAGAAGTAGAGTCGGCTCTGGCCCTTCTTGTATAGTGCCTCTGCATGTTTTGACCCGTTCAGTTTGTTGTCGATGTGCACACCAAGGTATTTGTACACCTCCACCATGTCCACATCAACTCCCCTGATGGAAACGGGGGTCACAGGTGCACTCCTCCTCCTCCCCAGCTCCACAACCAGTTCCTTGGTCTTCGCCACATTTAGCTGCAGGTGGTTTTTATCGCACCATGTGACGAAGTCCACTACCAGTTCCCGGTATTCCCTCTCGTCACCGTCCTTTATACATCCCACTATCGCAGAGTCATCAGAAAACTTCTGAAGGTGGCAGGACTCTGACCGATAGTGGAAGTCGTTGGTGTAGACAGTGAAGAGGAAGGGAGAGAGGACTGTCCCCTGCGGGGCCCCGGTGATGCTGACCAGTCTGTCTGACACACAGCTCCGTAGGCGCACGTACTGTGGCCTGCCCGTCAGATAGTACACAACCCAGGACACCAGGGGGGCCTCTACTTGCATCGCCTTCAACTTCTCACTCAGTAGCCCAGGCCTTATGGTATCAAAAGCACTGGAGAAGTCAAAGAACATGACTCTCACAGTGCTCCCCGGCTTGTCTAGGTGAGTGTAGGCTCGGTTCAGCAGGTAGTTGACAGCATCCTCTACCCCCAGTCGGGGCTGGTAGGCGAACTGGAGTGGGTCTAGGTGGGGTTTGGTCACCGGGCGGAGTTGCTCCAGGACTAACCTCTCCATGGTCTTCATTATGTGAGAGGTTAGAGCCACCGGGGGGCCAGACTGGCTATAAATAATAAATAATCCAAATAATCCAAAACTAATCCATGGGGGAAAATGGGGGACCCTGATGTAAACAAGACGAAAGTCTTTCTCTGGTCTGCATCCCCTTAACAATTGTATGTATTGAGCTGTACTGTACTGTACCCATTCTGCAATCTGTTAATAAAGTTTTCAATCAATCAATCAATCAAACGAACAACACAAGCGAGCAGTCAACGACAGACTGTGGGTCCATGAGCGTTTTTTGTTCACTCTTGTGTTAGTTGTGTTAGCAGCGCAGGGCACTACAGTAGTGGAGGCTACAGCCTTATCAACAGTGCTGCACTTCCTGGTTTAATAGCACAGTCTTCAGGTGCTCAGATATATATATATATATATATATATCTGTATGTTATGCATGTCTTAAATGTCATGATTAGATTAGTTTAGATGATTAGATTAGATTCTTATATCTATCTGTATGTTGTGTATGTCATAAATGTCATGAATTGAAAATGCAGGACCCTGATGTAAACAAGACGAAAGTCTCTCTGGTCTGCATCCCCTTAACAATTGTGTGTATTGAGCTGTACTGTACTGTACCCATTCTGCAATCTGTTAATTAAAATGTTCAATCAATCAGTATATATTTGTTATTTATTTTTGGTATAGTGCTTAACAAGCATAATTTAATGTTGCCCAGTTGTGGCCTGTTGAGGGGCAATACATATCAAAAGTTCCAAAACATCTATTGTGTTTGTATTTGTATGATCCACTATATAAACATAGTAATTATAATATCTACATACATGGCATTTGATTGGAGGCTAGTCTCACTTTGTCCCACAGCAACATTAAAATAGTTTAAATTTGTGTATCGCTGAGGTCGGGACAAAACCTCATAACTCCAAAAACCCAACTTTTCAGCAGATGAAAAAAACGAACACAGATTTGAGGGTGAATAGAGTTAGGAGGTTTAGACAGATGATTGGTTTAATGCTTTCCCATTGTTTAAACTTTGTAAAACCCACACACACATATGGAGGATGATCTACGGAGTTGATTTATATAATAAAAAAAAAATTCAAAAAATGGAGTTATGAGGTTTTGGCCCGACAGCAGCGGTATGTTGTTTATGTAAAAAAAATTACTTGAAAGTAACGCAATAGTTACTTTTATAATTTGTAACTGAGGAAGTAATTTAGTTACTTTTTAAAAGTAACTTGCCCAACACTGGTGACATCACAACGGAACATGTTTGAGAGCCATTTGAATAATTTAAATAATATGTTGACATTAAAAAAGAACAAATAAAATGATAAAAAAACCTACATAAAACAATGATACAAATTATAATAAAATATTTAAGTAAAATGTATAGAAATAAAGAAAAATAAGACAATGAAATAAATATAATAATTCATTTTAAAAGCTATTGTAAAAAGGTAAGTTTTGAGCAGTGCCAACCAAGTCTGCTGTCCTAACAGACTTGGGGTCTGTAGGGTAAGCACTTATTCCCTCCGCCCTGAACATTTATGGAGATGTATGGGCCTTTTAAGTCAGTGATAAAAGTGTCTTTCAAGGATAAGTGAGCTCCTGCACTGATTATTATAGTTCAATATTCAATATTTGATCACCAAAACCCCCCAAAAAGCATAAAAAGGCCCCTCCCCGCCCCAAAAAGGGCCCCCAAAAATAGCACAGGCCCAGTGCCCTTTTCAGCCTTTGAGCACCTGCCCCTCTAAAGTCCTGTGCACGTCCCTGAGTCTATCCCCCACCCACACCTCCTACCCAACCTCCTCCAACAGTTTCTACGTCAAATGTACTCTCTTTTCTGGACTCTTTTTGTATCACTCTTTTTGTATTCACCACTGCGGCGCAGTGGTGAATCTCGCCTAGGGCGCCAAATGTGCTAGGTCCGCCCCTGGTAACAGATCAGGTGCCGGGTATAGCCCTGATCTAGATCTGAGGTTCAGTGGGTTGGCTCACCATCTTGTGTCGGTCCGGCACACTGCCTCGTCCCGCGTGGGCACACGTGATGAGTGGTGGTCGGTCGGGACTCCTGGGAACTCTTCCCGGGGGTGGAACGGGGTGCTAGAAAAACCTGGCCTGCGTTATACAGGCATTCAGAAAATAAAAGCTATTTACTTAATCTTTCATTGCTTCATCATCTTTTCATTGCTTTTAGAATGAATAATCAATCAGGCTACTTTTAGCTATGCTAAGCTAAAGTAGGCTACCTTATCACAGCATCGGGAAAGTCCATTTGTCTTATTCTAAATTTGGCTAAAGTGCACTAGCATATGGGCACATTCCTTACATTCCATATTAAACTCTCAAAAGCAGTCAAAATGTATATAGACCATGTTCTTATCATACAGCATATCAATACAATTATAAGTACTTCTGAAATGGTTTCTTTCTAGTTTTCATTTAACCAAATTGAGCTTGGAGCTTCGCTAGCATGACTCAGGATGAAGCTACATTATTAGCTGATTAGCATTGAGCTAGCGATTTTGTACATTCGACAATGAAACAAAATTACTAGTTTTAGTTTAGTTTTTGTAAATATTGCCTTGAAATAGAGAAGCTGAAAAAGGTAGCAGGATGTAGCCTTCAATATATAAAGAAATTATATTGTCAACAGATATGGTTGAAAAACAAACAATGTTTTAAATGTAATTGTAGATACAATATTGTAGTTACAATTTCTTTAATTGAATTAACTTAACACTTTAACTGCCGGAAACGTGTTTCGGCGTCTTTCCTAGCCATGCTCAAGTTGCCGAGGACGCCGTAACTCGTCTTTGATATCAATATTTCAAAAACTGTGATCGGAATCATATTTCCCATCCGGAGCCCTTGACACACAGTTCTGATCTCCTCTCAATCCTCTAGCGGTTCAAGAGCGCCATCTGGAGGCCGATCGGCAGATCGAAACCGGATGTCGACCTTTAACCCGGCAGGACTCACTCCATATGGGGTCCGACCACTCGCTAATGCTAGAGAGACTCTGTCTTCACACAGTGAACATCGATCGGTGCAAATAACTCAAAAAACAACATGATTTGGACATATATATTATACAACCTGGAAATGGATCGGGTATTTCGACATCCCATAATGGAAAAAAATTCTGTTCCACGATCATCTGCCAGCGGCGCGAGGAAGCCACGGTAAGATTCAGCGTTATTTTCTAACGTCTTCTATACTAACTGCTATGATGAACATATGACCCACATTAGATGAATGGTATAACGCTCCCCACGGAATTATAAACGCCCCCTCGCCCATCCGGTCAACATCAGATGACGTGTAGTAACTTCCAGAAGTACGTCCAGTTGAAATTTTTTATCTCGCGCCGATTGCTATCAAACTGTATTTCATCATCAATATAATGCATTTGGGGCTATAAATCACGTTCTGGAGAAAGCTGCAGAAAGAGATGAAAACATACTTATACTTTAGACCATATTTTTGTATGAATATGTGAATGAAAAAGTTTAACGTTGCTACACCATGAACAATACATATACATTTACATTTACATTTAGTCATTTAGCTGACGCTTTTATCCAAAGCGACTTACAAGTTCTGTGCGACAAGACAGCAAGAAGGGTATAACTCTATCAGCTGAGTAACAATGTTCATCAAAGTGTTGCGTGTTACAGTGTAGGTTAGTTTATTAGGACAAGTGCATGACAGTAAGGTTAGTCGGGGTTAGATTTTTTATTTATTTTTTTCATTTCAGATAATGGTTGAAGAAGTGAGTCTTTAGTCGACGGCGAAAGATTGGACGGGATTCGGCTGTCCTAACTGGGATGGGTAGTTCATTCCACCATTGTGGGGCAAGGACTGCGAATAGGCGGCTTCTCTTTGATGACCCTCCGGGAGCTTGGATAGGAGTAGATCTGAGGCGGCCAGAAGATGCAGAGCGTAGGGGTCTTGAGGGTGTGTAGTTAGAGACCATTGACCGGAGGTAGGCGGGAGCGGTTCCCTTTGCCGCACGGTATGCTAGGTCGAGGGCCTTGAAGCGGATACGTGCAGCAATGGGGAGCCAGTGCAGGTCCCTAAGAAGTGGGGTGACATGGGCCGACTTCGGTAGGTTTGAGATCAGGCGGGCCGCTGCGTTTTGAATGAGTTGAAGAGGCTTGGTGGCAGTGGCCGGGAGGCCAGCTAGCAGTGCGTTGCAGTAGTCGAGGCGGGAGATGACTGTTGATTGGACGAGGAGTTGGGTGGCTTCTTTTGTCAGGAAGGGGCGTATCCTTCTGACGTTGCTCAGGAGGAATCTGCAGGTTCTGGTTGTCGCTGCGATGTGAGCAGAGAAGTTCAACTGGTCGTCGAGGACAACACCAAGGTTCTTGGCGGTCGGCGACGCGGTCACAGCTGCATTCTCGACTGTGATGGAGAGGTCGGTCAGGGGGGAGGATTTGGCCGGCAGGTGGAGCAATTCTGTTTTGCTTAGGTTCAGTTTGAGGTGGTTGGTCGTCATCCAGGCGGAGATGTCGGACAGACAGGCCGAGATCCGCTCAGAGACGTGGATATCTGGGGGAGGGAAGGAGAGGAAGAGTTGAGTATCATCGGCATAACAATGATATGAGAAGCCATGAGACGTGATAATGTTACCCAGTGATTTAGTGTAGAGGGAGAAGAGAAGGGGTCCTAGGACCGAGCCCTGGGGGACACCCGTCCGGAGGGGGCGGGTGGCCGACAGAGTCCCTCTCCATGACACTTGGTAGGAGCGGTCATTGAGGTATGATGTCAGCCATGTCAGCGCAGATCCAGCCACTCCCATTCCTGCGAGGGCCGCGAGGAGGATCTGATGGTTGACTGTGTCGAAGGCTGCAGATAGATCTAGGAGAATCAGGACAGAGGAGAGGCCTTTCGCTTTTGCTAAGTGAAGTGCCTCTGTGACCGCAATGAGGGCCGTTTCTGTGGAGTGGCCAGTCCGGAAGCCAGACTGATTGGGGTCTAGGAGGTCATTCTGTAAGAGATAAGCAGTAAGTTGGTTGGATACAGCACGTTCAAGTGTTTTAGAAAGGAAGGAGAGAAGAGAGACAGGACGATAGTTGGCTATGACGGTGGGGTTCAGGGTTGGTTTTTTATGAGGGGCGTGACTCTGGCTTGTTTTAGGGAGGTGGGGACCACCCCCGAGTAGGACCACCCCCGAGTAGGACATTGAATGGGCCCTAATAATGGCAATCTAGCAATAGAATTTAAAAAGTTATAGCCCTGCAAAGAAGGGGAACTTCTCCATGTTAAATAGAGCTGGCAACGGATGGTATATCATGAATTTAACCTTAGGCAATCAAAGTGTTAAACTAGAAAAGTAAATACAAACTAAATTAACAATGTAACTTACAGTTTATAGAAGGACAGTTTCCTTCTGAAGCACAACTTAATGCCTCATCCTTCCAGTCGGGACCATTTGTCACATAGTGAGAGTTCCACAGATCAAGCAAACCCCCACAGGGCTTGTATTTTGGTTTTGCACTTCTCGTTCTTTGTTATGTTAGTATTGGTATCCTATTATTATGCAAAGTCTAGGTGATAGATAAGTGCCAGGTAGTGTAGTTGAAGACACCTGACGACCTGCGCTGTTGTTATAAGACGGTGGGTAGGCTACTTAGCGCACAACGAATGAGTGGAGCGCATTTTTGTGTGCGCGCGCGTGCACATCCGTGCGCGACTGCGCGTACACATCCGTGCGCGACTGCGCATACACATCCGTGCGCGACTGCGCGTACTTCTGCTCAGAAAACTGCTAGGACGGCGTGGTACCCCGTGAGACCACCACTGCATCACTGCTCCTAGAACCCACCTCACCCCTGCCCACTTTGACAACCTAGGATGGCTTAGAGTAGACGACAGAGTACAGCAACTTGCAATGGGCCTGGTCTACAAGATACACTACACCACTAAGGTACAGTATGTCAAAATACTTCCCAAAGGTCAGTGAATACCACGATCACAATTGATTGATTGAATTGATTGAAAACTTTATTAACAGATTGCAGAATGGGTACAATACAGTACAGCTCAATACACACAATTGTTAAGGGGATGCAGACCAGAGAAAGACTTTCGTCTTGTTTACATCAGGGTCCCCCATTTTCAATTCATCAGGACATATATGACATACATGACATACAGATAGTCAGTACTGCTACATCTATACATTTATGACATACCAGATTTGCAAATACAGTACTGTTTGTGATACAGAAGGAGTCAAGAAAAGGGAGTATATACATTTGACGTAGAAACTGTACACAACACCAGAGGGAGCTCCACAAATCATGTTAAACCCAGATTCGGCTCAAACAAGGGACTAAACACGTTTCGCAATTATGCCACATCAATGTGGAACGCCCTACCCAAAGCTGTAAAGGAATGTGAATCACTACCCACTTTCAAAACCACTCTCAAAGAACACCTACGGGAGACTGCAATTCGAAACTGGCCCCTGTAAATGTCCTAACCGAACCCCTTCCAATGTACAGTGAATGACCTAACCCAAGAATACACGAGACCCTCCTCTTGGAACCAAGTATGGTTTTGTCAATATTCCAATGTACAGTTTTGCTTGTACAGTTCCCCCCCCCCCCCCGCCCAACCACCTCCAATGTACAGTCCCCCCCCCCCTACTTAACCTCCTCCAATGTAGTTTCTACGTCAAATGTATATACTCTCTTCTCTACTCTTTTTGTATCACAAACAGTACTGTATTTGCAAATCTGGTATGTCATAAATGTATAGATGTAGCAGTACTGTCTATCTGTGTCGTGTGTGTCATATATGTTATGATGAATTGAAAATGGGGGACCCTGATGTAAACAAGACGAAAGTCTCTCTGGTCTGCATCCCCTTAACAATTGTATGTATTGAGCTGTACTGTACCCATTCTGCAATCTGTTAATAAAGTTTTCAATCAATCAATCAATCACTCACATATCCCAAGGGTCTAAACAGTTTTGCACACATTAATTTAGTTTGACAGTTATTGAGAGTTAATGAGTTTGAATATGGCCACCGGTGATGTCATCAGATGACACTAAATCCTTGTGTTGTGTTAATTACAGCTCGATGAAATGATAAGGATTGCAATAGGGATTGCTACCCCCCCCCCCCCTCTACTGTACATGTTCATCGAGCTGTAATTAACACAACACACGGATCCAGTGTCCTCTGATGACATCACCGGTGGCCATATTCAATCGCATTAACTCTCAATAACCGTCGAAACTAAATTAATGTGTGTAAAACAATTTAGAGCCTTGGGATATGTGTGAGATACAAGATACAAGATACCTTTATTGCCACACAACCAGGTTGGTGGTATTTTGTGTTTGGTACAGTGTTTGAAGCTCTGGATATACATAAAACAGGAACATGGATACAGTTACCCCCCTACCGAGCAATAAATACAGCACAACATAACACACGGAAGAGACTAGTCCATCTGGTCAGGAGCTTGGTTAGTGTAAGGGGGGCCAAGGGAGTTCAGGGTCCGAATGGCTGTTGGAAAGAAGCTGTCCTTGAAGTGGGTGGTTTTTGCAAGGATGGACTTGAAGCGCCTACCTGAGGGCAGGGGCTGAAACAGGGGGTGTGCTGGGTGTGTGAGGGGTCCTTTGCAATTTTTCGGACACAGTGACACGGATGGTTGTGCGAGAGGTGAAGATGGAGTCCAGGGAGGGAAGGTCACAACCTATAATTTTAGAGGCCTTGTTGATGATTATGTGCTAAATTAATTGTTGGTGAAGTGGCCCTTTAAAGATGCACCATTAAGGTGGATGAAGGACAGAGCAGCTCCAGGCTCCTTCAAGGGTGTGCAGAGATTCAGAGAAGGATCCTTGGTACATCTATTCCCGTCTTCATGCAGGCGGCAGCAGGACATAACTGGTGTAAAAGCTTCAGTGTATATCGGTTCATATGATTCATGGACAATAGACTTGAAAATGTCTGGGAAAGTAAGTGCTGGTTACTGGCAAAGATGTCAAGAGAATTAGATCACACTACTGATTTATTGCAATCAAATTCAATTAATGAAGTTATTTGACCATTGTTTAAGCAAAGAGCCTTCTTGGTTGTGAGTAACTGCATACAGTTGAAAATAAACCATTTACTTTGCTGTGATTTTGCTACACTTCTACATGAAAAAATTCTTACGCACTGCATCTTAATGTGACCGGAAATGATTGATGAAGGAATTTTAATAACATACCCATTATGTTATCTTCATCAACAGACGGAACACTCGTCATGTACAGAATAAATTCAAAAAGTATAAAAATAATCTCAAGTACCAAAAACACAGAACAAAACATTTGCGAACAAAATGTGCTTTTTATTCACAATTGGCATTACAAACAAAATTGTACAATATGTAAACGTCTGAATAAGAACCAAAACCAAACTAATGTGCACAAACAGCAGAACTGTATAGAGTTTAATACGTTTCAGAGTGCAATTCAGATTTCAAACTGAAATGTTTACACAAAAATGTGGGTTATAACCCTACAGGTGGTCCTGACCCAGATACTAACGAGGATCATTTTGGCTACATTTTGGCTTCGACAAAACTGAGCAAATTAGAGCTAAGCCTATTAATTCCCACGAGGGCCACAAACACACTCACACTCACACAACCCAGCTGACCGAAATAAAAAGTCAGCTTAGCTCTTTTCACCCAACTGCTGTCAAACCAGCCTACATTAAGACAGGAACACAGTGGTTTAGTGTGATAAAAACAGGCCTGGTTCAATGGTGGGGGGCAATTGATGATGACAATAACTGCATATTAACAAAGAATTTGATAGAACGTATTTAGGAAAGAAAACGCAGACTCAACCCCCATTATCTTTCAAAGCACGGACATACAAAAGAGAAAGTGACGGCTGATGTACATCAACAGTGTTAGTTAACCCAAGTAAATGAAAACGCTGCCAGTTAGAATGCTACACGGTTATAGCACATGACATCATTATACAGCCGTTCATATACATCAACATTTGAAATTGCACTAAACTGTATATCATTTTGGTACAAATAATTTTTTTTTTTTTTTAAATAAGCCAGCCCAAAAAAATTAAAAATAAAAAAAAACTCAAAAAAGATTTAAAAAGGCAATTTATGGCACTTGGCTACTTCAAATAATGTGCAATGTCTAATGTGAAAGGGAAGCTAAACTTATTAAGGGATAAATGGTTTCATAGCTACTGGTTGTATGGAGCTCAAACCGCTACATGGGGGGTTGGGTGAGTTAGTGTCTGCTACATCGTGGCTGTCTGCACAACCCTTACTGGGCCACAGACGTCATACTATGGGCTACAATAGGAAGGGACCGGTAGGACTGGATCAAATCAAACCCGCTTATGGATTCATAGGGAATCATCAAAATAGTTACCGACGAGGTCAACATTAGTAAGCTTTTCATTAGCAGCCCGAGCAGCGGATTCCTGGGTTTTTATGGCGTTTAAAAATAAGCTAAATAGAGTTATGGTACATATAAAGTTACAACACTGTCAACCATAGAGACATGCAACCAGTCACATCCTTTATTTGACAAAATAGTCCAGCAGGTATGTAAATGACAACTTATATATGTATTGAATACTAGTGTTGCACATGTTTTTATGTATGGTGTCGACCAGACTGGGGGGGGGGGGCTGGCCATAATTAAAACCAAAACAAATCCTTATGAACCTCGAGGAATCACTTTCCACATACCAAAACTGTCTGCCAAGTCTGGTTGAAACGTAACCAAGATCTATTAGCAGTCTGCGGGGGGGGGGGGGGGGGGAAGGAGGGGGCGCCAAGATAGCTGTACAATAATAAAAAACAACAACGACAACAGCCTTGTGCCCTGGACATCAAGGCAGAGATTTTTGGCCCAGACCGGCCCACCATAATCGGTCAGACACCTACCAGTACACCATCCTTGCAGTCCCCTTAAATATGCGTACCTACTGTACTATTCCCCCAAACCACTACACAGCTGGGTAGTAAGTGCCATGGACAAGTGGACCAGTGTACTCACTCGCTCTTGGCTGAATCTTGTTTTGGGTGGTGATGTAAAAACACCTGCATCATAGCAGGCTCAGGATGGGCAAAGTAGTCTATAGCCTGTTCATCCCTGTCTCTCTCCTCCACAACCTGGCTTGACTAGACATAAGGAGAGCGAGAGATGATTACAATTACTGGTACATTCAGGTCCAGAATTGTTGGAATTCCTTGACAAAGATGTGCAAAAAGCTGTAAAATTTAAGCAATACCATACTGGTAATGAGCAAATAGTTGTTTATTCAATTAATGCATGGAGCTGTTCCATCTTATTTCATTTGATACTAACTACTCAGTTCATACAGATTTCAAGTATCCAAATATCAATGATGAATATTGCATAAGGTTTACACAGTTAATAGATCACATTTTTGTTTTATATTCATGTTCAGAGAGGAGTAATAGTTAGATCTTTGTATGTGTGATTTATATGGCAATTAAATCAATGGTGTGCTTGTTTGTTTGGGGAGTTTGACCTACAGTTAATGTGCCTACCACGTGAAGGTGCATGCTCAATGGACAGCACAAAAACTATTTGTGTAGGTGGAGACTAGAGCTTCCACAGATAGTAATAAGTTATAAGAGTAAGTAATCCATACCTTATATATCCTAATAGTTACTGTATTACCATACTTGGCTGAAAATAAACGTTGCTGCCTGCTAATACATAAGTTTAAGTAGGCATACATTTTAGCAGTTGAGCAAAATTAGCAGTTGAGTAGGCTATAATGTGCTGTGTTTTTATGTCTTCCATCGAGGACCACCTTGGAAATAAGTGTTTTAATGAATGCTTTTAGGTGATATCCTCAGGAATACAAATTGGTCAAGATAATTTGTTTTTATGATGTGTTTTTAATCTCCAAATAAATCTAATCAAATCAAAAAAGCTGTTTTTGCAGTTGAGCTACAGGTGTTTCAGCCTTTTCATGCATCTTTATCAAGGGAACCCTTATCCTAATGATTTAAAAAATAATATTATGATGATACGATATGGACCTAGTAGTTGGGTCATCTGTGGTACTTCGTTTCTCAATGGATTTGTCATCTAGGGGGGTTAATAAACAAATTTAGCCAGGGTGTATAGAATTTAGCCAGCCCCCTCTCAGTCATGTACCAGCCCCCTCTCAGTCATGTACCAGCCCCCTCTCAGTCATGTACCACAGCCCCATCTCAGTCATGTACCACAGCCCCATCTCAGTCATGTACCACAGCCCCCTCTCAGTCATGTACCAGCCCCCTCTCAGTCATGTACCAGCCCCCTCTCAGTCATGTACCAGCCTCCTCTCAGTCATGTATACCAGCCCCCTCTCAGTCCTGTATACCAGCCCCCTCTCAGTCCTGTATACCAGCCCCCTCTCAGTCATGTACCAGCCCCCTCTCAGTCATGTACCACAGCCCCATCTCAGTCATGTACCACAGCCCCATCTCAGTCATGTACCACAGCCCCCTCTCAGTCATGTGCCAGCCCCCTCTCAGTCATGTACCAGCCCCCCTCTCAGTCATGTATACCAGCCCCCCGCTCAGTCATGTACCAGCCCCCTCTCAGTCATGTACCAGCCCCCTCTCAGTCATGTACCAGCCTCCTCTCAGGTTTGACCTACAATGATGCACAATACATGGTACCAGTCCCGTCTCAGTCATGTACCAGCCCCCTCTCAGTCATGTACCAGCCAGCCCCCTCTCAGTCATGTACCAGCCCCCTCTCAGTCATGTATACCAGCCCCCTCTCAGTCATCTACCAGCCCCCTCTCAGTCATGTACCACAAACATTTCTGGGAGCCATATGCTGTCACCAGAAGAGCCATATATGGCTCGCGAGCCATAGGTTCCCGACCCCTGGTCTACTCTATTGTATCGAAAGCTGCACTGAGGTCTAAGAGCATAAGGACAGCACAGTCCCGGTTGTCGGTAGTGAGGAGCAGGTCATTGGTGACCTTAAGCAGGGCAGATTCTGTGCTGTGGTTGGCTCTGAAACCTGACTGAAATGTGTCCAGGATGTTATTCAAGTGCAGGTAGGGAGACAGCTGAGAGAGAATAGCCTTTTCAAGGACCTTTGATAGGAATGGGAGCTTGGAGATTGGCCTGTAATTATTGAGCTGGGTGGAGTCTAGGTTGGGTTTTTTCAGAAGGGGCTGGACCACTGCATGTTTGAAGCAGGTTGGAACGGTACCAGTGACTAGGGAGGTGTTTATGATAGAGAGGATGCTGGGGCCAGTTGTGGGAAATACTTCTTTGAGAAGAACAGAGGGAACTATGTCAAGGGGGGAGGTGGTTGGTTTCATGGCTGAGACTATATCTGTGAGAGTAGAGAGGGTGATGGGTTGAAAACAGGCCAGGGTGGATGAACAGGGCGGCGAGACATCTAAGCTACGTGTAGGTGGTGTGATGTTGTTTCTGATTACCTCAACTTTGTTTATGAAGAATTTTAAGAATTCCTCACATTTGGTTGGAGAGACATCCAGGCTAGTTCTAGGGGGGGGGGGGGCGAAAGAGTTAATGGTGGCAAAGAGGGTCCTGGGGTTTTGAGAGTTACGGATGAGGTCTGAGAATGTTGTACAACTAACATATTTTACCATAAGTTTAATGGTTCAATTTACTTTTCTTGTATTTTTCTCAGGACCTCCTCTCTCCTTACAGGATCTCCATTTAGTTTCTCCCTGTATTCCCTTGTTATATATCGTGTAGCTCCGCTCTGCGTCATACTGTAATACTCTTCCATATCAGTATTAGCACTGAATACATTTTCACATGCACCTTTACACACCTCATCTGCCTGGCCACACCCCCATCCGCTCCTCTACATAAGCAGGGGTGTGGCCATACTAACAGCTCCTTCCTTTTTTTCACCACGGCAAGTGTCTGTATACACCACTTTGAGACTAGTGAAATGTTGAAGAGGAGCTACGATGAAGGAGCTGCGTTGACATTATATCTTTATTTTCTCTCTCACTATTTTCGAGGAAATACAGCGATAATGTCTTTGCCACCGGGGTGTCTAGAAGATGATGATCATTCTGACCTCCACCGGCATTTTCGTATTAGGGGCTCGCGTCGCTGGCCTAATCCCCACCTGCATTCCTCCAGCTCTGCAGTTGGACAGGTATTACCTCCGCTCTGCAGTTGTACTTTGCTTGAGAGGCGCGCGGCTGTTGTGAGGGCTAGCTGCCTCTCCGGGTGGGTGATGGTTTTGATATGCAAGCGCCAGTTGTGTTGCTATGGGGGGAATGGCTACACAACTTACGAAAGCCGGCTCCAGGCTGGTACCCTTTTTTGCTGCCTATTAGCGGCGTGGAGAGGGTTCTGGTTTGACTTCTTTTCCTCTTCTCTCTTCGGATGAGGAGAGGGACAGACGGCGGCTGTCTGAAGTGTTGGCCTATATTGTTGTACAGTTTCGGTAATAGCTGCTTAGCTTGCGTCCTAGCTGGGTTGAGCTACCTGTTAGCCAGTTAGCTGTTAGCTACGACGCTAGCTCTGTACGCTCGCTCGGCTGGGAACGTTAGCCTGATGCTACCAGTTAGCCTGGAGTTAGCCGTTAGCTTATGCTACACCATTGAACATTAGCGGTGAGAATAGCAGGCCATAGCACTCTGACTACGACATCATCTTTGACAGAGGATGTAGTCGGCCCTGCACCATGATCGGCTGTTGGAGGGGGGCGTCTTAGCTTCTTTTGCCCCACCAGCGAGGACCTTCGTCAACGTGGAGACCAGTGGTGCGGTCCTCTCAGCCTGCGTTCATTGGTGCAGGTAAGGGTCCATTGGACACTTCCCCCCTCTTCCTTCCTTCCCTTCTGAATGTTTTGTAATAACAATGTTTTTTCCAAAACGTATGTTGCTTCACTACATTTAGGGATGCAACATGTGTTGTGTGTGAATTGTCTTGATCGCTGGTATAGCTTTCTCTCTACCTAGAAAACGTGAGTAAAGATGAACTGGTTTTGTTGTATGATGAGAAGTTGTGTGTTCATGTAACGTTAGGCAACGTAGTTGAGCTCACAACTGGCTGGGTTAAAAACCCTGCAAAGCTATGCATAGTGGCATGTGATTGAGGGGTGAGTCCCTCTCTCAGCTTGTGATGACAATAAACAGGTGGCGTGTTTCACATATTAACAGGGCTGTACCTGTTCAAACGAGTCGTATCAGGGGTAAGGTGGTGAGGGGTGGTTTTTTCCCCCGGTTTTCCCCTGGGCCCCCCCCCCCCCCCCCCCTCCCCTCAAACATGATTTTATTTACAATATATTGTTTCACTATGTTTGTGGGGATACGGTGTAACCCCTCAGCTTCTGCTGGGGTTGTGCTCCTGCTTAGAGAGGCAATTTCTTTTCTGAAGATTGTTTGGTCGCTGTCATGTGGACTTAGCAAGGCCTGTGGCCAGTACTTAATCGAGGACTTGTGTCTTCTCTCGTTGTGAAAAACGGCGTTCCTCTTACGGTAGTGAGAGTGTACTTTTGCCTTTTTTGTTGTGATGGAGGGTTGTGTGTCGTTAAGATCCACAACTGGGTTAGGTGTTGGCCTACAGAAGTTACATGTGTAAGCTCTTGTACCAGGGCCCTTAAAGGGGCCCTCTCTTGGTCTGTGTTTTTCTTCCTTTAGGAAAAGGTGTAAAAACTCAGGTGGCAGGTTCGCACATGAGTCTATGTGAAGCTGTTAACGCTTCATGTAGCACGCTATGACTGGTGTCATGGCTCTGCTTTGTCATTGCATCGTATCAGGGGTGAGGGGTCATGAGGGGTGAACTGGTAAAACCTCCCTCCCCTTTTTCTGATTGGTCAGGGGGTTGAACCTCCTGTCCTTCAGGCTTTCTGTCACGTTGCTGGATCAGCGCGTCACAGGGTAGGGAGGGGGGGAGGGAGTTTCCTGGTCCCACGCCATATTGGGCGGTGGGCCACGGCATTCCCCCCGCCATAGAGTACGTCACTGGGCGCGTTTCTATTGGTTGTGAGACTTTCGTGAGTTATTTTCAGGCTCCATGTTGTGGACCTCTGTTACAGGGAGTTTCAGAGCCTCCTCCTCAGGGAGTTTCAGAGCCTCCTCTGTGAGTTTCAGAACCTCCCTCTCAGTGAGGGAGCCTCCTCAAAGTTTCAGAGCCTCCTCCTCAGATTGTCAAGGTGAGTAGAACTTAAAAAGAAGTTCTGCTCTGTTGTATGTGTATTGAGCTTGGTAGGTGATGCAATGCAGTAGAGACGATTTGTTCTTCTGCTCTGCTCCCTACTAGTAGTGTGTATATTGGGTCAGAGCCTCCTCCTCAGGGAGTTTCAGAGCCTCCTCGGTGAGTTTAGAGCCTCCCTCTCAGTGGGGGAGCCTCCTCAGAGTTTCAGAGCCTCCTCCTCAGTCCTAGTCCATTGTTACATAGCTCAATGTTGCATATGTCTTTTCAATTTATTGCTCATGTGGGAAGTCTCTCTGGGGGTTCCCCGTCCCCTCTTTTATGGAGCAGGTTGACGGGGTGTTGTTTAGGGAGTTCCCTGACTCCTCGCCTGTAATGGTCGGTTGATTCATGGGATTCCCCCCGCCATAGGGTACTGTACGTCGCTCCCCGTCCCCTCTTTTATGGAGCAGGTTGACAGGGTGTTGTTTTCCCTCAGCCGTGTCGTATGGGACCCATGTCCATATTTTTTTCTGTGAAAAAAGCGGCTTCTTGTCGTTCTCCCAGGCGGCTTGGAGGAACGGTATCTGGGTTCTTGTTAGAATGTCCATTGATATGTTTTGGGTCTCGACGTGTACATAGTGCTGGCCCTGGGTGCTTCTGATAGGAACCATGCATGGGCTTGCGCGCCTTGGTTGCTCATCATTGAAACTGCGTTTTTATGGGGCAACTGGGATGGAGTTTGTCTCTTCCGAGCGCCAGTGTACTAGGCTTGTCTCGACGAATTCTCGTTCATCTCTGGGGGATGTTAACAGAATAGATCAAAGCATTGGTAGAGGGGTCTCACTCCCTCGGGGTGGGCCACCGGGCGCGGTACGAAGGGGACCGTCTGGGTGGCGCCCTCTATAATGTTTTGGATCGACACGCGTACCTACCCCCCTCCTGGGACTGGGGATGGCGTTGTGATTAGGGCACGGGACTGATTCTGGTCGCGCCGGACCAGGTCAGTTAACCCGTTGTCCGCCGGGGCGCAGATCTGCTGTTCTGGTACCCTGAGGGACTTGTGCTTTTTTCGGGGGGAAAAATGCTGGGTCGGCCCGGGGGTTGCAGGGTTTGATGTTATTGAGATGTTCGTGGTTACTACGTGTTATCCCTCACTGTTGCTTGGTCCATGTTGTGTTGTACCTTGCGCCGTGCTGAAGGAGCCTGGTCCTTCTCCATTCTTTTTTGCCCCTCTCTTCTCCTGCTTAGGCGGGGCTGGGAGGGGGCTGTTGAGGTGGTTCTTGTAGAACTCCTCTGGCATCCCTGTGTACGTCCCGGTCCGCCGGGCCCGGGTTCCAAATTGTTTTCGTCGACCTGTTGGCCTGGGTTAACCCCTTCTTGAAAACTGAAACACTTGTACTGCGGTATAGCCAGTGTATACCCGCAGTTGTGTTTTGGAGTTTTTTCTTGGGGGGTTATAGGAACAACTGCCTCATGTTAGAACCAAGGGGGTGGTTGGTTCCCTGGTGTGTTGGTAGCGGAGTCAACTCTCGGGGTAGGCCGGGTTTGGCCCGTCTACCTGTGAGTGTGCCCCCGCACCTTTCATGACATCTGCCAATCATGTCAGCCTTCTCTGCCTTGGCCCCTCTAGAGAGTCGAGTTTTTTTTTGTGGAGGCTGCGACATGGTGAACAGCATGCCAGCATACGCCCCTTCCGCCGGGGTGCTGTTTTCAGCAGACCCCTTTAGCGCCTGTCTAGTCCGCAGTGCTCCAGGCTCAGGTCGAGTGGCCTGTTGCCTGGATTGAGGGATCGACCTCTTTTGGGGGTTGTCTCCCCGGTGTGCTGCCTGGTCCTGCTGTGGTTGTAGCCTCTTGAGTGCTTCGGGGCGGCGTGCTGTAGGGGGGAAGGGCCTGCTCTTGGATGGGCCCTGTCCATATACGCTGGCGATGTGGGGGGTGGTGTCACTAGTGACCGCCTGGTGGGGTCTCGATGCTGTGGCGTCGTTGGCCTCTCCAGGCCCCCTTTTCCGGGGGGGTCCAGTCCCTTCCTGGGTCTGGGTCCTCCTTCGCGCTCCGCTGCTATGGCCTTGCCACAGGGTTGGGCTTTTGCTCTTGACCCCGTGATGTTAGGGGTTGTAACGGGGGTTTTGTTCCTTTCCGTTCGTTCCCTAGTGGCATGTGGTTTGCGCATTTGTGTAGTCGTGGGTAGGTCCCACGGTCTGCTCACCCTGTGCATTTGAGTTGCTAATCTCCTCTTCGCACAGTCGGATCCGATACCCTCCCGTCCTCCATTAGGGGGGTCCGGGGGCTCGGGTCCTCCCCGGGTCTGGTGGTTGTGGGTGACCTTTTTTTGTCGAGCTCTCGCTCTGCTTAGCTCCTGTATTACAGTATGACGCAGAGCGGAGCTACACGATATATAACGTACGGTTATGTCTATAACCATAGTTATATGAGTGTAGTGACGCTCTGCGTCGGACTCACTGAGGACCCCGTGGTCTTGCCTTTGTGGTGAAAGACTTGGGAAGGAGCTGTTAGTATGGCCACACCCCTGCTTATGTAGAGGAGCAGATGGGGGTGTGGCCAGGCAGATGAGGTGTGTAAAGGTGCATGTGAAAATGTATTCAGTGCTAATACTGATATGGAAGAGTATTACAGTATGACGCAGAGTGTCACTACACTCATATAACTATGGTTATAGACATAACCGTACGTTCTGTCTACTCACCATCCCTCTACTGAAATCAGTCTCAAACAAAAAAAATCAAGTCAAAGGGAATCATTCTTTTCAACTACAACATCTTGTAGATAAACATGGATTTAGTTTGAGAAATGGGTTAGTAGGGAAGTAGGGATACAAGTAGATATACCTTGGAAAAACTGCTTATAATACAGTGACAAAAAAGTGTTAAAATGAGAAAATATTCATTAAACTTAAGTATTAGTTATATTGAGCCGGTTCCGGGTCGAGGATGGAGTAGTCGCTCATGGCCATGATGTGACTCCCGTATTTTTACATTTAGTCCTAAAAGCCTCTTTTTATATTTTCAACTTGGTTAAACCTTTTTGTATATACCCCCTTTATGTTTCTACCTATTTATTTTGGCTGCAAGAACCACAATGGCGACGAGACAACTGAGAAATGAATCCAAGAAGGACGACGCTCCCGCTGATATAACCGCCATTGCTGGGCTAATTGAAGAGCTAAGGCAATCCCTAACCAACGAAATCAGAGCGTCCGCTGCCTCGCTCGAATCCAAACTCGACAGCCTCTGGACGTCGGTTAATGACCATGCCGAGCGTCTGACCTCCGTGGAAGACGGCTTGAATACTTGGACTGGCAGGGTGGACGAGCTAGAGGCTAGGTGTATGGCGCTAGAAGAGAACAATGACAAGCTAAGGTCTAAGCTAACTAACGTTGAGTCCCGGAGTCGCCGGTCTAATATCCGCATATTGGGATTGGATGAGTCCGTTCATAGCGACTGGCCCAGCGACTTTTTTGCAGAGGTACTGGTTGAAATTCTGGGGAAGGAGGTCCTCCCTACGCCACCCGAACTGGACCGGTGTCACAGGCCAAGCCAGCACCCGGTTCCAGGCCTAGAGCGGTTATTGCTCGCCTACATCACTATCGAATAAAAGAGAGGATTATCTTGGAGGCACGGAAGAGGAGGGGAACGCTGGAATACAGAGGGAAACCAGTCCTAATCTTTGAAGATTACTGTTCTGAAGTCGTGGAGCAGCGTTCCCGCTACAAAGACGTCATGGCCCCCCTCTACAAGCTAGGACTCAAGCCGTCTCTTCAATTCCCTGCGAGACTTATCATCACAACCGGAGACGGTGCGAGAAAACATCTTTCATCGCCTGAGGACGCTGTGGACTTCTTGAAGACCCGGCGTAAAGGGGCCCCGATACCGGCCGCACCAGTACCAAACGCGGTAGTAGCCTGATTTTGGGCAGATAGCACTTCGCTATGGCTAACGCGCCGAGCGTCATATCACTCTATATTTCTTTGTTCTTTTTTTTTTATACACTTTTTCTCCCATTTTTTTTATTTTTCTCCCTTCCCAATTTCGTATCGTCCAATTCAACCCACCCCTGTCTCGAACGCTGTTTCTTGCCTCCACTTGCCTTGCCACTTTATTTTTTTTGGTTTGTTTTTTACATCCACGGGGAAATAAGCGCTAGCTTTGTTTAAATGACCTAGGACTTCTATGCGTGTCACTTACGCCTCGTCACGACTTGGCTTAATGCCTCCGTGATGCAATTATAATTTTTTTTCTTAGTCTGTGTACATATTTTTTCTGACTGGGGTCTCATGGATCCATCATCCACGCTCTCCCAGCTACATTCTGCTAGCCACACACATGGCAAATGGTCGCGCTTGCGGCCAGAGGCGTCATCATCTGCTATTGACCTGCTAGGCTGCTAAAATGTCAGACGAACTTTTGCACAGCGCCCTCTTCTGACATGGCGGTCTAATTGCGCTATGACAAGGCAGCAAGCTACTATACTCTGTGTGATTTTTTTTGTGGCAAGCAGCCACTGAGAGAGTAATCTACTTATGGTAGGTTTGAGGGTTTTAGGCCCTATGGTGAGTCCCTGTGTTGTTGGGGAAAGGCCCACCTTTATATGTTTTTTATGTATGTTTTATGTATGGCTCAGGACACATGTCTACTACTGAAAATATTTGTTTTATGTATGGCTCTAGGTACATATGCTTAGTGGTTAAAATAGGTGAACTTGGTGTGCCCACAGGCCTTTTTAGGTCTGCCCTGTCTACACACCCCTTAATATTCTATGGCTATGGCTAACTCTGAGAGCTTTAAGCTCTGCTCCTGGAATGTCCGAGGTCTTCAGAAACTAGCGAAAAGGAAGGCGATTCTGACCTTTTTAAAGAGGGAGAATGTTTCTATTGCTTTATTACAAGAAACCCATATGGGACCCAACGACGCCGCTAAACTCCAAAAGAGTTGGGTAGGACAGGTCTTCGCCACAAACTATTCTACATTTAGTAGGGGAGTGGCCATACTGATCAATAGAAATCTCCCCTTTAGACTCATAACTTCCTCTTTAGATAGCCAAGGTCGCTATGTGATTATCAAAGGGGTTCTTACGGGTAAAAAAATTACATTTATGAATGTATACTGTCCCCCAGGCTACTCCCCTGACTTTGTATCCAAAGTATTTACTGAATTTAATGGCCTGGCCTCTGAGAATGCTTTTGTGGGCGGAGACTTTAACTGTCACCTTATACCGTCTCTTGACAAACTCCCACCCAGTTCGGCTCCCCCCTCTAGGCAAGCAAAAATGCTCTCCTCCCTATGTACAGACATTGGATTCTCAGATGTCTGGAGAACCCTTTGCCCATCCGAACTGAAGTTCACCTTTTTTAGCGGCCCACATAAGAGCAACAGTAGAATAGACTATTTCTTCATCCCTTCCTCTAAGCTTTTTCTGGTATCGTCCTGCACAATCTGAAGTATTGTTTTATCGGACCACGCCCCTATATATCTGGTCTACTCCTTGTCAGAAGAGAGGGCACTGTCGAGACGTTGGCATCTTAACCCATACCTCCTCAAGGATGATAGGTTTGTCTCCTATTTCAAATCGGAATTAAAAATGTTCTACTCAATTAACTCACATTCTACGGATAACCCGTCTCTGCTCTGGGAAACATCCAAGGTCTTTTCTCGCGGACTGATTATGTCTTAGGTATCATCCAAGAAACGCAAGAAAAATGAACAATGCAAACTTCTTGAATCCAAACTAGCCGACCTTGAGAACCAACATGTTTCAAACCCAGCCCCGGCTGTGCTTATAGAGCTTACGGCCACCAGAACTGTGTTAAACACTCTTCTGATCCAGGACGCCGAATACTCTCTTAAATTTGCCAGACAGAGAATGTATGAAAACGGTGACAAGGCTGGCAGGTGCCTAGCTAACTTGGCAAAAAAGAGGGCTGACACCCAAGTAATAGCCTCAATCTCGGACTCAAACGGGGTCAGGTTCTTTGACACCAAAACTATTAATAAAGAGTTTGCCTCTTTCTATGCCCAACTCTATAGGACTGAACTGGTGCTCTCTCTGACATGCAAGCTTTTTTCGCTGACTTGCACCTCCCTAAGGTATCGAAAGATCAGAACTTGCTCCTTAACGCCCCAATTACGAAGGAAGAAGCTCTGTGCGCCCTTAAGGGTATGCCATCTGGTAAGGCTCCGGGCCCGGACGGTTTCGGATGCGAATTCTATAAGGAATTCGGTCATATTCTCTTCGATCCCCTCCGGGCAATGTTTAATCATTCCTCTGAGGTTGGGATATTACCCCAGTCCCTACGGGAGGCTAATATTTGCCTTCTCCTTAAAAAGGGTAAATGCCCTGAAAAGTGCGCCTCCTATAGGCCTATAGCCCTACTTAATTCGGATAAAAAATTGCTCTCCAAGATCCTGTCCATGCACCTAGAAAAAGTGCTCCCTTTCATTATTAACGAAGATCAGACTGGTTTTATTAAGGGTAGGAACTCTACCGACAACATGAGACGGCTCCTTAATATCATATCAGACCTACTCCTATCCATGCTCCGGGAGGGTCATCAAAGAGAAGTCGCCTATTCTCAGTCCTTGCCCCACAATGGTGGAATGAACTACCCACCCCAGTTAGGACAGCCGAATCACGTCCAATCTTTCGCCGTCGACTAAAGACGCACTTCTTCAACCATTATCTGAATAAAAAAATAAAAAAATATCTAACCTTAACTAACCGTACTGTCATGCACTTGTCCTAATAAACTAACCTACACTGTAGCACTCAACACTTTGATGAACATTGTTGCTCAGCTGATAGAGTTGTGCCCTTCCTGATGGCTTGTCGTACAGAACTTGTAAGTCGCTTTGGATAAAAGCGTCAGCTAAATGACTAAATGTAAATGTAAATGTAATATCATCCAAATGACTCGTGAGATAGACCACCCCGCAGTGGTTCTATCTCTCGACGCGGAGAAGGCATTCGACCGTGTAGAATGGCCATATTTGTTTCTAACTCTCGCTGAATTTGGCCTAGGAAACACTTTTATTGACTGGGTCAAGGTTCTTTACAACTCACGGATGACGGCGGTTCTGACTAACAGGCTTACGTCTAACAACTTTCCTCTACAACGGGGGAACCCCCAGGGTCCCCCGTTGCCCTTTACTGTTTGACATGGCCATAGAACCACTCGCTCAGGCCATAAGGCAGTCAGCCACAATCTCAGGTATTAGGGTGGGCGAGAGGGAGCACAAAATCACTCTTTATGCGGACGACGTACTGATCTTTATATCTAAACCTGACTCTTCCATTCCATGTCTAACCCGCATGATTTCCACATTTGGAACATTCTCGGGGTATAAAATTAACTTTTCCAAATCCGAAGCAATGCCACTTGGGACACTTAAATCCATCCCGATCCTGCCCGAGCCCTTCCCATTTCGCTGGTCGCCCTCCGGCTTTGTTTACTTAGAAGTATTTGTGACACCCACCTATGATACATTGTTTAAGGCCAACTTTCCCCGCCTTTTAAACACCATAAGGGCAGACTTAGTTAGATGGGCCCCTTTACTAATCTCCTGGCTGGGTAGGATAGCCCTCGTCAAAATGAACGTACTCCCCAGACTATTATACCCTCTCCAAATGATTCCAGTGCTGCTGACAAACAAGGTTATCAAGGTGCTAGAAGGCTGGCTAAGCTCATTCATTTGGAATGGGAAGAAACCGTGTCTGAAAATGGCCAAATTACAGATGGATGGTGAAGATGGGGGTCTAGACCTACCTAATATAAGACATTACCAACTAGCAGCACACCTTAGGGTACTTGTCGGTTGGTTCAGATCAGACCCACTATCAATCTGGCTAGACATTGAATCCTCACAATCTAAGTCCCCCCTGTGGAACCTACTATTTATCAAAGACTTTAAGTCTGTTAGGAAAATATGCTCTAACCCCATCACACTATGCTCCGTCAAGGCCTGGAAGACTGTCCGTAAACTGACCTCTCCTCTTACCCCGATCGTAGGCAATCCTGACTTTAAGCCAGACCAAATTGGCGGCGGCTTCAAGACCTGGGCCCTCATTCATTAACGTGTCTTACGCACAGATTTGTGCTTACCCTGTGCGTACGATCATTTCTAAGCAAAGAGTGGGATTCATCAATTTCAACTTGAACTTGACTTTGTGCTTATGTCTACGCACAGCTCTGAGCACACTTAGCTGATGCCCAGTGGTAGAATATATTATTACAACAAGGAAATGAGCTTCTGTGCATTAGTTTCAACACTGGCGGAGCGCAGTCAGTCAGTAGCCTACACCCCGTATATTCCGATAACGCTATATAAACCATGCTGCATTCATTCTGAGAGAAAGATCTATTATTCCAAATGCTATTTATAGGGTTTTGACCATAATTACACTACTGTTGCTATTTTACAATGAACTATAATGAATTACGGTTTATACAGAACTTCTGTATGAACCGTAATTCATTATAGTTCATTGTAAAATAGCAACTGTAACTGAGGGGTACAATTCCCTGACTGTATTGAATAAGTATGGTATCATTAAACCACTACTGCGTTATGTACATTACTACTGGCCATACAGTACACAGGTATATGTGATGAACACCCCCACAATAACACGGCTTAACAAGAAATACTGTTTAGAATAATATTTATTAGAAGAGCACCAAAATTATCTTACATTATTTATTAAGATTGAGAGTTGCGCTTGTAAGGCGAAGAATGTGCATGAATAGGTCAAGAGCGTAAGTCCATGAGCATATTACGCAGGGGGTAATTAATACCACCTGTAACATAAGAATTATATATGGTACACTAGTAGGTCAGCTGGAGATACTAAGGGGGTTCCCTCCGGTTGTAAGCCAGCAGGGGGGAGGAATGTTCGAATGCAAAAGTCTGGATCAACAGGGAATCAATAAGCTCCAGCTACGGGAGGCGGTACATTACTCCCTTGATCGGCAGACGAAAGCAGCAGCTATAATCCAAGTATGCGCGACAGCATAGGTGAAAGCCAGCCAGCCTCTCCTAGAGACGGGCTCGAGTGATGCTCCTCACGGGTAAATCCCACACAGCAGCGGGGTAGACGGTTCTCTGATCCAGCAGCCACGGTACCAAAGCAATAATCCAGCCGGAAAAGGCTCTGCATTCACCGGTGTAGATTCTCCGGTGCACGGTACTTCACATTAACTAGGTCGAACTTGACGTTATTTCACTAAGCTATGACACTTTTACTATCCTATTCGCACGCGGTTATAAGTGCTCTATTTAGACGCAAAGTTGCTCACTTCACTTGGTCGTTGACTCGTGATGAAGGCTTTACTAGTAAGGAACGAACGATACGTTGAACGAACGTTTTAGGATAAGACAAGACTACTGCTGTATCCACCTGCAACGTATTTATACGTACGGTGAATAATCTAGTGCCAACCTCATTTCTGTCTCGTATTCCTGCGCAAAACTGGGCATGTTGAGACAAGCCTTGGCGGTGGCTTTGAACTCTGCATTGGGGGTATGGCCGTGGCGCCTAGGGGATCGCTTCCAATAGGAGAACGAATATTATGGTCTGTCCTGTACCAGGTAAAGGGATATTCCGTGTATATGTACAAAGAATATACAAGGGATATCAAACGATATACAAATAGTATACATGGGATCTCAAGCAATAAATATATATATTCGGTTTAATCTGACCCTTTGTAACAGCAACAGTAGTGTAATTATGGTCAAAACCCTATAAATAGCATTTGGAATAATAGATCTTTCTCTCAGAATGAATGCAGCATGGTTTATATAGCGTTATCGGAATATACGGGGTGTAGGCTACTGACTGACTGCGCTCCGCGTATCTCAACTCGTTATTATTTTGCGCACAGACCGCAGAAACACGGGAACGTTTTGATTATATTTAAAAGGCTTTACGTTAAACGAAACAAGTGGAGTTTCGAAGCTGTAAGCAGAGTCATATGAACACCCACGATATAGTGTTCTTCCCCCTTTTTACTGCATAAGAAAGAATAGAAAACGCATTGCAATGACACCAGATAGTGGACAGACTATGTATATGATGGGATTCAAGTTCGCGTTTTTGTTGATCATAGGCATGCTGTCAGAGTATGATATCTTAATCAAACATTCTAGAACATTTGTCGTCACAGATCATGTCCTAATAGAACATAGGCTATGGCATGGTCCATCGTGATATTGTGTGGACTGTTATTATTACTGTACCGGTACCACCCATTGTGACAACAGCCTTGTGAGTCCCGCACACAAACATGATGGAATTCAAGTTCATGTATTGAAAGGCAGGCTACATCATACATGCAGTGAGATTCATTGTTCTTGTATATGCTCTCGTATTATTGTTTATATAGGCTACCCAATACTGACATCAAAATAGATTGTAGTATGCCTCTAGAAATCATATGCAGCAGGTAGAAAATTGACGGAAGATCCATCGCGATTTGGAATAAAATTGAGGAGAACTTTAATCCCTGGGTATTAATCAAACAACACAGGAAAAGGCAGTCATATTCCAGCGCGGTCTTTATTAGTGTTTGCGATGCCCAGGCAGCAATGGTTAATAGATATCATATCCGACATCACCGTTCTCATAACACGCTTCCCTCGGCTTAGTCCATTTTTCCACATTTCATGGGGGTATACCATTACCGTATATGGTTAATCGGGGCGGTTCTGGTATGCAAATACTTAAAACAGTGCACGAGCTCAAACGTAGGATCAAAGTCATATTCATCATGACAGGTGTGCGTAGAACCTGCGTACGCACGTGTGGTGAATCCCGATTTTCCTGTGCGTACACTGATTCTACATTCTGTGCTTACGTGTGGAAATAGAACATGTTCTACGTCCACGTTGATGAATGAGGGCCCACCTGGCATACGCAGGGTGTTACAAAGGGTCAGATTAAACCGAATATATATATTTATTGCTTGAGATATATTGTATAATATTTGTATATCGTCTGATATCCCTTGTATATTCTTTGTACATATACACAGAATATCCCTTTACCTAGTACAGGCCAGACCATAATATTCGTTCTCCTATTGGACAGCGACCCCCTAGGCGCCACGGCCATACCCCCAATGCCGAGTTCAAAGCCACCGCCAAGGCTTGTCTCAACATGCCCAGTTTTGCGCAGTAATACGAGACAGAAATAAGGTTGGCACTAGATTATTCACCTTACGTATAAATACGTTGCAGGTGGATACAGCAGTAGTCCAGTTAAGTTACCCTCAAACGTTAAAGCCTTTACCACGAGTCAACGACCAAGTGAAGTGAGCAACTTTGCGTCTAAATAGAGCACTTAGAACCGCGTGCGAATAGGATAGTAAAAGTGTCAGAGCTTAGTGAAATAACGTCAAGTTCGACCTAGTTAATGTGAAGTACCGTGCACAGGAGAATCTACACCGGTGAATGCAGAGCCTTTTCCGGCTGGATTATATTGCTTTTGGTACCGTGGCTGTTGGAGCAGAGAATCGTCTACACCCACTACCGTGTGGGATTTACCCTGTGAGGAGCACCGTCGAGCCCGCCTCTAGGACTCTGAGGCTGGCTAGCTTTCCTCCATGCGGCACCGCATACTTGGATTATAGCTGCTGCTTTTTGTCTGCCGATCAAGGGGAGTATATGTACCGCCTCCCGTAGCTGGAGCTTATTGATTCCTCGTTGATCCAGACTTTTGCTCCCGAACATTCCTCTCCCCTGCTGGCTTACAACCGGAGGGAACCCCCCCCCCTAGTATCTCCAGCTGACCTACGAGTGTACCTTATATAATTCTTATGCTACAGGTGGTATTAATTATCCCCTTCGTAATATGCTCATGGACTTACGCTCTTGACCTATTCATGCACATTCTTCGCCTTACAAGCGCAACTCTCAATCTTAATAAATGTAAGATAATCTTGGTGCTCTTCTAATAAATATTATTATAAACAGTACTTTCTTGTTAAGCCGTGTTATTGTGGGGGTGTTCATCACATATACCTGTGTACTGTATGGCCAGTAGTAATGTACATAACTCAGTAGTGGTTTAATGATACCATACTTATCAATACAGTCAGGGAATTGTACCCCTCAGTTACAATTGGTCCTTCGAGCCGGATGGTAATTAGCGTAATATTAATATAATATTAATATTGACATGGCCAGCGGTGAACACTCCACAAACGGCTCTCCTAAGCTAGAACGCCCGACGCGCAGACGGCAGCCACCTCCTTACCTAGAGGACTACGCTGCCAGTCTACTACCTAGCTTTATACAGACGTTAAAGGCGGATAAAATAAATAAAGCGGATAGCTAAAGTATGTCAAACCCTACCGAACAGGCGACCCTGCCAGTAGAGACCCTAGTGGGTTCTAACGTAACTGACCAAGCTCACGGGGGGGACCAGGAGGGACATGACATGACTATACCCCCCGGCAACGTCAACGGGACGGTCCCCGGAGAGCTCCAGGATAAAGAAAGCGCTCCAGGGACAGAACCCGACCCACTACCAGAAGAGAAGCGCGCCCCGGAGACGGACCTCGAGGCGCGCCCAGAGAACAAATCTCCAACGAGCACTGCCAGAAGCCGATCGCCTCCGTCGGTGTCTTCCCCCAGCGAAGCGGACAAGATGCTGGCGCAGGCATTCATCGCCACCCTGGCAGCCTCCACCGAACGCGATCGACTTCAAGCGCAACAACTAAGTGAGCGCGAACATTCTACCAGGGAAAGAGAACGCCTCCAGGCTCAACAGACGAGCGAGCGCGAACACGCTGCAATCGAGCGAGAGCGCTTCCAGGCGCAACAAAGGAGTGAAGACGACCGCATAAGACTGGAGACCAGACGCCTTCAGACGGAAGAGAACATTGAAAGAGGCCGCGCCGATGCACAGCGCACCGCCGCCAATGCACAGCGCGACGCCGCCTATGCCAGCGCCAATGCACATCGCGACGCCGCCCATGCCAGCGCCAATGCACAGCGCGACGCCGCCAATGCCCAGCGCGAAGCAGTGCGCGACGCCGCCCATGCCCAGCGCGAGGCAGAGCGCGACCGGCTGCAGGCGCAGATGATGGAACAATTGATTGCCATAGCGACACCCCCTCTCTCCGCACGGAGCTCCCGGAGATCATCGCGACAAGGGTCTAGGGCACATTCCCCTACCCGACCAAGCGACCCGGGACCCCGCCAACAGGAGGATCCTGTCCACGTCTCCGAACCCCCTCCCCGACCGGTCCATACGAGACCCAGCAACCGGGAAGAACCGGCCTACATCGCCGAGAGACTGAACAGAAGACTCCAGGACCTAGCAGAGGAAGAGGAAGAGGAAGAGGAGGAATGTCAAGCCGACCAGCAGCAACGTACTCTGGACCAGGAGGCCCAGTACAGCCCCGACGTCAGCCCCGAGGCCCTGCGTTACAGACCCCCGACTCAACTCAAGGGTGAGTTTGACGCACCGCCAGCCCCGAGGAACAGCACCTGGGTACCCGGGCCTTGGTACCCACCGGGTACCAGCCCACCACGACACGTAAGAGGAGACTCGCCTAGGAGGCCTCTCCCCCAACGCTCACCGATGTGCCAGCCAACCATGGCATCGTACCTTGGCACACCGACGTTCCCGGACTTCACACACGAGAACAGAGCACAGTACACAGAGCTACGAATGTGCCTAGAGACAATGATGTCCGATGTCCCCGATGAGACGTACAAGTATGCTATCCTACTCAAGCACCTGAAGGTGCCCAGAGCGCATAATATAGCGCTGGCATATTCCAACTCAAGTACCCCATACACCGCGGCTCTAGTAGCCCTCGACCAACGTTATGGACGCATATGGGACTACGTGATACAAGAGATAAGAGACATTGACCGTCTCCCCCCAGCCAGAGACAACAGAGCACTGGATGACCTCTCTATCAAGGTACAGTCCCTGGTAGGGATGCTGGGGTCCCAAAAGGAAAAGGGGATATACGAACTGTACGCTAACTCTAATGTAGAAAGGATATTAGAGAAGCTCCCTCCCGCCCGACAAGAGCGTTTTCGGCGGCAGAGAGACCACTGCGACCCCAACGGCCCAGAGGCATCCCTCCTAGACTTATCTGACTTCCTTGCGAGAGAAGTCAGCAGCCTACGACTGGACACGTTCGTGTGGAGTGGACCAAGCCCAAGAGATGGACCTCGGGGATCAAATGATAACCGCCGGTCGGTGACCGTTATGCACCAAGCCGAATCAATACCGCAGCACAAGAACCACAACACCCCCTCGACGAAAGAGGAGTGGAAGATTGAATGCCAGTACTGTGAAGGGGAACATCGGCTGTATCAATGTGACAAGTTCAAGAAGCTGACCACGGACGAGGTGAGTCAGTGGATCAAAGACCACCGCCGCTGCTTCCGCTGCGCGCGCAGCCATATGGCAGCTGAGTGCCGCTTGAAGAAGAAGTGCAGCAGGTGCGGCGGCGCCCACTTGGAGGTCCTGCATGACATCAACAGGCGTCCGCCAGGACAACAAAGTGGGCCCGTCACGGTAATGTACCAGGCCGAGGCGGTGGCACCAGTACCAAAGATCCACCAGACCGCCCCCTGGTGTCCCGACTGCTACAGCAGACACTGGGAGTCACGGTGCCACTCGGACGACCGCGAGTCGGCACCACTCCAGAAGATCCAAGGCAACCGACCAACAGGAGTGCTCCATATAGACCAGCATAGCGGGACCCCCCGAGTGCTCATCAAAGTGGTCAGAGTGCTCCTGAGCTACGAGGACAAGGTCCTGGACACTTACGCCGTCCTAGACGATGGGTCTGAAAAGACTCTCCTCCTCGCTTCCGCCGCAGCCCAGCTGGGTCTGCGGGTTGCCAAAGGAACAATGACAATACGTACCATCAGAAGAGACCAGAAGACCATAAAGGGTGAAAAGGTCTCCTTCAAGATAGCAGCGGTGGACCAGCCCGAGAAGCAGTATAGTATTACCAACGTCTTCACCAGCCACGACATAGGCCTATCACAGTACACCTACCCCATCCCACAGCTGATGGCGAAGTATGTGCACCTACGTCGACTGCCTATACCGCTTATCGACGGCGCCACACCGACCCTGCTCATCGGCTCCGACCACGCGGACCTCATTCTCCCAATTGAGGCGGCCCACATCGGACCCAAAGGATGCCCAGTCGCGGTTCAGACCCGACTGGGGTGGACGCTCCAGGGCCCCCTCTACGGACTTGACAGTCAACCCACGTCTACACGCTGCCTACACACAAAGGCGAGCGACACCGGCCACTCCCTCGTACAGCCCGTTGAGAGGCTATTGACATTGAGCGAGAGGCCTGTGAGAGAACCGGGGGCACAAGAGGGAGTTCGGAACTCCACCCCCCTCAGCTGCGCTCCAGACGTAGCTGACCTCGAACCCAGCACCCCAAGCGACTCCTTGATGGGGCGGCCGGAACCGGACCCTCCTCAGACGGGGTACAGACCAAACAAGAGAAACAGACGGAGGAGGTGGAGGCACAGCCAAGCACAGATCAAAGCAGTCTCAGGCCCGCTTCCTCCTAACCCCCCCTCCATCCCTTCCAGCCCGTCAGAAGCGGGTCAAGGACGGGGACAACTTAAAAGTGGACACAGTCGTCGTGATCATAGACCAGTCACTACCCCGAGCTGCGTGGCCGGCCGGCCGCGTAAGCAAAGTGATCACTGGTGCCGACGGAAAGGTCAGAGCGGCAGAAGTGCTCGTCCAGGGGCGGACATACACCCGACCCGTGGCGAGGCTGATAGAGTTGCCAAGGCTCCCCGACTCTCCTAATGACGACCATGACCCACTGACTTTGTGAATTGCCCTACTCCTCACAACGGACATTGAGTAGTGGACAAGGCGGTTAATCTGTCTCTGCTTATCTAATTAGGTGCGGACTAATTAGGAGGCGGCTGTTACAAAGGGTCAGATTAAAACGAATATATATATTTATTGCTTGAGATATATTGTATAATATTTGTATATCGTCTGATATCCCTTGTATATTCTTTGTACATATACACGGAATATCCCTAGTACACGCCAGACCATAATATTCATTCTCCTATTGGACAGCGACCCCCTAGGCGCCACGGCCATACCCCCAATGCCGAGTTCAAAGCCACCGCCAAGGCTTGTCTCAACATGCCCAGTTTTGCGCAGTAATACGAGACAGAAATAAGGTTGGCACTAGATTATTCACCTTACGTATAAATACGTTGCAGGTGGATACAGCAGTAGTCCAGTTAAGTTACCCTCAAACGTTAAAGCCTTCACCACGAGTCAACGACCAAGTGAAGTGAGCAACTTTGCGTCTAAATAGAGCACTTAGAACCGCGTGCGAATAGGATAGTAAAAGTGTCAGAGCTTAGTGAAATAACGTCAAGTTCGACCTAGTTAATGTGAAGTACCGTGCACAGGAGACCGGAGCACCGTCGAGCCCGCCTCTAGGACTCTGAGGCTGGCTAGCTTTCCTCCATGCGGCACCGCATACTTGGATTATAGCTGCTGCTTTTTGTCTGCCGATCAAGGGGAGTATATGTACCGCCTCCCGTAGCTGGAGCTTATTGATTCCTCGTTGATCCAGACTTTTGCTCCCGAACATTCCTCTCCCCTGCTGGCTTACAACCGGAGGGAACCCCCCCCCCCCTAGTATCTCCAGCTGACCTACGAGTGTACCTTATATAATTCTTATGCTACAGGTGGTATTAATTATCCCCTTCGTAATATGCTCATGGACTTACGCTCTTGACCTATTCATGCACATTCTTCGCCTTACAAGCGCAACTCTCAATCTTAATAAATGTAAGATAATCTTGGTGCTCTTCTAATAAATATTATTATAAACAGTACTTTCTTGTTAAGCCGTGTTATTGTGGGGGTGTTCATCACATATACCTGTGTACTGTATGGCCAGTAGTAATGTACATAACTCAGTAGTGGTTTAATGATACCATACTTATCAATACAGTCAGGGAATTGTACCCCTCAGTTACACAGGGTATAACTAGTCTTGGCCACTTGCTTGATGGCCAGACCCTAATGTCCTTTCTACAGCTGCAGCAGCGGTATGGCCTATTGAAAACGGAATTTTTTAAATACTTACAAATTAGGCAGTTTATCACCAAGGATACAGTTCCACCTCGCAGGTGGAGAAAGCCCTCTCCTTGCAGATTCCTAAAAAACAAATATCTATTTTCTATAGTACTATAATTCATCTTTATCTTCCCTTGTCACTAAACAGTCCTGGGAAAAAGACTTGGACATAGAGATCACGGACGAGGACTGGCAGGATGCTTTTGCAACCGCACCAAGTCTATCCAAGTTAGAATCTTGCACCGCATTCATATTACCCCTGCCCTTAAGAGTAAAATGGATCCCAATGCATCCCCACTCTGCTTTAAATGCAAGATAGAGATTGGAAACCACGTCCACTGCTTTTGGTCCGACTCCTGTGTAAAGCTCCAGAGCTACTGGTTCAACATCGTAGAGGAACTATCTGATATATTCCAGACCCCCATCGAACTGGATCCCCTCTGCTAGGCCTCCCAGATATTCATATTGCCAATTTCAAACATAGGAGACTGTTCAATTTGTTGACATTTGCTGCTAGGAAAAACATTCTGTTGTTCTGGATCAAGGACGAGGTCCCATCAAAGAGGTCATGGCACAACATTATTATGGAATGTATTCCTTGTGAATACATCACGTGTATGCTGCACTCCAAGTTGGACACTTTTTATGAAATATGGGACCCATATCTATCTCGTATTGGACCTGCGCTATCCACCACTGTACTTGCCGGATTCCCCCATTACTCTTAGCCTCCCTAGAGATCACTAATGTCTTGTATGTAGGGGCTCTGTCTCATTCCAGAAGGTATCATAATGTATTTAAAAGTACATGCCTAGTCGCACACACACACACACACACACACACACACACACACACACACACACACACACACACACACACACACACACACACACACACACACACACACACACACACGCACACACACACACACACATACACACACACGTGCACTCACACATAAAACATGCACACATAAAACACACATGCATACTGTACTAACTAAACGCACACACATAAACACGCACATACAAAACAAACGTACACACTCCACACACACAGTCTGTATCAGTCCACTGGGTGCTATCATTGGCCAGGAGCCGACTCCCTAATCGCCACTATTGCTATATACATTGTATAACATATGAAGCCATCTGAGCCATGTTTTTGTTTTTGTTGTTTGTCTTTTGTCATGTCTGTTAATGTACTTTTATAGTTTATATTATGTCTTTATTATGCTTATTGTCATTATTGTTGTTAGTGCTAGTGTTGTTAGTGTCTTTGTTATTAAGTCTACTGTATTGTGATGTCTTGTTCTATGTATGTTCTGAAAAAGGAAAATAAAAACATCTATAAAAAAAAAAAAAAAAATTAGTTATATTATCGTATAGCTTACGCTCTGCACTCTAGTGGAACCACATCCCGTTATCAATCTAATACTGAATAATTTTCTCCACATGTACACACCCATCCGCCTGTCCACCAGGGGCGGATTTAGGATCGCAGGAGATCCGGGGCTTAGCCCAGATAGATTTTTTTTACTTCGACACCACAACCTTTAACTTATACCACCACCTTAAAACGGACAAAAGGCACTAGAGAACACTTAAATTCACACCCTTTAATTAATGAAGCAAACTATAATAATTATAATAATAATAATAATAATAATAATAATAATAATAATAATAATAATAATAATAATAATAATAATAATAATAATAATAATAATAATAATAATAATAATAATAATAATAATAATAATAATACTAATAATACACTGTGTTTGTATAGCACCTTTCATACAAGAATTGCAGCTCAAAGTGCTTCACAGCAGTACAAAAAGACAGGCATAAAATGAGCACAACATTGGCAGATCAAGAGCAATGCATAAAGTGCAGACATAAAGCATAAAATAGATAGCAGCAAAATAGACAAAGTCAAGGTAAGACATAGAACATTAAATCACATAGTTTTTCATATTAGGATCTAAGATCTAGGGTTAACTTGCCGACCGTTGAGCGCCAGGACCCCCGAAAACCAGAGTATAGTCGGTTTTCATCGTTGTTTCTTTTATTCGATATTTCCATTCATAAAGACATGCCGGCAGCCTGTGTTATCACTGGGGATGGGTCTGAGATCTCAAAAGTCCAATAACGCCGCCTAACACCTTGTGGCCACTATTGCACTCCATTTGAAACGATGTGGCTTGGTGTCTGTCATTTTGGAAATGACCACCCTGAAACTACACTCATATTCACGACGGTATAAAACGGAAATGTATGGATGGAAAAATGATCAGTTTTTTGCATCTTGACCAGAAGAAACTCAATGACAATCGACTATATTATTAGATCCATAGCTATAATATATAATATAGCTTTAGGCCTGCAAACACAGCCACGTATCCCCATGTTAAAAGGCGCTGGCCTTTCAACAGTAACAGTAAACAGCGCCATCTGGCGCTGAAAGTGTTAATAGGCGTCTTTGTTTACGGTTTGATTATCACTGATACAAAGTAAAATAGTGCAGTGCAATAAAATAGTTAGTAAAATTGAATAAAATAATGCAATAGTGCATTGCAATAAAATAGTTATCATCGTATTTTTTCGGGAGGCCGGTAAGGAGTGCATTACAGTAGTCGAGTCGGCTTGAGATAAAGGCATGGATCTGGTTTTCAGCGTCCTTTTGATTTATAAATGTTTCTAAGGTGGAAGAATTATGTTTTTGTCAACTTGTTGATTGTGAAAAAAAAAATAAAAAAAATACGCTAATGGCGTGGCGTTGCCGCAGCCACTGCCAGCACCTGTTCCTGATGACATGATAGGTCATCTCTGGCAATGTCGTCCTGTGAGAGAGACAGGCGTTGTCTTCCCATTCTTCCCAGCAATGGAGGCCTACGTGACACAGGGACAGGTAATCTCCCGCAGGGTTCTAACCCGCACCAAACCCTGGCAGCACATCACCCCCACCCTCATCCACCTCCACTGGCTCCCCATCAAATCCCGCATCACCTACAAAACCCTCCTGAAAATGCCAGGTTGGCCTGGGCGTCGCGCGGGGATTGATGTTAAGGAGGTGTGTGTCGTGGGTACGTCACTACGAGTTATCCTTTGCAGTTGCTTGGTCCATATTGTGTTGTACCTTGCGCTGTGCTAAGGGGCCTGGTCCTTCTCCATTCTTTTTCGCCCCTCCCTTCCCCTGCTCGGCAGGGCTGGGAGGGGGCTGTCGAGGAGGTTCTATTGTACCCCTCTGGCATCCCTGTGTACGTCCCGGTCCGCCGGGCCCAGGTCCGGACTCGTTCTCGTCGACCTGTTGGCCTGGGTTAACCCCTTCTTGAAAACGAAAACACTTGTACTGCCTGTATAGCCGGTGTATACGCGCAGTTGTGTTTTGGAGTTTTTTTCTTGGGGGGGTTAAGGGAACAACCGCCTCCTGTTAAACTAAACATAGGGGGGTGGTTGATTCCCCGGTGTGTTGGTAGCAGAGTCGACTCTCGGGTTTAGGCCGGGCTTGACCCCGTCTGCCTGCGAGTGTGCCCCCGCACTTTTCATGACGTCTGCCAATCGTGTCAGCCTTCTCTACCTCGACCTCTCTAGGGGGTCGGGTTTTGTGGAGGCTGCGACATGGTGCACAGCATACCGAACGCCCCTTCCGCCGGGGTGCTGTTTCACAGTAGACCCCTTAGGCACCTGTCTAGTCCGCAGTGCTCCGGGCACAGGTCAAGTTATGCTCTTGGCCTGATGCTGGGATTGAGGCATCAACCTCTTGGGGTTGTCTCCCCGGTGCGCCGACTGGCCCCACAGTGTTGTGGGGGTGTAGCCTCTGTAGAGTGCTTCAGGGCGGCGTGCTGTATAGGGGAAGGGCCTGCTCTTGGATTGGGCCCTGTCCGATACGCTGGCGATGTGGGGGGTGGTGTCACTAGTGACCGTCTGGTGGGGTCTCGATGCTACGGCATCGTTGGCCTCACCAGGCCCCCTTTCCGGGGGGTCCTGGCCCTCAGGCTGTTCCTGGGGCTGGGTCCTCCTCCACGCTCCGCCGCTATGGCCTTGCCACAGGGTTGGGTTCTTGACCTTTGACCCTGTGATGTTAGAGGCTGTAACAGGTTTTTTTTCTTTCCCGTTCGTTCCCTAGTGGCATGTGGGATGCACGCCTGAGTGGTCGCGGGTCCTTCTGTGTGAAGGTAAGTCCCACGATCTGCTCACCCTGTGCGTTGAGGTGCCAAACCCTCTTCGCACAGTCGGATCCGATTCCCTCCCGTCCCCCTCTAGGGGGGTCCGGGGGCTCGGGTCCTCCCCGGTTCTGATGGTTGTGGGGGGCCTCAGCGGGTACATTTGTCGAGCTTCCGCTCTGCTCAGCTCCTGTGTTCCACTAGAGTGCAGAGCGTAAGCTATACGATAATATAACATACGGTTATCCTATAACCATAGTTATATGAGTATAGCGAGCTCTCTGCACTGACTCACTGAGGACCCTGTGGTCTTCGCCTTCGGTGGTGAAAGACTTGGGAAGGAGCTGTTAGTATGGCCACGACCCCGCTTATGTAGAGGAGCGGATGTGGGTGTGGCCAGGCGGATGGGTGTGTACATGTGGAGAAAATTATTCAGTATTAGATTGATAAAGGGATGTGGTTCCACTAGAGTGCAGAGCGCTCGCTATACTCATATAACTATGGTTATAGGATAACCGTATGTTATCAAATATGTATGAAATAGCATTATATATGCAGTTAAATGCAGTTCATATTGTGACACATGAATCATATGGTGTGATGAGAAAATGTTTCATGAACTTAGCATACCATTGTGCATACCATTGTGCATTGGGGCTATATGCTAGTATGCTAACAACATACTCATTGGCACATGGCAATATACATCTTATTTTTAAAAGACAGTGTGGTCTAAAAGTGGAAGTGCCAAAATATACCTTACAGTATATATTGAGAAAACTAAGAGGGGTAACTCACCTTCTAACCTTCCAATGTCCTTCAGAGATGTTGTTCTACTTCTTGAAAAGATGAAGGACCCCTCCACCACAAAGGTTTCCAAACAATTGCCCATTGAAAAATATGAATATGGCATCACACCATATGATATCCAATTTTGAAACAACATCTTTTTGTTTAGGGAGCATTCAAAATATTATGCCTGGACTTTTAGAAGATCACACTCACAAGTAGACATCTGAGTTGTCAATATGTAGTTAAATATAACAAATGCATTCATTTTCTTGTTTTTATTCTAAATCAAACTTTGTGAAATGTTCGTGGGACAGTCACACCATATGAGCTTTTACTAATTTGGCTGACATTTGAGAATAACTGGAACAATATTTGAATTAATGCTCTGTGCATTCATATAAAAGAAAATGTTCTGTGCAATATAACAAAATGTTCTCATTATTTACTTATCTTTTCACTAAGGACTCCAAAAAGGCCATGTCACGTCAACCACCCTATTGCAGTAGGTGGTTGTACTGTATGCTAAGCTATGCTAATTGCAACTAGCAGGTTTATTGGCTAGTTTAGTCTTTGTAGTTTTTATAGTATTCATTTAAGGACATTTAATTAAAGCACTTGATTGGAAACAGACTACTTCATCTTCTAACTAACTAAAAAAAATATAGAGAGAGATTTAAATTGACCTGTAGGATTTACAACTGTAACTAAAAGGTAACTAGATATAGATCACTTGAACACCTGGATACCTACCAGAGGGAAATTCCTTAAAGGGACCTGTGGGGAAATTGATGTAATGTGGATGATAATTGGCCATGAGCTATAGAGTTTTTCCAATTGACTGAATTGAAGAGTGTATGTGTGTGTAAATGAAAGACTGACAGAAAGATGGTTTCACATATTTTATTTTGAAATCGAGATGTTTTCACATTTTATTTAGAAGAAGATAACACTTATCCTATCTGGCCTCATTTACATTTAGTCATTTAGCTGATGCTTTTAGCCTAAATTACTTAGAAATTGTGTACAAGTCAGCAGAAGGGGTACACCTCTGGCAGGTATGTAAGTAAGTAAGTAAGTAAGTAAGTAAGTAAGTAAGTAAGTAAGTAAGTAAGTAAGTAAGTAAGTAAGTAAGTAAGTAAGTAAGTAAGTAAGTAAGTAAGTAAGTAAGTAAGTAAGTAAGTAAGTAAGTAAGTAAGTAAGTAAGTAAGTAAGTAAGTAAGTAAGTAAGTAAGTAAGTAAGTAAGTAAGTAAGTAAGTAAGTAAGTAAGTAAGTAACGTTTATTTATATAGCACTTTTGACAGAGAGAACTCACAAAGTGCTTTACATACAGCAGAAATAAAATATAAAATATAAAAATAAAAAGCAAGAACCATTCAAGTGATAAGAGACAGAACAAAAACACAATGCATCACAGAAAAAAAGAAAGAAAATACATATTTTATACCTGGAAGAGAAGCTCAAGCATTATACAAAGGCGTTTAAACAGTAATGTTTTTAGCTGATTAAAAAAATTTCAACAAATGCTGCAACTCTTAGGCCACGAGGAAGGGCATTCCAGAGTCTAGGCGCTACAGATTGAAAGGCTCTGTCACCTTTGGTGATCAACCTGGTGCGCGGAATGACCAACAGATCCTGGTCAGCTGTCCTCAGGGTCCTGTTGGGCACATATGGTTCCTGCAGGTCGGTTAAATATTCTGGTGCCTGGCCATGCAGAGCTCTAAAAGTGAGCACCGGACTTTGAAATTAATTCTAAAATGTATAGGAAGCCAGTGCAAGGAGGCTAGAACTGGAGTGACACCTTCTTCTTGATCTGGTTAGCAGTCTTGCAGCAGTATTTTGGATGAACTGGAGGCGGTCTATGGATGATTTATTGAGGCAGGTGAGAACCGAATTGCAGTAATCTAGACGAGAAGAAACGAAGGCATGGATAATCAACTCTAGGTCAGAATAGAATTGACCTAAGCTTAGCAATGTTCCTGAGATGGAAAAAACAGGTGCGGGTCACCGACTTGATGTGAGTGTCGAGGTGCATGGCCTGATCAAAGTTTACCCCAAGGTTCCTGAGGTTGGGCCTCACATTTGTTTCTAGGGACCCAAGGCAACCAGCCACCCTGGATGCAACCCCATCAGAGGCCACGACGAGCACCTCGGTTTTGGCCTCATTTAGCTGGAGGAAGTTGCTAGCTAACCAGGCCTTAATGGCTGACAGACACTCATTTAAAACAATAAAATTCGAATAAAAATGTAATTAGAATTAAAAAGGTAAGGGTAAGTGGTATTCGTCTAGCAGTGCTGAACATGAGTGCTACACTCTTTGAGTGCAAGTGTATAGACATTAGCATAGATAGTAGTATAGGCATAGTACACAGAGTAGTATATACATAGTAGCATTGTACATAATAGTAGAAGACAGTAAGAATTTATTGAAAAGGTGATTTTACTGTAGTTGACAGTGTAAACTTGAGCAGGTTTCAGCTGTCCTGACTGGTGGGAAATTTGTTCCACCACTGTGAAGCCAGTACAATGAATAGCCTGCTTAATTTCAATGACTCCCCAGGAGCCAACATAAGAGTGGTTTCCAGGTGACTGAAAGATGCAGAGCGTAAGGATCTTGAGGGTGTGTAGCTAGAGTTCCCCTTGTTCCCCTTGTTGCACATAATGCCAGGTAAAAAACCTTACAGCTAATTTGTGCAGCAATGGGAAGCCAGTGCAGCTCTCTGAGAAGTGGGGTGACGTGGGCTGACTTTGATAGGTTGAAGATCAGGTGGACTATTGCAATAGTCAAGGTGAGACATGACTGTTGATTGCGGGAGGAGTTGGGTTGCTTCTTTTGTCAGTAAGGGGAAGATCTTTATGTTGCTCAGGAAGAACCTACAGGTTCTGGTTGTTGAGGCAATGTGAGCAGAGAAGTCCAGCCAGTCAAGGACTACACCTAGATTCTTGGTGGCCGTGGACGCCACGCCGCCACGGCCATGTTCTCCACTGGGATTGAAAGGTTGGGGGGGGGGGGGGGGGGGGGGGGGGATTCAGTTGGCAAGTGAAGTAGCTTTGTTTTGCTCAGATTTAGTTTGAGGTGGTTGGTCGTCATCTAGGCGGAAATGTCGGAGCATGCAGAGATCCATTCAGATACTTCGGTATCTGAGGGAGGAAAGGAGAGGAAGAGTTGAGTGTCATCAGCATAGCAGTGGTATGAGAAGGCACAATAAGTGATAATGTTACCCAGAGATTTGGTGTAGAGAGAGAAGAGAAGGGGTCCAAGGATCTAGCCCTGGGGGACACCCATCTGTAGGGGGTCGGGTCCAATAGGGTGCCTCTCTATGATACTTGATAGGAGCGGTTGTCGAGTTAGGATGACAGCCATGCCAGCACAGAACCTACAACTCTCATTCCTGCAAGGGATGCAAGGAGGATATGATGGTTGACTGCTGATGGGTTCAGGAGAATCAGGACAGAGGAGAGGCCTTTTGTTCTTAATAAGAGCCTCTCTGACTACTATGACGGCCATCTCTGTGGAGTGACCGGACTTGAAGCCTGACTTTGGCTCTAGGAGGTAATCTGTAATAGATAGATAATAATGATGATATAATAATAATATATAATCCATGAGCTGGTTGGATACAGCACGTTCAAGTGATTTAGAGAAAAGAGAGAGAAGAGGGACAGGGTAATAGTTATCTATGACAGTGGGGTTCAGGGTTAATCTTTTGATAATTTCGGTGTCTGTAAGGAGAGAGAAACATGACAAAGTGACAGACGAGGTTCCAGTTTCGGGACTTGGAGTGGGTTTGTGGTTGGGAGAAGTAGCTGTTATGTAGTACATGTCCAAATTTCATAAAGATCCATTCAGAAATGAGATCAGGAGTGATTTTGGTAAACTGTGTACAAAAGAAAAACTGAGTTTTCTCATAGACTTCAATTCATTCGGCTGTTTTTCTCTTCCTGTTTTCGCTCGTTAGTTTTTCACCAGATCCCTGATTCATACATCCCCAGGTGGGGTATCATTGGAAAGCCACACTCATTGGCTACAACCCTCCAGGCCTCCACAATCATTTTCGAGATCGGATCTAGATTGACGGAACTAGAGCCCCAAGAGTCGGGAGTGGTATTTTGCGCAATACCGTGTACTTTGCACAAGCCTTAAATACCGCCATGTAACTCGAGAACCGCTGAACGGATTTTGTCGGATTTTGTCGCTATCGACAGGCAACAAATAAGCCCTCGATTCGATATATATATATATATATATATATATATATATTGTATTACGAAATATGCACACCCGAGCCACTAGGTGTCATCCTAAAAAGGGCCCACATGTGAGGTTTTAAGCATGTTATCAATACTTAGTCAGACAACATTATAAACTGAAAGTGTCTGTGCGGACAGGAGGTCTATTTTATAAGTGTGCAGCAGCAGAGTCAGTACAGATTCAGTTTCACTTTCACTTCTAGACCAGTATTTACTTTTATGTGAAGCAGAGAAAGAATACTAGAGATGACACAACATGTTACACAACAATATTGGGAAAGTGGCACGGAAGAAAGTTTGTTTGTGTGTGTGTGTGTTTCCAGCAGTTAACATTATTGGGCGAACAAGAAAAATATAAAAAAGGGTGATAGAAAATAAAATGGCAAGACCAGGGGCGTATCTAGACCCAGCACCTCAGTAGGGCACAGAAGGGCACCAACAACAACAAAATTTGGCCGGTTTTGGCCGGTTTGTGGGCGAAAATGGGTGGATTTTGTAACTATTTTTTTTTAACTTTATTTCGGTTTTAGGGTTAGGTTAGGGTTATGTTATTTAATTATTTTGGGGAGCCAGCCCCCCAAACTCCTGAAATGCATAGAAATCTATGAAATAAATAAAACAATCTGACATTTATATTAAAAAGAGCTAGCCACCCAAACCCCTAAAATACATAGAAATCTATGCATTTTGGAACAGTTACTATATATATAGTCAATAAAGCATTTAGTCATACTTAAAGTTTAAAGTGCTTTACTTGCATTGAACATTGCATTGAACATTGAACATTGAGGAGACATCATTAGAAAGCACAATGTATGTTTCCATAGTTACGCAGATGACACACAATTGTACATCTCCGCTGAACCAAATGATCACACAGCTATAAACTCCATTTCCGCCTGTCTCTTAGCAATAAACAAATGGATGACGAACAACTTCCTAAAATTAAATGAGGGCAAAACTGAAATCCTACTAGTCGGTCCTATAACAAAAAGAGAAATGTTACAGAGCAATATGGGGCAACTTACTCCTTGGATCAAACCCGAAGTTACAAGTAAGTAACCTACACTGGCTTCTGGTAACATTTAGAATTGATTTCAAGGTCCTCCTCCTTATATACAAAGTATAAACATTGTGATCATCTACTACTGGTCTATTGAAGGTTCCAAGCCACAGTCTAAAGAAAATCAGGGATGCAGCCTTTGCTAACTATGCACCAAAGTTATGGAACACACTACCTATGGACATTAGGGAAGCTAGATCTCTTAATATTTTCAGAAATAAGCTAAAAACGTACCTCTTCACCATAGCCTTCTAATACACCCCGCTGTTGATTGTACTGTAGCACTATTTTACTCTGGCCATTCTATTGCATAATTTTACTATCTATTCTACTATTCTATTATTGCACTGTATTATTGGTGTGCAAACCAGTCAACTTACAAAAAAGAGCCTGTTGGAGGATTTCAACAAGATAAATGCAGTGCAAAATATTTCACTATAATATTTCAAAGCGAAGTAAAAAATATTATAATAATTATTTGATCATGTTAAATGATCATTTGATCATGTTAAAAAAGGGAAAATAAAAAACATTTGTTAAAAAAAAAAGATATATATATATTTTTTTTCATCACTGGGGCACAGATGATCATCACTAGGGCACGTGCCCTAGTGATAGTGGTCTAAATACGCCACTGGGCAAGACTGAATGGGCTAGAAACAGATACAGGACGATTTTCAAGGAGAGGCTCAGATCACGTATTGATATTATTTGTGTAGTCCAGGAGGATCTGGGTGTGTGAGAGCAGCTGTAGATGCAGCTGCAGATGTGGTGAAAGTCTCTGGTGTTATCCAGCTCTGTGAGATCCAGGAGTAGGAGGTATTTGCTGTGAGCATAGGCTGTTATAAAGTCTGCTTTCTTGAAGGCTGATTGGCAGTTCCATAAGCTCCCGCTGTCCCGCATATGGTGACAGGTATATGTGACCAGGCACAGATAATAGGGGGTTGTTAAGCAAGCTTCAAATATAATTTTACATTATATGAAAGTACAGGTTCTTACCTTAAAAATAAGCCATCACTTGTACAAATCGGGCGGATACTTTTCAATCTATGTCTTATGAATCATGCTGATACCACACTACTCATTCCTGAGCAACAGGGCTTCAAAGAGACCGAAGCCATTTATCTTGATATGCTTAAGACTACTTTACCCAGAAAGCAATGTAACCCCCCCCCCCCTCTGACTTGACACCTTCAGTCTGAGAGCAGCCCTGCCTTTTTTTTCTTCTTTTTTTTAACAATGTTTTTATTGCATTTTTTTTATACAAACATACATATATACAGACAATAACACATGACAAAAATAAAAAGACACCCTCCAATCCCCTCCCTTCCCTAATTATAATACAAATGACATTTCCGCAGACATACTACAATAGAAATAATTATTGTTAATGTTAATTTATAAAGGGGAACTATCCTATAAACGGCATTCCTCAGTGTCCAGTACCTTTCCCCAGCTCTATGGATTCACATCAACAGTATCCACGTATCCAACTCTCAATGTCCGAGATTTCTCACCCGCCTAAGTGGCAGCCTGTGTGGCCTTTGGCACCCGTCCACACAATGGTGGGAGCCCAGCCTTAAAGTGTCCCAAGATCCTGAGATAGAACCATGTTGCTTTTCAGTACCTGATTAGAAATATAGAGCAATGATCCTCTTATTTTATTAATTTATATATTTCATTTATTTCCTTTTCTTTTTTCCCCTAAACCTTCCTCCCATTTTCCCTTTCCTTTCCTTTCCCTTACCTTTCATGTTTCCTATCTCTCTCCTTTAGATTCTTACCCTTTCCAGGAAATGTATAAACGATGACCAAGTCCTTTCAAATTGTTCTGTTTTTCCCTTCTGTATGTATGTTAGTTTCTCCATTGCTAAGTTTTCTGACACTTCCTTTAACCATTGTTTAGCCCCTGGTCTCTGTATCTCCTTCCAGTTTAGAGCTATCACTCTCTTGGCCTGTAGCAAACACAAATTTATCAATTTCCTCTTTCTAATATAAGCTGGGAACTTCTCCGGGTATAGTCAAGTCAAGTCAAGTCAAGAGTTTTATTTGTCACGGCATACGAGTATACAATGAAATGCGGGTGGTCTTGCCCGCAACGATGTGCAATACAGTGGGTACAACATATAATAGAATCCAATACAAAAACATTGTGCAATAACAGGTAAGAGGTAACAGGTAACATGGTGTGACATCAACATCGGTATCTGTACATAGTTATTTACAGAGCATATAGGACATGCTAGGTAGCTTTGGTAGTGCAATACACTGTTACTGTTGCTACTACTGGTTTAAAGTGGCCTTTCCTTTTGGCAATAAGTGTGAGTGTGTGCGCATGAGTGTGTGCCCGCTCATGTTAAAGTGTTAAGTGGCTGCTAGTGTGTGAGCGTGCACAGCGTGCGTGTCGTGTGTGTGCTCATGTGTGCTTATGTGTGGATAGTTCAGTGTTCTGTGGTACTCAATGTTCATTGTTCAGGACTCTGATGGCCTGGGGGAAGAAGCTAAGCCTAAGCCTCTCTGTCCTAGTGGCTGGGGTTCGCAGGCGTCTGCCTGACCTCAGCAGCTGAAACAGGCTGTTATTGGGGTGGTGGGGGTCTTTCATTATTCTGCAGGCTCTGGATTTGCACCTCTTGTTGTATAGAACCTGCAGGGGAGGTATAAGTGTAGTATACATAACTTAGGATCGGTCGGGATTTCTATCTCTGTCATCTCCGATATGAGTTCCAATATCTCCTTCCAATACTCCTGTATCTTCTCACATTCCCACATACAGTGGTATAGGGTCCCTATCTCTACCCCACACCTAGTACATTCATCCGGGATCACGGGGTAAAACTTGTGTAATTTCTCTGGTGTCATATATACTCTGTGTATCCACTTATATTGTAGGAGTTTACATCTGGTATTGATTGAAAGTGTCTGTGACATCTCACATGCTTGTTCCCAGTCCTCTTCTGCTATTTCTACCCCCATGTCCCTCTCCCATGCCCGCAAACTGCTCAAAGAGCTGTCATCCAATCCTGATAACAACACATCATAAAACTTGGATAATTGTCCTCTTCCCACCATATTGTTCCTAGTAAGTCTTTCTATTATGGATGTGGGTGGTTCCTCTCTGCCCCTGTTCTTTGAGACTACGTAGCTCCTGATTTGAAAGTATTTAAATCTATGTGATCTTGGGATTTCAAATGTGCTTACTATCTGTTCGAAGGGCATCAATTCCCCCTCTTTGTATAAGTCTTTAATCTTACCCAAACCCCTTTCTGCCCAATTTTTGAATCCCCCATCATTCCTTCCCGGTTTAAATTCCTCATTCCCCCAGATTGGTGTATACCCCGATAATTTATCTCTTCTACCTAAGTGTAAGTGCGCCTTGTGCCAGATCCTTACTGTATTTTTGAGGAACGGGTTCTTTGTACTTTTTATCAACAAGTTACTCTGTCGTGAATACATATATGCGTCTAGTGTTATCTTTGTCTCCTCTTTTTCTATCTCCATCCAAGCCGGTATATCTGTCTGCTGAAAGTAAAACATTGCTGTCCTGAGCTGTGCCGCCCAGTAATAAAGCCTCATATCTGGAAGTCTAAGCCCTCCTCTGTCATACGGGAGGTAAAGGAGTGTCAGTCTCAACCTGGGTTTTTTATTGTTCCATATGAAACGTGTGAACATCGTTTTCAATCTCCGAAAGAAGGTTTCAGGCAAGGGCATTGGGATTGATTGGAATAGGTATAGGAATTTAGGCAATATAGTCATTTTAATAACATTCACTCTGCCTATCATTGATATTGGTAATTTGCTCCATCTTTCAAGGCTATTTTCTACATCTGTCATTATTGGATCTTTAATCTCCGGGGTTATCTTTATCCCCAAATATGTAAACCCCTTGGGGGAGCTCGCAAACTGCGTTTGCACCGGTGTTTTCTCCCTTTCTCTCTCATTTAGTAACATAAGTGCGCTTTTATTTTGATTCGTCTTATATCCTGAAAATACTCCAAATTTCTCCAGTATTTCGTTCGCATTTCTAATTGAGGTATCCAATTTAGTTAAGTATAGTATTATATCGTCCGCGAAAAGCGATAGGCGATGCTCCATACCCCCTATTCTCATCCCTGTGATTCCCGGGTCCTGTCTAAACGTCATCGCTAATGGTTCGATTGCAAACAGAAATAGCAACGGAGAAATCGGACACCCCTGTCTGGTAGATCTCTGTAGTTTAAACGGTGTCGATATTTGGTTGTTCGTAGTTATTTCGACCATTGGGTCTGTGTATAGAATCCTGATCCATTTTATATATCCTTCTCCAAACCCGAACGTTTTAAGTGTTTAGTAAGACGAGAGGCCCTCCAGCCGCCGGACTAGGGACCGGTTCGGGAGAGCCGGAACGGAGGTGCGGCGGCGACGATCCCCGGAGCAGGATCCCACGCAGACCACGGCGCAGACCGCGGCGCAGACCGCGGCGCAGACCGCGGCGCAGACCACGGCGCAGACCACGGCGATGACCACGGCGAGGACCAGGACGCCGGTCACGGCGCAGAGCTGGACCAGACGGGGAGCCAGGGTCAGTCGGGGAGCCGGGAGCCGGCACGGCAGCCGGCCCAGATGTAGAGGCTGGGCAGGGCGCGGAGACCGGACCGGTCTCGGCGGCGAGGCGTGGTGTAGGATCCGGGGATGAGGAGTCTGGACTCACTGTGGGGGAAGGGTTAGTAGGTTGCCCCTGACTAGCAATAGAGCCTAAGCTAGCAGTAGGCACTGTGCTAGCTGGGGAGGCCTGATTAGCTGCCGAGCCTAAGCTAGCAGTGGGAACTGTGCTAACTGGGGAGGCCTGATTAGCTGCAGAGCCTAAGCTAGCGGTGGGAACTGTGCTAGCTGGGAAGGCCTGATTAGCTGCAGAGGCTAAGCTAACAGTGGGCACTGTGCTAGCTGGGGAGGCCTGACTAGCTACAGAACCTAAGCTAGCAGTGGGAGCTGTGTTAACTGGGGAGGCCTGATTAGCTGCAGAGCCTAAGCTAGCAGTGGGAACTGTGCTAGCTGGGGAGGCCTGATTAGCTGCAGAGGCTAAGCTAGCAGTGGGCACTGTGCTAGCTGGGGAGGCCTGCCTAGCTACAGAACCTAAGCTAGCAGTGGGCACTGTGCTAGCTGGAGAGGCCTGATTAGCTGCAGAGCCTAAGCTAGCAGTGGGAGCTAGGCTAGCTTTCGGGGTAATGCTAGCTGTGGAGACCCGGCCAGCCTCAGGAGCCAGGCTCACCGTGAGGGTAATGCTGGTCGGCAGGGCCTGGCCAACCGTAGAGGCTAAGCTAGCTGTTGGGGAAAGCCTAGCAGCTCCTGACGGGATACTTTTTTTTTTCTTTTTCTGAGGCTTGCTAGCTGTACCTTCTACACTAGCCATGGGGATGGTGGGATCATCCCTATGTTCCCCGGGTCCTATGTTCCCCGGGTTCTATGTTCCCCGCTTTGATTGATTAATAGATTGAAAATTTTATACATTTTTATTATTTTATTAATTATTAATGTCCGCCTTGTTTCGTACGGTTAAGCTTAGGCCCTCGTTCGAACTGGTTAAGGTTAGAGTTTGGAATCAGGGCTGGTGGTCTAAAATTTTCAATCTATCAATCAATCAAAGCGGGGAACATAGAACCCGGGGAACATAGGACCCAGGGAACATAGACATGCTCCCGGGATGGTAATGGCAGTAAGAGCCTTAGTGGAAGGCACTGAGGCGCTAGCAGCGGGGGCTACTCCAGCTGTGGAGGGTGGAGCTGTGCTGGCTGTGGACGTCAGGTTAGCTCTAGACATCTGAACAGCCTCAATGGCGGTGGGAGGCTCTAGGCTGACCGTGAGCCCGATACTAGTCGGCAAGCTAGCTACCTTAGCCTCCGACTTATACTCCTCCATCATGTCAGCAACACGTTCGGCCATCTCCCACATCGCTGGCTGCAGTATTGGATTCTCCGTGGCGACCTGGTCGATCTTTCGGAGCAGGAACCCCCACTTGGCCAGTGAGTAGTGCTTCATGTCACCAGCCATCAGGGTCTGGACGATCCTTATGGTATCGCTGGCCTTTGCTGCTGCGTTTCTTAATGGTGGCGTCATTCTGATACGATGGGGGTAGGTGAAACACAGTTTGCAGCAAGAGAACAGAATGGATGAGGCAGAGATGGCAGGATACGTGTAAACAGACTTTACTGACACGACAGTACGTTACCAACGAGAACATAAACGGTAAGCCGAGCAGGCGCAAGAGGACGACAGAGTTGTAAAACAAGGAAAATAAACAATAACAAAACAAAAGACTAAGTACTCACAAGCGCAAATTACAAACAGCAAGGCACGGGGGAACACAGGAGAGATGGCGAGCAGGATGACACCGAGGACTAGGAGGAAACTGAGACAATGACGCCACAAGGAAGTCAGTAACAAGCAGACCTTAAAGGGGAACTCCAACATTTTGGGAAATTAGCTTATTTAACATCTTCCCTGGAGTTAGACAAGAAGATACATACCTTCTTTGTCTCTGTGCGTGCATTTTAGCTTTGGGAATAGACGCTCCGTTAGCATAGCTTAGCTTCATCACTGGAAGTGAGGCAGGACAGTAGCCTTACAGTGCCTTACAGTGTATTGCAAGGTCTGACATTGACCAAACTTGATATGCATGACCTTGGTGGGCTCTAGGTCAACTCCTGAAAAGGGGGTCAATGTCAGACTTTGCAATCAAAAGTTAGGGGGCTAATAACCCTTGCCATAATTTCAGTGCGCCCCCTAACTTTTGATTGCAAGGTCTGACATTGACCCCCTTTTCAGGAGTTGACCTAGAGCCCACCAAGGTCATGCATATCAAATTTGGTCAATGTCAGACCTTGCAATACACTGTAAGGCACTGTAAGGCTACTGTCCTGCCTCACTTCCAGTGATGAAGCTAAGCTATGCTAACGAAGCGTCTATTCCCAAAGCTAAAATGCACGCACAGAGACAAAAAAGGTATGTATCTTCTTGTCTAACTCCAGGGAAGATGTTAAATAAGCTAATTTCCCAAAATGTTGGAGTTCCCCTTTAAATACTACCACTGATTGTAACGACTGACAGCTGGCGAGGCCAGGCAATAATGCAAACAGGCCAAATCTGATAAACACACTAGGAATACACCAACTAGACACAGAAAACATAATCAAACATAACAACCAGACAGGGAGACGACATCACACACACACAAGGATGGCCCAAGATAACAAATAGTTAGATATTAGTTATATTACTTGGAACCAAAACAAGATGGCCGCCTGTACCATCAGGCTAGTCTGGCCACTAGAGGGTAGGAGACCAATGTTAGGCAGAGAGCCAATGTTGGATGGAGGGCATTGCCCAAAGTTAGGTGGAGAGCACTGCCCAATGTTCCCATCCTGCCCCGTCCCGCCAGGACCGGGCCTAGGATCGTGACAAGTACATTTTTCACCTATAAAAGTCATACATTTCGGGTTGTTGAGCCATGTGGTTTGGAGTCTAAATCTAGGGGGTGCCTTCGCTATTTCCGGCATGTTCATACTTAACGTCATTGGAGAATGGTCAGACAGTAATCTACTGTCATATTCACTTCCTGTAAATTTAGATATCAAGCTCGTCGGAAATAGTCTATTCTAGAGAACGTTGGCCTACTTAGTAATTTAGAAGCGCACGAATATTCCCTCTTGCCTGGATTTAGTTTTCTCCATATCTCCACCAAGTCGAGGTCTCTCATAAACATATCCATTACTTTCCTTGTTCTTCCGTGGGAGGTATCCCCTCCCCCTGACTTATCTATTTCCGGTCTCCTCACGCAGTTAAAGTCTCCCCCCATGATGAACTGGTCCGTGAGAGTAGCCATTTTCATAAACAGTTCTTGAAAAAACAGCAGGTCATCATTGTTTGGTCCATATATATTTACTAGGTTCACCTGCATGGAGACTATAGTACCGCTTAATATTATAAATCTCCCTCCCGGGTCTACAATTTTATTTCTTAAAGTAAATGGTATTGTAATGATCTGGGGTCTTGTGTGTCACTGTACCCGGGGGTGTGTTTCCCCCCGGGGGAGATAGGAGGTGGCACCGGAAGTTACGTTGTGTTCGTGAAATAGACGTGAAGGAGGAAGCTGTGTGTGTTCCTAACGAGTGAGGTATTGACCTGTATGTTACTCATTGAAGTGGAATTAAATAACCAAAAGAAACATAAACCTCTCCTCATTCTTCCTAACAATACGGGTACGACAGAACGCTACAGTATCGACTTGTCTATCAGTATCACCACTCCTCTAGCTTGTGAGTTGAATGGGGCTGAGTAGACCTGTCCTTGCCATCTATTCTCAACTCTCCTGACATCTTCCCCAGTGCTGTGTGTTTCCTGTAAATAAACTATTTTCGCTCCTGATCTTTTTATCTTCCCTAGAATCTGTTTTAGCTTAATAACGTGGCTCATTCCCCTCACGTTCCAGCTGATATATTTTATTTCGTTCCTACTCATCCCTATGTCCTATGTTGTCCACTCTCTTCTTGCCCCTCTCCCCCCTCTCTCCTCCATGTTTTGTGATGCGGTGTTCCAGCCGAAGTGTCCTGTAATAGTAAATAAAAAAAGAGAAAAAACACAAATATCCCCAGACCCCACATATAAAGCTAACGTCCCCCCCTATTGGGCGTGGACTTCTGACCCTCCTCTTTTCAGACTTCCCACAGGTCCCTCTCTGCTTCCTATTAACAGGATGCATCTTACCTGCCTTTCTCTCTCTCCTGCCGCTCTCCCCTCCTAGTATGCCCTAACCCCATGCTCCCTTTTTCTCATTTCTGTTATTTAACATCTAACTTGACTAAACTATCTTCAACTTGAGTCTGTATCATTACACTCCCCCTTCCTCCTCCCGTAACCATCTCGAGGAGTCCTCTATTTCAGCCTCCAAACTTCTAGGTCTCCATCACTTTAAAACATTGGAACATTGAAACAAAACTCTTGAAACAAAACAAAACCAAGTCCGCCACCTACCGGGCATCCACCATATCCAATACCTGTTAAGAAAGGGGATATGGCCTACGAAAATCCCTAAGCTATACCCATTACCCGTTAAGAAGGGGGGTATCCTTTATAGAGTTAAACCAGAACTTGTTGCGCTTCTATGTAATATACTCTTCCCCTTCCTCCACAGACCCTAACTATCCACTCCTCCTCACTTCTATGTTGGGTCCTTGACCTCTCCGTTGTATTCCTATATAGCTATCCCTTTTTTCTGTCTGCGTGTGTCCAGTACTTATACTGAACGGTAGAGGTCGCCAGGCCTTCTAACTTACACACTTTTCCCTCTCTATTACTTTCCCTTGTCTGTACCAAAAATGTCAGTGTTTTTATGAAATATACATTTTCCCTTCATCCCCATTTCCTAACTATCCACTCTTCCTTCTGTCTATGTTTGGCCCTCGGCCTCTCCATATTACCTTTAACTAACTATAACTACTTAACTATACCCGCCCAGTCCACATATTGAAAAATAGAAATGACCCTTTCCCCCAGAATATACCATTCCCCTGCTTCAGCTGTTCTCAGAATCCCCTCCCCCCCCCCCCTTCCCTCTTTTAAGTCGGGACCTCGAACCTCTTATTCCTACATAAAGCCCCCATACACATATTATATTCATATCAATTATCTGGTAAGAAGGGGGGCCCGCCATATATACCCATGCCTTTTCCCTTGTATATCAAGCATGGGGGAATGTCTCTTAGAGATTTCCCTTAGAAATTACAATCCCTAATGTCTCCGTACCCGTACTGCCTATATATTGAATCATTGAAATTGCCCGATTTTATAGATTATTTCCCTTACCCCCCTCGCTTCCCTAATACACCATTCTTATCTACCCGTGTCATCCTACTGTGTCGGTCCCTCCCGTTGCTTTTCCTCTGCTCCTTGCCCCGCAGGTGACTTTCCCCGTCGCGCTGGGTCTGTCCCCACCGTCATACCACAGGCTCGTCGTGCTTGGTCGGGAGTTTCACACAGAGTAGTCCTTCCTTCCCATGTCACCTTCAGGATGGCTCCCCGTACAAAGCCTGTCTGTCCTCTCCCCCGAAAGCAGTAGTCTCTCACTTCCCTGTACTCCTCCCGTTTCTTGACCAGGGACGGGGCGAGGTCCTGGTATATCCTCACTTGTAATCCTTCGTGTGTCAAAACTCGTTTCTTCTTTGCGATGTCTAGTATGGTTTCTTTGTCCCGTTGGTTGGAGAATACCACTGAGTGGCCTCCTCCCGGTTCCGTTTTCGCCTTTCTTTTTCCTTCTTGCGGGGGCTCCTCTCTACACCGCCTCCAGCTTGGGATTTTTAGTGAAGACTCCTGCCCCCACTAGCCCCCCGAACATCTTTGAGTAGTATTCTGTCATCGTCCCTCTCGGTCCTTTCGGGTCCTGTTCCTCTGGTATGCCGATCACTCTCAGATTCTTCCGTTTAGCATAGTTGATCATATTCTCCATATTCTCTCCAATCTCTTTACTATCAGTTCGGAGCCTCTGGCACTCCTTCTCCCAATGATCTTGGTCCGTAGCTCTGCTGTCCAACGAGGCCTCTCTTTCCGTGTACCTTCTCTCCTGTTCCCTCATCCTCGCTTCTAGATTAGCCACGGTAGCCTCACATGTCTCCATCTTTTCCTCCAACCCGTCTTTTATCTTTCTTTCCTTTTTTCCGCTTCTTCTTTCAACAGTAAGCGCATGGTTTCCATCGTCTGTTGGTTTCTTTTTTCGGCTTATTCTGACAAGAGCGTGCGCATGGCTTCCATTGTCTGGTGGCTTCTTCTTTCTGCATCTTCTCTCAAGAGCGAGCGCATGTTTTCCATTGTCATGGCCGTCTTTCCTTCTCCCTCTCCCGTCTCCGCACCCGCTGTTATCTCTTCCTTGTGTATCTCTTTGCTAGCGCTTAGTTCAGCCCTACTCGCCATCTGTACCCTGGCGTCTACCGCCGTTAGCTTCTTGCTAATCGTTCCTAGGCCCAAAGCCTCCGGTATATGGGTCTGTCTGTGCCTGGTGGAGCGTCTGCTTATCTCCGACTCCTTATCGCCTTTTCCTTCTGATTCAGAGTTCTCCATTTCATCTTCACGACAGAGTAACCTTGAAATTGTCTTCCCCTTTGTTTTTCTCTGGGGGTATTCAGAATTCAACCGTGTTTTCAGATAGTTTAGTCAATTACCACCGGGAGCATGTGGTTCCAGTTGTCTACTGCACGGCTGCCATCCAGCCCTGCCTTTGTTAGTCTAATGACTTGTGATCTTGTTCTATCCCCAGGCCATCAGGATGCTCAATGACTATGCAACACTAACCCAACGGGATGTTAAATGGCTTTGCTCCCCATTGCGTAATTCACTCACAGCTTGGGCTGTCGTTGTTTTAGAGACATGATCATAGTCTCCCGAACAATATAAAACCAAGCGTGAGTCGATCAGAGCTTCCTACGCTGAGATATGGTAACTTTTCCCCACCTAACCTTACCGGTGAATGGAAGGATGAAACACCAGACGGTAGTCGAGTCTTTCCTTTACTTTCCCAACATAAATTCACATACATCCAAAAGAGTGCAGAGACGTTAATGTTACTCGTAGTACTAGTGACAGCAGCCAGCTGACAGCTGACATATGTAAGTTACACAATAACACACCCCCATTCCCAGAATCCCGAGTCTTAAAGGAGCCCTCACTCCGCTCCTAAAGTCCAGTGAATGTCTGCACCATTGTTTGTGATAAGTGAGTCACCACAGTATCTGTCTGTAGGGTGATTTCTGAGGTTAAAGGGGAACTATCTTACTATTTCTTTCACTATTTGGGCAATTTTACACAATTCCTGTGAGTCTATGGAACACATCTATACGTTTTTTGTTTGTAATTGTTTTGTATTTCTAATCAAGTACTCTAAAACAGAATTTTTCCACTTCAAGATTTCAAGCTGTTTTGAGGCTGGGCTCCGCCCATACTCGGAATGCGATTTGAGCGACAGACCCCCACCTGTAGCTCCGCCCATACTACTCTACTAACGTCAAAAGTGAACCTAATACACAAACAAATATGGCTCAAGCATACGTTTTCGAATAGAATACAATCCACAAAGGGCTGACACCGAAGCAGGTACCCATGCCATACGATTTTGGGTATAGAGAAAAATGACAGGAAGAAATAATAAGATTGCTCTCTCACTCTAACACACACACACACACACACACACACACACACACACACACACACACACACACACACACACACACACACACACACACACACACACACACACACACACGCACACACACACACAGTGCTTGTACTAACGTTCGATTTTCTTGGCGCAATAAACAGAGCTAAGATAACCCCCCCCAAACACACACAAGGAACATAATCATTAATTCGCAATACACACAAGTAGGTCTACATACAACGAAGCACAGAGCTAAGATAACGTTAGCTAAGCTAGCTTGCTCTCTCACTCTGTCTAACACACACACACACACACACACACACGGTGCTTGTACTAATGTTAGATTTTCTTGGCGCACACACACACGGAAGAGTACCGTAATACACAAACGGATGAATGAACGAGGTCCTACTGCTAATTAACTAATTACGACGTACTGTATGTACTTACTGATTCAATGCTTTCTTTCTGTCCCGAAGACTTGGTATAGGCTAGCTCCCTTCTTTAGCAACAGCCAGGAAATCACAGCAGCATTATCCTTCGTCTTTGCAAAAATCCAAAAACAAACTTGGCCCATTGCTTGTGGAGCACGATATCATTATTTATCACCTTATGTTATGGATGGATCATCACCGTTTGTCCTCTTCCTCGTCATAATTAATAGTTTGCCATTGTAGGCGATCGCCCAGCTGTAGTCTGGGGAGCTCTCAACGCGGCGACGATGGCGACAAATAATGTTACCTCCTTGGCCGGTTTGACTATAGTATTTTTATGATTTACCAGAAGTGCTGAGTCCAATGTAGTCTGGTGAAAACGCACGTTATCATCCATAAGTGTGATTGTTTTGTCCTCTTCTAATAGTCTCCACAAGTCGCGATCGCCATACTGTAGCTCACAAACTCGGCCCATTGATGACGGATCACGACATCATCAGGGAATGAATGCAAGGACATATTCGCTGCTTGGCAGTCAGGAACAGCACAACGTATCTTGCCCGTTTTGTTTGACAACAAACATTGAGGGGGCGGGTGTTATTATGCAGATGAGAAACTTTTGACGTCAAAGGTATGCTAAGTTTCAGATGACTCACTTCAGTGAGGGACAATATTCTTCAATGAATGCACCAAAATGAGAATTAGAGACATAGACCCCATTAATATAAGTCCACATAGCTAGAAAACACTGGAAAAGGCCATTTATAAGATAGTTCCCCTTTAATAAGTAAGGATCTACTTAGCTCTCTGTAGGGTGATCTCTCAGGTTAATAAGTAAGGCGCTACTCAGCTCTCTGTAGGGTGATCTGTCAGGTTAATAACTAAGGATCTACTTATCTCTCAGGTTAGGTCCTCCATCCTCTGAGAACTCCTCATTCGACACTGAGGAGATGCCACGGCGCTGCCGCTAATTTAGCATGCACTTATGTCCCTGGCTCTAATTAATAATGGCAGACACCTGTAGCTGCTGTCAGGGACAGGGGGGTTGAAAGGCAGCAATTGAGACTGCAGTGTATACTAGTATACTGCCCAATGTAGCAGCAGTAAATGTTCATGTACTGTAGACAGAACAATATTTTGCACGCATTAGCTGCCAGTAGGATGTTGACCTCTTGTGGCATGTTAATGCAGAATGTCCTGTGTATTAACTGCATTCACTGTAGTAACTGTAATAACTAGGGATGTTCGATATTGGCTTTTTTACCGATATCTGATATACCGATATTGTGAGAGGTGATGGAACTCTGTTCGGCATTCCCCCGTTGGGAAGCGTGCAATCAGCTCACGCACCTGAGAGTGGTTGGCAATCAGCTCGTCGGGAGACTACAAGTACTGCCGACTGCCTTCCACTCATTGCCAGGTCGTTCTTGTTGCTACCACCTACTGTCGTGTCTCCGGTGCGAGACGTCGTGCCATTGGTACTCCACCACCTACTGTCGCATCTCTGGTATGAGACGTCGTGTCACTCCCTATGCTTCCACGGGAGGATGTGCCATTGGTACTCCACCACCTACTGTCGCGTCTCCGGTGCGAGACGTCGAGTCGCTCCCTATACTTCCACGGGAGGATTTCAGCGCGTGTGCTTTCTCTCTCTCCATGGCTCCTCGTTCCTGGTGTGAGACATCGTCGTCGCTCCCTATGTTTCCACGGGAGGATAGTTTTGTTCTCACTCCTTTTTCATGGACCCCTGATTGCTGAGTTGCCCGTCGGCAGTGCTCTGGTGAGTCTGAACAAGACCAGACTCAGAACTCATTTCATCATGGACTCTAGAATATTCACCAGTGTATTGTTGTTCTCCCTTAAAGGGACAGTGCCGCTTTTTGTTTGTGAATAAATTATGCCCAGTTTTTGGCTAACTCTCATGCCTGTCTTGTGTTGTGCTATTGGGGTCGCACACAAACCGTAACAGTACGACCTGGCCAAGTCGACGACCCCAGCCGGCACAGACAGTGTATGAGAGAGCCCCTGCAGCTTGCCAGGCCTCTACTACCAGCATGGCCCAGGCAGCTAACATTGACCCTCTGCTAGCCCCACTAGACGTGTAGCTTTCCCAGCTAGCATGGCTTCCACTTTATGTGTAGCTTCCCCACAGCTAGGACTGCCCTTTCAGCTAGCTTGTTCTCCTCTGCTAGTCCAGCCCCATCTGCTAGCTTAGCTCCAGCAGCTAGCACAGCCTCTGTGCTAATGTAGCCTTACAGCTGGCATAGGCCCTGTAGCTAGCAATGCCCAGGCAGCTAACCCTGTCCCTCTGCTAGTCCCACTTTATGTGTAGCTTCCCCAGCTAGCATGGCCTCCACTTTGTGTGTGGCTACTAGGGGTGGGACGATACATCGATCCAGATCGATATATCGATCTATTATCAATAATCAAATAGGATCGATGCAACATAAAAAGATCGATTCATATTGCGATACTCTTATTTTGAAAATCCCGCAAGTCATATCCGCCGGCGCCCAGTAGTGTGAAACTCCGTGTAGACAGCAGAGCAGCGCTACAGAGCGTCTATTTTGCGACCCGATATAAGTCTGTGCAGTTTTCCCCCTGCAACGGGTCAAATGCATCTAACATGCTTTGCATCGTCGCCATTCCTTTATGCCCACGTCGCGTTAAATATCTAAATGAACTAACTAAGCTAAGCAGCTAACCGTGAGAGAACAGGAGAGAGGAGAGGGGAAGGAGGAGGGGCGGGGGCATTCTACTTTTCTGTGGGGGACTGGGGGAGGGGCATTCTCTGTGTGTGTGTGTGTGTGTGTGCGTGCGTGTGCGTGCGTGCGTGCGTGCGTGCGTGCGTGTGTGTGTGTGTGTGTGTGTGTTACTGAGGACGGACAGATAATGTTGATATTTAAACATGAATACATAATAAATGTATTCATGATCATCATGCAACATAAAACAATTGTAGGACGTTTGGGAGAGGAAGGGGTTTTAGCTTGCGTGTTGTGACTTCCAAAACATTTTACTTAAAGTTTAAAGCTCAATATATGAAAAGTGAACAGGAGGTCTATTTTAGTGCACTGCAACCTTGCCCGAGCCTGACGGGGCCCTACCCGACCCGACGGGTTCGGGCTGGGTAGGGCTTTGTTTTTAAATAAATAATTCAGGCTCGGCTGGGCCGGGCAGTGCCCTCTTTTAAATATTTTTTTTTTATTGCGTCTTTTTTTTTTGTGCGCTCGCTATACTCATAACTAGGGTTATAGGATAACCTTAAGTTTCTGTTTCATTTTCGCGTAACGTAGTGCTGTCATCAGAGAGTGAAAGCCTCGTGTCTGAGGACTAGTCAAGATGTATAAGTTAACAGATAAAATAGTCAAGGGAAAGTTGCATTTTTGGAAACATTTGGATGTCTCCCTCTGCAGCCTGGAGGGAGAACTCGAGGGGAGCGCTCAGGTGGATGATGAACAAATGAACCAGACCGAAGTGGCATAGGTTGAAGTTGGAATATAGCCAGTTGGCGAATGTTTTAATTTGTTCTTGGATGTATGTAGCCGGTTTGCAAAGTATTGTTAACTTTGTTCAATGCGTTGCTGACATCAACACAGCGAAGTGGTGAGTCTGATTATTATTATTTGCTGGTGTGTGGGGTCGCTGCTGGCCTGTTCTGTTGTGCTTTCATTATATAATAAATGTTGCTCTGCTCGAAATCTGATTTCTGTTTTCTGTTTGTTTGTATAGTGACTGAGTAGGCTATTGTGTCGTGTGTGTGTGTCAAAGAAGATTCCATATAGCCTTCAAATACGTTTTACGAGGCTGCCGTGTGAGTCAACGTGAGCGCTGGGAAATAGAATTAGCGAAACAGGCTATAGAATGGTTGTTAGTTTTCAGCGTGATATGTGTTATTTAGTTAGACCTATTGGACATTTTAGTTTTTGTTTAATATTAAACAGTATTAATAAAAAAAAAATTTAATATATAAACAGTGTTTAGAATATTTAAAACAAAAAATAATTTAATATTTGGCTATATAATTAATGTTTCTTTAGTTTTCACTATCTGTTATTTAGGTAGACCTATTGAACATTTTCGTTTTTGTTTATTTATTAAGTTCATATAAAACCGTGTTTCGAATATTTAAAACAAATACAATTTTTTTAAATATTTTAATAATAATAATAATTATTATTATTATATTTTTCTGGTTTTCACACGGGCTAGGGCTTAAAATATTATTTACAGTCAGGCTTATTTTCGGGCAGGGCCTGAAGTTCACGGGCTCGGGCTGGGCACGGGCTTCATTTCAAGGCCCTTGCAGACCACTAGTCTATTTGGATTAAAAACAATAGATTGTTTTTCATTTAAATGTCTGGAAGAGCTCAAAAATAAAAACATCAATTGATATTTACGTAACCTTTTTTTAGTTGATCTAAATGTGACTGATTGTGTTAAATGGGCACATAATATCGCCTCATATCGATCGCAGGCACCTGAATCGAATCGTATCGTATCGTGGCAGACTTTGTGATATCGGCAAATATCGTATCGTTGTCCAAAGAATCGATATCGTATCGTATCGTGATGAAACTGGTGATTCCCACCCCTAGTGGCTACCCTGTTCCCCACTGCTAGGACTGCCCCTTCAGCTAGCAAGGCAGTCCTCATGGCTAACCTCATGGCTCCTATGCCTAGCCCACCCATCCTATGTCGGATCCCGCTTCCGGGGGGACCCCAGCCCCAGGTCCTACTCCTGGGCAGTCGCCTTCTGTCATGACCCCTGCCCCGCTCTCTGTTTAAAAAAATTATAATTTAGCGTTCCCACCCCTACGGGCCTGGCTGGTGGCCAGGTGGCTCCCGTGGAGGGGGGGGGGGTACTGTGCGGGCTGATGGAACTCTGTTCGGCACTCCCCCGTTGGGAAGCGCGCAATCAGCTCACGCACCTGAGAGTGGTTGGCAATCAGCTCGTCGGGAGACTACAAGTACTGCTGACTGCCTTCCACTCATTGCCAGGTCATTCTTGTTGCTACCACCTACTGTCGCGTCTCCGGTGCGAGACGTCGTGCCATTGGTACTCCACCACCTACCGTCACGTCTCTGGTATGAGACGTCGAGTCGCTCCCTATGCTTCCACGGGAGGACGTGCCATTGGTACTCCACCACCTACTGTCGCGTCTCCGGTGCGAGACGTCGAGTCGCTCTCTACCCTATTTCAGCGGATGTGCTTTCTCTCTCTCCATGGCTCCTCGTTCCTGGTGTGAGACATCGTCGTCGCTCCCTATGCTTCCACGGGAGGATACCTTTGTTGTCACTCCTTTTTCATGGACCCGATTGCTGAGTTGCCCGTCGGCAGTGGCGTCTGGGAGAAATGCGAGGCGCTGTGCAAGATTTAAACGCGAGGCCCCCCCCTGCCCCCCCCCCTAAAGGTTAATATTTTTTTATTAATTAATAATATATATATATATATATATATATATATATATATATATTTTTTTTTTGCATACAATCAACGTATTCTTAAATAATAGCGCTGCTCGAGGCTGGGCATACAGTCAACGTATTCTTAAATAATAGCGCTGCCCGAGGCTGGGCATATGATACAGTCAACGTATTCTTAAATAATAGCGCTGCCCGAGGCTGGGCATATGATACATTCAACGTATTCTTAAATAATAGCGCTGCCCGAGGCTGGGCATATGATACAGTCAACGTATTCTTAAATAATAGCGCTGCCCGAGGCTTAGTGGCAATGCACCTGTACAGTCGTACACCTGGCAGTAACATGGAAAATGCATAAAACACCTCTGGAACCTGATAAACAAGCTTAAAGCCAGGTTAATTTTTCAAGCACGACATGCAGATTTGCAGTTTTGCCTTATTTGAATCGAACTCTATAAGCTTAGTACACACGTCACAAACTGCACGAGCACAGTGTGAAATGTTCCCAGAGAGAGACAGAGAGAGACGAGAGAGCGCGCGAGAGAGCGAGAGAGAGAGAGCAAGAGAGAGAGAGAGAGAGCGCGAGAGAGAGCGCAAGAGAGAGAGCGGGCGAGAGAGAGAGCGAGAGAGAGAGAGAGAGAGAGAGAGAGAGAGAGAGAGAGAGAGAGAGAGAGAGAGAGAGAGAGAGAGAGAGAGAGAGAGAGAGAGAGAGAGATCCACAGCGGGAACAGAATAGATTGCATTAAAAACTCACCCTAACGCAGAATCAGGTCCAAGAGGAAGGAGACGACCGTGGAGATGACAAAGTTCACCAGTCCCATGATATTGTTATATATTATCCATAGCTATGCGGATGATACACAACTGTACATATCTGCTGAACCAAATGCTACAGCGATTAGCTCAATTACAGACTGCTTACTAGCAATAAATAAATGGATGAGTAAGAACTTCCTGAAACTAAACGAGAACAAAACTGAAATTCTAATTATCGGCTCCAAAACTAGAAAAGAAACATTAATAAAGAACCTGGGGGGACTAACCCCTTGGATCAAATCTGAGGTCACTAGTCTTGGGGTTATCATAGATTCAGAACTGAACTTCAATTCTCATATTAGCAAAGTGACGAAAACATCGTTCTTCCATCTCAGAAATATAGCAAAAGTACGATCATTTATTAATCAGAACGATGCTGAGAAGCTAATTCATGCACTCATTTCTAGCCGGTTAGACTACTGTAATGCACTTTTCACAGGTCTCCCTAAGAAAACCACAGAGAGGCTTCAGCTAATCCAAAACTCTGCAGCCCGACTGCTAACTAGAACCAAAAGGAGAGAGCACATTAGTCCAGTCTTAGCTGCTTTACACTGGCTTCCTGTAACATTTAGAATTGACTTTAAGGTCCTTCTCCTTACATACAAAGCTCTAAATGGACTTCCGGTTTAGCTGCAATATGTAGCGCACGCAATTGGTTACAGCTCCGCTCCCGTTATCGTTAATTTCGTTTAAAAACCTTATTTGGACAATACCAAAAGAGATTAGACCACATCGTATGTATTGATAAGACCTTCTACTAACTATATCAAAAGACAACATGGTTAAGGATAAGGAAAGGACGGGAAAGAAACAAGAAACGGCAATTCTAACGGCGCCGATTGAAACACGATCAAAGAAAATGACAGGCGACGCTGTGGCAGATCCGTTGGTGAGCCCCGACGCGGGGAATATAGAGGAGAATACACAGGGACCAAAGACAACTGGCCCCGAGAGGGAGACAATAGATGACAACATAACAGGAACATCAGAAAAAAGTACCGTGAAGGAAAAAGCAGGCGATTTTGAGAAGATAATAGCAAAAACATCCATCGGATCCCTCACTGCTCCAACAACATCAACTGACACAAGCAGTTCAATTACACAACCCGACTTCAACTCCCTGACTATCCTGATAAAAGAACAGATGGTCGCTTTCAAAGCACACGTAAAAGAACAGATGGTCGCTTTCAAAGCACACGTTGAACACATCGATACTAAATTCGAAGAGGTTATGAGAGCGGGCGCTTTACAGTCCATGCGAATCACGACAGTGGAGAATACGGTGACAGAAATCACAAAGGCAGTCAAGGCAAACGAAGATGGCATGACAGAGATGGGAAAAGAGATGGAAAGAGTGAAAGAAGAATATCGGAGGGAAATACAAGGGCTTAAAAACGAAGCGACGGAGAGGCTACTAGAAACCCAACGCTACCACAGGCGGAATAACATCCGCATTGTAGGGCTTGATGAAGCAGTAAACTGCGAAGATCCCAACTTTCCAACAGTGTTATCAACGATTTTGAGTAACATCGATCCAAACAAAGTGCCAGAAGTGGACCAAGTTTACAGAATCGGTTCTCGGGGGCAAAGAATCAACGGGCCAAGAGTCATCATTGTCACCCTGCGGAAGACTACAACAAGGGATGACATCATCAAATTTGCTCGCAACCAACGTGGGAATCTGAATTATGGTGGTAAACCAATATTTATCTACGAAGATTTGAGCAAAGATGCCATCATCCGACGTCTACCATACAAAGAGGTGATGCAAAAGCTGTTCAAAGCCGGTTACAAGCCAAGGCTATCATACCCGGCGCTGTTATCATTCTTGGGCAGTGACGGCCGCAGGTCAGGTATATACACACCTATTGAAGCTGAGGATTTTCTGAATCGAAATGGAGCAAATAACCCAAGGCAGGACGAAAATGCCGGAAACATATAAGCCTCTTTCTCAATGTATACCAGTGTTAGAATGACTTTATTGTGTTCATCAAGGTAGCAGACGATATGCAAGCCGTCTATAACAATGTGTACTGTGTATAATACGATTCATAATACATTATAATTTCAGACTCTGGTCTCTGAGGAGACAAATACATATCATTGCAAAAAGATCTATCTGGAATATTCTGGGTTTATCGCTCAAATGCCCTGGGTCTCTTAGATCATTCTGGAACATAAAATAGTCTAGGCACTAGTATACTCTACAACCTTCTAGAATATAAGGCACCATGACAACGAAGCCTACAACTCTAACAATAAACATCCGGTGTGTATACACATAGCAGATAATAAATTAAATGAAGTTCTATCAGTCTTTAATAATATTTTAAAAATTAACCACACTTAAACGTATGAACACTACAAGGTTATTCTAACAATTTAAGTAATCACTCCATTGAAGGCACATTGAAGCTCTAAAAGGCGCTGCTTTTCTATCTTATCTAATCTGTTAATTCGATTCTAGTGGCTTCTCCACGTTGATAATTATTCTATCTCTCATTCCTTATCTATATCTTTCCATTGATTTTTATTTTATTTAATTTTTTCTTCTCATTACTCTATATTTTTTAAAATATATTTTAACTTACATTGTTCTTTTCCAATGTTCTTCACATTAAGGTGTCAATATTGCTCTACAATCTTTTGCTTTTTTCCTTTTTTCCACACGTTAGTAGAGGGTTCAAATGAATATGTCGATGAAAGTTTATTCTCTTTTTTTATTTTTTATTTAATTTTTTCTGTCATTTATCACAACACTTCATTACAGTAAGGGAAGGTGCAAGACCAAAAGCGACATTCTATTGCAATAGAATGGAAATGTTAGATCCTATGGCAATTAGCATAGGTAGATTAAGATTACAATGCTCAGTTTGGGCAATCCGGTGGACTATGGGAGAAAGTCAATCGCGGAGGATGTGTTCTTGGAACACAGGCCTGTACGACTTTCTGGGTGAGGGGAAATTAGGGGATTTTTATTTGTATATATATATGTTTTTAAGCTCAGCTCTCAACGGGACCTCATTAATTGGATGTACATCTATTGTAGCTTCACACTCCAGAAACATTACCAAAAACTACACAAAAACATGCATAGATTATGGCTAGTTTGAATATAATGGTATGGAACACCGGTGGGATAAACAAACAACACAAACGCAAAAGCGTGCTCACACTGATGAAAAAAGAACATGTGGACGTGGCTCTATTAAGCGAAACGCACATTTTAGAGGAAGACATAAATACGTTAGCGGATAACATATACCATAATATTAGTCACTCTTCTTTTGTTACGAGAACTAGAGGGGTAGCCATAGTCGTCAGACGCAAATTAAATATCGAATTGAAAGGGGTATGGTCGGATGCTGAGGGGCGCATAACTATAGCTAGGATTATACACAATAACAGGAAAATTGCATTGGCAGCGGTATATGCCCCACATTTGTACGAAGTGGGTTTCTTCACTTCACTAACCGGAGAAATGTTAAACCATCCCGAGTACTCATATATAATAGGTGGGGATTTTAATGCCATTTGGAACCCAAGGATGGACAAAACTTACCTTACCTTTTCCAGCGAACAAAAAAATTCATCTAAAGCATTAAAAGATTGGTCGAAATCAACAGGGGTAACTGATTTATGGCGTTCACTTAACCCCATGACCCGCAAGTACTCCTGTCGTTCGTCGAGACACAACACACTATCCAGAATTGATTACGTCTTTGCATCCCCGAGAATATTTGATAAATATGAAGTGGAAATGACACCCAATGCGCTATCAGATCACTGCTACTTAATCCTGAAAGCAACATTTGGTACACTATCTTCCCGGGCCCCAAGATGGCGTTTTAATTCTATGCTGCTTAACAACAATGAATTCATTACACAAATTAAAGAAGCTCTCACAATATTCCTACGGGATAATGCTAACTCGGTGCAAGATCCCAGAATATTATGGATGTCGGTAAAGACTATGATCAAGGATTTCTCGGATAGATTTTCCTCCATATTGCGCAAAAATCAAAACACAAAACTATCTGAAATGGAAACGCTTTACTCAACGCTTTTTAATTCTTTAAAATACAACAACTCTACTAGACTAGAAAACCAAGTTAACATTCTAAAGACAGAGATCAAAGCAATATACAGACAAAAATCGGAATTGCAAATACGCAGCACAAGACAACAGCAGTACTTCCAAGGCTCTAAACCTAGTCACCTATTAGCCATGCGACTAAGAATTAATGCAAAATGTGCAGATATAACTGCCATTAGGAAACAACAAGCTCTAGTAACAGAACCCAAAATAATAAACGATACATTCAAAGAATTCTACTCCGATTTATATAATTCAGAAACAACCTTTGATCAAGACAAATTAGACACATATCTTAATCAAATTACTCTCCCTAAACTTACGGAGGACGACGCTAAACAGTTAGAAGTACCGATCACATTAGAAGAACTCAAGAAGGCCATATCCGGAATGAAAAACGGCAAGGCTCCGGGAATTGACGGTATCCCATCAGAAATGTACATTTCTTGCTGGGACATATTTGGACCCTTATTACTAAATATGATCTTATACTCAGTCAAAGAGGGAAGCTTCCATAAACACCAAAATACCGCACTCATTTCAGTTCTTCACAAAAAAGACAAAGACCCCACGGAGTGCGGTAGTTACCGTCCTTTAAGCCTCCTCGGAACCGATGTCAAACTGTACTCTAAGATATTAGCCATCAGATTGCAAAAGCATATGACGTCTTTAGTTCATCCGGACCAAACAGGCTTCATAAAAGGTCGCCTGATCAATGATAACATAAGGCGAATACTGCACGTACTAGATGCAGACAAAGAGGACACCACACCTAAGGCGATACTATCCCTGGATGCTATGAAAGCATTTGACAGGTTGGAATGGTCGTTTCTATGGGCAGTATTAGAAAGGATGGGGTTAGGAAAAGGATTCATTGATATGATTAAAGTACTATACAAGGACCCATCGGCCAGGATTACAACAGGCACATTCATCTCCGATATCTTTCCGGTATCACGCTCAGCCAGACAGGGTTGCCCTCTTAGTCCCGGACTATTCGATCTATCATTAGAACCTTTAGCACAATTTATAAGACAATCCCAACACATAGAACCAATAGTAATCAAGGGCACACATCATAAAATTAGTTTATATGCGGACGACGTAATATTGTTCATGCAAAACCCCAACAACACATTGCCGCATATACTCAAGTTGATAGAAAACTTTGGTGATTTATCGGGATTTAAAATAAATTGGCCTAAGTCGGCTTTTCTTCCTCTTAACACCAGTGCAAAAAAAGACACAACCCTCCCAGGTGCGATACCCATGGTCAAACATTTCAGATGCTTGGGTGTGGAAATATTTCCCACCATAAGACAAACGGTGAAGCACAATTACACAAAAATACAGAACAAAATCAAAGACGACCTGGACAGGTGGGCAAAACTTAAAAACTCAGTACAGGCAAGGGTATCAATAGTTAAGATGGATGTATTACCAAGAATCAATTTCTTCAGCTCAATGCTTCCGTTACCTCCTCCAGAGGGCTACTGGAAAAGATTACAAACCTCCACATACAAATTTATTTGGAATAACAAACCACCTCGCATAAAAAGATCCACCGCACAGAGAAATAAAGCAGACGGTGGCATGGCAGTCCCAGATTTTTTACAATATTTTAAGGCCTTACATTTACATTTAGTCATTTAGCTGACGCTTTTATCCAAAGCGACTTACAAGTTCTGTACGACAAGCCATCAGGAAGAGCACAACTCTATCAGCTGAGTAACAATGTTCATCAAAGTGTTGAGTGCTACAGTGTAGGTTAGTTTATTAGGACAAGTGCATGACAGTATGGTTAGTTAGGGTTAGATTTTTTTTTATTTTTTTTATTCAGATAATGGTTGAAGAAGTGCGTCTTTAGTCGACGGCGAAAGATTGGACGTGTTTCGGCTGTCCTAACTGGGGTGGGTAGTTCATTCCACCATTGTGGGGCAAGGACTGAGAATAGGCGACTTCTCTTTGATGACCCTCCCGGAGCTTGGATAGGAGTAGGTCTGAGGCGGCCAGAAGATGCAGAGCGTAGGGGTCTTGAGGGTGTGTAGTTAGAGACCATTGACCGGAGGTAGGCGGGAGCAGTTCCCTTTGCCGCACGGTATGCTAGGTCGAGGGCCTTGAAGCGGATTCGTGCAGCAATGGGGAGCCAGTGCAGGTCCCTAAGAAGTGGGGTGACATGGGCCGACTTCGGTAGGTTTGAGATCAGGCGGGCCGCTGCGTTCTGAATGAGTTGAAGAGGCTTAGTGGCAGTGGCCGGGAGGCCAGCGAGCAGTGCGTTGCAGTAGTCGAGGCGGGAGATGACTGTTGATTGGACGAGGAGTTGGGTGGCTTCTTTTGTCAGGAAGGGGCGTATCCTTCTGACGTTGCTCAGGAGGAATCGGCAGGTTCTGGTTGTCGCTGCGATGTGAGCAGAGAAGTTCAAATGGTCGTCGAGGACAACACCAAGGTTCTTGGCGGTCGGGGACGCGGTCACAGCTGCATTCTCGACTGTGATGGAAAGGTCGGTCAGGGGGGAGGATTTGGCCGGCAGGTGGAGCAATTCTGTTTTGCTTAGGTTCAGTTTGAGGTGGTTGGTCGTCATCCAGGCGGAGATGTCGGACAGACAGGCCGAGATCCGCTCAGAGACGTGGATATCTGAGGGAGGGAAGGAGAGGAAGAGTTGAGTATCGTCGGCATAACAGTGGTAGGAGAAGCCATGAGACGTGATAATGTTACCCAGTGATTTAGTGTAGAGGGAGAAGAGAAGGGGTCCTAAAACCGAGCCCTGGGGGACACCCGTCCGCAGGGGGCGGGTGGCCGACAGGGTCCCTCTCCATGACACTTGGTAGGAGCGGTCATTGAGGTATGATGACAACCATGTCAGCGCAGAGCCAGCCACTCCCATTCCTGCGAGGGCCGCGAGGAGGATCTGGTGGTTGACTGTGTCGAAGGCTGCAGATAGATCTAGGAGAATCAGGACAGAGGAGAGGCCTTTCGCTTTTGCTAAGTGAAGTGCCTCTGTGACCGCAATGAGGGCTGTCTCTGTGGAGTGACCAGTCCTGAAGCCTGACTGATTAGGGTCTAGGAGTTCATTCTGTAAGAGATAAGCAGTAAGTTGGTTGGATACAGCACGTTCAAGTGTTTTAGAAAGGAAGGAGAGAAGAGAGACAGGACGGTAGTTGCCTATGACGGTAGGGTTCAGGGATGGTTTTTTTATGAGGGGCGTGACTCTGGCTTGTTTTAGGGAGGTGGGGACCACCCCCGAGTTGAGTGAGGAGTTGATGGTTGCAGTTAGGAATGGGAGGATGTCTGGTGCTATGGACTGGAGGAGTGGGGAAGGTAGCCGGTCCAGCTGGCATGTAGTCGGACGGTTCGACGTTACCAGTGTCAGGGTCTCGGCTTCTGTAATGGGAGAGAAAGATGACAGAGTGAAGGATGAGGTTCTCGATTCAGCATTTGGAATGGGTGGGGGTTGGGAGAAGGAGCTGCGGATGTTCTCCACTTTTTCCTCAAAGAAGATCGCAAAGTCTTCGGCAGAGAAAGATGAGGGAGGGGGGGGTGGGGGGGGAGTGAGGAGGGAGGACATGGTAGCATGCAGTTTGCGAAGATTCTTGGCAGAGGCCTCGATCCTATGGTGAAAGAAAGAAGCTTTGGCATTAGTAATGGTTTTGGAGAATGTTAACAAGAGGTTGTGATATGTGCCTTCACATTAAGACCATTGAAGATATGGTTTGACCCCCAGGCTTTGGTATCTTGGAGAGAATTAGAAGAAAACATGGTAGCCCCACAGAGACTGAAAGACATAGCACACACTAAACTTTCAATCAAGCATTGTGAGCGAGAATTTGGCCCAATAATTACCCATGCAATCAGAACATGGCGGGAAACACAAAAGAAATATCCTAACCCTCAAGAATGGCATAATCACACTCCCATATTCAATAACAATGGAATTGTTAATGGGAAAACGACCTATAAGATTCCCTATATGGGAAGAGAAAGGCATACACTCATTAGGGGATATTTTTAATAACAAGGGCCTCTGTAGTTATGTCGAAATATGCATAAAGTTTAACCTCACCGAGTCCACATGGCTTTTTTACATACAGTTACGACTTTGTATGAGATCTCACGGTGTTCCATTACTCGTACCAATTGAACACCACAGATACCACACATTTTTCTATGAAAGAGATACATTGGGAGGTTTTGTATCAAGTTTTTATTATCAATTACTAACGTCCTCGTATGAAACCCTTCAACTAGACACTGTCTGGAGGAGGGATATACCAGACCTGGAATATGACTTTGATTGGCAAGGAGCCTGGGCAAATGTCCGACTTACATCAAGGAACCCGGATCATCAACAAATCAATCTGAACTATATTCACAGGACATACTTGACTCCTATAAGGCTGTGCAAAATGGGGCTTATACAAGACTCCAAATGCTCCCAATGTACAAATGGGGACGAAGGAACATTTATGCACATGTATTGGGACTGCCCACCAGTTAAGGCATTCTGGAAAGATGTGTCCCAACAATTATCAATACTCGTATTTTGGAATATACCTGTACACCCTGCGGTATTACTATTGAATGATGTTTTTGAGTTTGCAGTGAATCCACAACTAAAAAGATTGGTTTTATCGGGTATCACAGTAGCTAAAAAACTGATCGCATCACGTTGGTTTCAACCGGAAAAAATTTGCCGAAAAGTGTGGTTTCTTACATATCTCGATGTGATATATCAAGAAATATCTACAGCAAGAATTCTGGGGCTCAATGAATCCAAAATGTCAATGTGGTTAGAAGTGGTGGAGAGAATAAAAGCTAGCTTATAATGGTAGTGTCTGGTTAGGAGTGAGGGATAATGGAGGTACTATCCAAGAGGGGGTCCGGGAGGGGGGGGTTTGAGCTGGAGCATATGTGTGTAGGGTTTTAGAAAATAGGTATTAGGGGTATATTATATACTAACATTTATATAATTGTAATTTCGCTGGATATACACTGTATACGGTTAAAATGTTATTATAGACTATTTTTGTTTTATCCTGTTTCTGTACTTGCATATATTATAACCACCTTTACTGAAAGTTTCATTATGCATTGTGTGTTGAGTACTGACTTTTAATAATTTTTTGTTTTGCAATAATAAAAAAAATATAAAAAAAAAAGAGCTCTAAATGGACAGGGACCTAGCTACATCGCCAACACTCTAATAAATTACACACCAGCAAGAACACTGTGATCATCAGCTGCTGGACTACTAGAGGCTCCCAGAAGCAGTCAAAAGAGGATCGGTAATGCAGCCTTTATCAACTATGCCCCAAAACTATGGAACAAACTACCCCAAAACATCAGGGAAGCCAACTCGCTAGACATCTTTAAAAGACAGCTTAAAACCTATCTCTTTGCTCAGGCATTTCACTGATAGATATCTGCTACCACCTAGTGGCAAGAGGAAACATCAGGGATATCCTGACACAACTTGTATTTACCTGCACTATTCTTACCCTGCCTACTCTTATACACTGCCTATCAAATTCATGTGTCGGTTATTGCACTTTTTACTTCTTACTGATGACTATTTTTAAACTGAATCATTTTAAACTATTTTTATTATTTGCTAGATCCAAATGTGAAACACTGTGATTATTTGTTCATGCAATAGGTCCCACTATTTAGTATGGGTTCGAGTCCCTGTGATCTAATATCACTAAAGTTACAGTGTGGGTTCGAGTCCCTGTGATCTAGTATCACTAAAGTTACAGTGTGGGTTCGAGTCCCTGTGATCTAGTATCACTAAAGTTACAGTGTGGGTTCGAGTCCCTGTGATCTAGTATCACTAAAGTTACAGTGTGGGTTCGTGTCCCTGTGATCTAATATCACTAAAGTTACAGCAATATGTACTGGGAAGTATGTTGGGAATTATAGGAGTATTACTGAATAGAGAGCCTATTAGGATGCTAGATCCAAATGTGAAACACTGTGATTTGCCATATCTTGCTATGCTCGCTCATGCCTGTATTTTTTATGTCCGTTCTATTTTATAATTTTTTTACTATTTTTAAACTGAATCATTTTAAACTATTTTTACTATTTGTGTTACTGAAAACTGTAAGCGGAGAGCCTATTGGGATGCTAGATCCTAATGTGAAACACTGTGATTCTACCTGTCTATCTTTTTATGCTCGCTTATGCCTGTATTTTTTACTGTTGTGAAGCACTTTGAACTGCAACCTCTGTATGAAAAGTGCTATACAAATAAAGTTATTATTATTATTGTCCCCCCCGTTGGGATGAACTTGGGAGTCTGTTAGCTAGCGTTAGCTAACGCTAGCTAGCTAGGTTAGCTAACGCTAGTTAGCTGTCCCTGCCTTTAGCTAAGCTACTAGCCGACATGGCTAGCCTGACTAAACGTTCTAACACGCAACAACTTTCATCTTCAGTCCATCTGCCGAACGTCCTCTTCGTCTTGGCATAACCTAATCACTATACTTGGTATTGATAAGCTTGCGGCATGCAGCGTTATTTCTTCTGCTCCGATGCTGCACATTTGGTTTTCAAAAGTAGGATGCTCTTGGCCAAGACATCCACTCGCTCCCGTGGATAGCGCTGAATAGACCCCGTACCTGTACCCCCTCCCCTCGTGGATAATACCGGTCTTCTTCACATCTCTCTACCGACTACCAGACCGACGCCAACCAGCTCCCCCTAGTGTTAGTCCTCCCACGATGCTTTGCACAAAAGTAAACGGGTCATTGAATGAAACCAATAGTATATCTGCAGAGCCGCAGAGCCCGGAACACTATTCTACAAACGTGTCTAATGTGAAATATATAAGCATGTAAGCAAAACTAGATTTTAGGTCTGTGATGGAAAGTGATTGTTAACATTCTATTTATTTTTATTTTTATAAAAAAAAATATATATATATTATTATTATAATTTTTTTTCTTCTCGCGAGGCCCCCCTTCTTGCGAGGCCCTGTGCGACCGCACTGCTCGCACGCCCCTAGCGGCGGCCCTGCCCGTCGGCAGTGCTCTGGTGAGTCTGAACAAGACCAGACTCAGAACTTTCATTTCATCATGGACTCTAGAATATTCACCAGTGTATCTTTGTTCTCCCTTAAAGGGACAGTGCCGATTTTAGTTTGTGAATAAATTATGCCCAGTTTTTGGCTAACTCTCATACCGGTCTTGTGTTGTTCTATTGGGGTTGCATACAAACCGTAACAGATATTGTCCAACTCTTAATTTCCGATATCAACCGTTACCGATATATGCAGGGTTTCCCCCCCAAACAAACTGAATCATTTCAGGTAATTAACAATACATATCTCTTGTCGTGGAATTAACACAACATTATGCATACTTTTGACAATAAATAAAATAAGAATTGCCTGCCTGGGTAAATAAAGGTTAAATAAATGTTAAACTTTTTTTTTATTTTTTTTTAAACCGATAGGCCTACCGATAATTTCCGATATTACATTTTAATGCCAATATCGGCCGATAATATTGGACATCCCTAGTAATAACTATTAACTGTATTAACTACTCCTGCCCAGGGGCCCCTCTCTCTCTCTCTCTCTCTCTCTCTCTCTCTCTCTCTCTCTATCTCTCTCTCTCTCTCTCTCTCTTTCTCTCTCAAAACAAAACATGAAGTCCCTACGCAGCTGCATCACTAAACCATAAACAGTGTCACCCTCCTGCAGCAAGGTACTGCTGTGGTTCTGTATCATTAGTGGATCCGCTCGGCATCACTCATGCACTGTCCTCGCACGTGCACGCGCACTGAATAAAATTCCACAAATGTACCTTTAATCCCAGTATTCGTCTGACCACACCCCTCGTTAGCTTACCTTCATAAGCAGGTGTGTGGTCACCTGCTCTCCTCCTTCTCGCTTTCACCACAAGGAAGTGCCTCGGTAGTACCCCACTTGACGTGTTGTTAGTTGAAAAGAGTTGTGACGGGTTTACATTGTGCTTAGTTTTTTCTTCTCTCATAACTGTTCAAAGGAAAAAGCTAAGTCATAATGTCTACTTCGGAGAGTAGACCCACTCTTCACCAGCGGTTCTCCATTCCCGCCTCCGTCGTGCGTTCTGGTGCGGGGCTGCTGCCACTTTCGTGGTTGCCGACCCAGCCCAGGAGGCAGCCGATGGGTAGTTTGCCTCTCCGAGGAGCCAAGACATCGGTGCCGTCGCTCCGGCGATGGCATGATCTCGACTCTGGTTCCAGGGAATCGTCCGTTGTTGAACGGTCGGTTCTTTTGGGTCCGGAGGATTTGCGACGCAAACTTTTCGCGTCTGCCCGTTCACGTCGCAAGATGGTGGCATGCAGGCGCGAACGGCCTGGGTTTGGGGAATTGCTGGAGACCAGCGAGGATGCGTCGGGCTCTGCATGTCCGATGAAAACTGAGGATTTCATGGAAGAGTCGGACGGATTCTTGTTTGAAGGTCCTGTGGAGGCGAGTATCCCTCCTATCCAGGAAACACCGGAGGGGGGAGAAATGGCTCCTTGGGACGCCTTGTTCGAGGATGTCGAGGAACCACCTCGGCCTCATCAGCAGGATGCCCTGCTATCAGCCACATCAGACTGTGGCTCCTCAATGGGTCGAAGCCTGCTGCATGTGAGGGATGCGGGTTCGGTGGAGGAAGGTCAGCAGGGGGAACTGCAGGCTTTGTTTCCCAAGCTCATGGCGGTAGCTGCTGCTGCAAACGGCGTGCCGCTGCCGCTGCCATTGCCTGCTCCTGTCCCCAACGATCTCATAGGTCATCTCTGGCAGCGTCGCCCGGTGAGAGGGGTGGATGTTGTCTACCCATTTTTCCCCTCAATGGGGGCCTATGTTCGTCAGGGTCAGGCGGTTTCTAACATCATGGGACTTACCCCCGCATACGTACCAGTTACGCGGGTGTCGGGGTTGGTCAAAGGTATGAGAGAGGGCGTGCCACGGCTTGATAGGCCGATGGCCGCTCTCCTCTGTTCGGATATGGTGTGGGAACCATTATGCAAGCCGGTTCTCCATGGAAGATCGGCTAGGAGATTGGCATATTGGGGTGACCAGTCATTTATCGCTGGTACACAATCGCTGGCTGCGGCTTCTAACATCACCCACCTGGCTAGATTTGTATCGGGGATATTGACGGGCGGCATGGATCTGACCGAGGTAAAATGCGATCAGATCACCCAGGCGGCAGGAGCTGTCCTGCATCTTACCCAGGTGCTGGCCATAGCCTTGGGGAAGATGCGCGCCCTGGCCACCCTGACCCAGCGCCACCTTTGGCTGGAGCAGGCTCGAGTGCCGGAGAAGAAGAGAACCCCTCTTCTGATGGCCAGCCTCTCCGATGCTGGACTGTTCGGGAAGGCCCTGCAGCTGATGACCTCAACGTGCAGAGAGATGGCAGAGGAGAGATCCGTTCTCCAACCCCATTTTCCGCCTCCCGTCCTTGCCGGTGGAGTCAGAAGGCTTCCACGACGTCGAGCTCCCTCCACCGTGCCTACCACTGCCTCCGCCGCCGCTGCTGGCCCCTCCAAGAAGGCCAGGAGGAGAGACGGCGCTTCTGCTGCCGCCGGCCCATCCACGACCGGAGGAGACGGTAGGGAACGTCGAGACCAGCAGACAGTTACCTACCGTCCCTCCGGGGCTCCTCGGGGTGGCAAGACTCGAGCGGTGCGAGGTGGCAGACGCCGCTAAAAGTGACTTTTCCCTCTGTGTCCCCTCTCCTCTACACCCTCCCCGGCCCCTCATGATTGTGTTTTTTGTGCCATGGAAATAAAGAGTTCCCCGATATAAGGGGAACTGTATTATTGGCCAAACAAACTGTGTGTTTCTTCAACAAATCATATGATGGGGTTGCGTAAATGTGAATCTGCACTATTACATTGAGGGATGAGTCATGTTGTGTTACGAGATTAGGCAAGGTCTGCAAGCATACACTCAGTCGTAGGAGGTTCTATTAGCCTGACGCTCCACATGCAGGTAGAAACTGGTGGTATTTCCATTGCTTGAACAAAGTAAATGTGTCCCACAACGCTGTTGTGTTAGTTGCAGTAATACTCGTACACACACGTTCCACGGCCTGGCCATTACTCTCTGTCAGCGTTTGCTATGTATGACATAGAAAGCGGGTGTAGGATTCACACACATACGACTTGTTTTGTTATAAATCCTGTTCACATTTGTGGGTAGCGGGCATTGTATTAGCTTACGCTATACATTGGCATTCTAACGAAGGTTTCAAAATGCTACAGTTGTTATTGTGTGTAGGGAAAAAGGGTTTTTTGTGAGGGGGTGTCGAATAAACCCCTCCTTTCCACTTGGTTGGTTTAGGAGATTTTTTCTCATTCTGCTGAGCCAATCAGGGCCGAGCCGTTCGAACATCTTGGCAGGGAGGGGGGGGGGGGTTGTCCTGACGTGACTCCTATTACAAACAGGTGCCATGTACAGGGTTTCCCCCCATCATAGCAATGTTGCTATGGCGACGGCTTCCGTGAGTTAAGATCTTTACGTAAGGTTGTGGTGTTAAGGTGTCGAGTTAGAACGTAGGGCTTGCGGGTCTGCTACGCTCGATTTATGTGTAAACTTGAGTCAGTTGGTCATGTGACTCACAGTTGGCATGTCTTTTTCATAACTACGACTCATGTGGGAAGGCTTCTGGGAAAGTTCGGTCTGTACTCTCTGACAAAAGGAGTGACTGGATGTAAAAAATAAACAGTTTTTTACTCCCAGCTGTGCTGTTGGGTTCATACGGTTGATGCTTCTTCTTTATTATTATAAAGAGTTGGATGAATCTATATGAATTGGAAATGGGGGACCCTGATGGAAACAAGACTAACGTCTTTCTCAGGTCTGCTCCCCTTAACAATTGTATGTATTGAGCCGTACTGTATTGTACCCATTCTGCAATCTGTTAAATAAAGTTTTCATTCATTCATTCATGGAGTTGGTTGCATCCCGCCCCTCTTGACGTTCCCCTGGGCGCCTTGGGGATTCAATAGATGGTCTACATAGCCTATTATTGATGTGGATGTGCCCGACGCACACATAGTGCTAGCTCGGGATGTTCTGCTGAACATTAAGCAACTGACTGGCGCGCCTTGGTTGCTTGGGGTTAAAACATTTTTTCAGGGGGAAAAATGCTAGGTCGGTCCGGGTGTCACAGGGTTAAGCGCTATGGAACCCTTGTTGGGTGCATTGTATTCTACACTGTCGTAATGGCTTACGGCCGTGCCAGCCTGTACATGCCCGATCTCGTCGGATCTCGGCCGCCACGCAGGTTGGTCTTGGTTAGTACTTGGTTGGGTGACCTCCTGGGAATACCAAGTACGGGGTGTTGGGGCTGGTTTTCCATTCTTGCGCTCTTCTCTTACGCATGGCGAAGAGGGGCCTGTTGGAGTGGTCTTTGACCTCCTCAGGGGACCCTGTGCTCCCCGTATCACCGGGCCCGGTCCGAAGTAATGTTTTCGTTGACCCGTAGGCCCGGGATAACCCTGTTGGAAACTGGAACACGGGTACTGCGGCAGTGCCGCAGGTATGTTTTGGAGTTTTTTTCCTGAGGGGTTATGGGACCAACCACCGCATAGGGTAACGACTGGGTGGTTGGTTCTCTGGTGTGTTGGAGCAGTGTCAACTCCCGGGTTAACCGGTTGAGGGTGCCCCTGCACGTTCATGACGTCTGCCAATCGTGTCAGCCTTCTCTGCCTCAACCCCTCTGGGTGCGGGTTTTTAAATGGAGGCTTGGTCATGCAACAATGCCAGCATGCGCCCCTTCCGCCGGGGCGGCTGTGTTCAGCTGTCCCCTCTGGCGCCTGTCTCGTCCGCAGTCTCCAGGCTCGGGTTAACAGCCTGTTGCCTGGTTTTCCCCGGTGCGCTGCCTGCTTCCGTTGGTTAACCTTTTTTGTGTGCTTACAGCCATGCTGACTGCCTGTTCTGCAGGGTCAGTGTGCCAGGCGGTGTACTATTGGGGGGACAGGGCCCGCTCGGCTGAGGGGCCTTTGTCCGAATACGCTGGCAATGTGGGGGGCGGGGTCACTAAGTGCCCACCTGGTGGGGTCTTGATGCTGGCATCATGGACTTCTCCGGGCCCCTGTTCCAGGGGGTCCAGTCCCTTTGGTGGGTCTGGGCCTTCCTTCGCGCTCCGCTGCTACGGCCTTGCCACGGGGTTGGGTTTGCCCTTGACCCCGTGTTTCTGGGGGCAGTAACGAGGTTGTTCCCTCTGTTCGTTCCCGGGTGGCATGCGGGTTGTGCGTGTGTGTAGTCGTGGGGTCAGGCCACGGTCTGCTCACCCTGTGCGTTGAGTTGCTTGAGTGCCTCTTCGCACGGTTGGGTCCGTCGCCCTCCCGGGAAACCTCTAATAGGGGGGGTGCCCTCCATTAGCGGGGGTCGGGGGGGCTCGGCCCTCCCTGTTCTGATGGTCGTGGGGGGCTTTCAGCGGGGTGTATTTGTCGGCCGGTGGCTCCGCTCGGCCTCCCTATGTGCATGAGTGATGCCGAACGGATCCACTAATGATACAGAACGTTGGGTTATGGCTATAACCAAGTTCTGTTAATTAGTGGTGACGCTCGGCATCCGACGCCGCTGCAGCCCTTGACCTCATCTTGTGGTGAAAGCTTGGGAAGGAGGAGAGCAGGTGACCACACACCTGCTTATGAAGGTAAGCTAACGAGGGGTGTGGTCAGACGAATACTGGGATTAAAGGTACATTTGTGGAATTTTATTCAGTGCGCGTGCACGTGCGAGGACAGTGCATGAGTGATGTCGAGCGTCACCACTAATTAACAGAACTTGGTTATAGCCATAACCCAACGTTCCTTCACATTGATCTCCCTCTGCATGTGATAAAGGGGAATAATAACCAAGCGTTATGTCCAGCCAGCTCTCCGCTACATTGCAACCACATTTAGCTGTCCATCTTTTGTCATTTACCTGCAGTGTAGTTCAGATGTAGTTAAACTGCCTTTTAGACCTAATTTCCAGCTGGTATTTTAACATGCAAACTGTATCTGGATATCACTGGATAATGAACGACCCAATATCGCCCCTTGCGTTCACATCTTGTATTCACATCCATTTTTCACCTATTCAGATACAGATCTCATGTTAAAACCCCTTAAGCCTGATCGGCCCTGTACAGGGCCGAGATTTATTTAACGTTGCACAAATATATCAATAGTTTGTATTAGTGATTACGTTTATTTTTCAAATGTAGCCAAGAGTAAAGTAGAGTATTAAAACCACTTAACTGGCATCCAGAAAAGTGGCAATTTTTTAATTTGAACTTGAGGACTGCATACTTTTTTTGAAAAGCGTATCTTTATACTTATAGCACATGCATACACCTGGTCTCTTAGAAAGATAACATTCTGAAGTTTCTGAGACAATAAAGAAAGATCACTTTTAGTGCTAATGAAATAGAGTAACAATTATGTCTGAACTTGAATTGTAGAAAAATGTACTCACGTTTTTCTGTAGTAGTTGCAATATCCAAAGAAATTATATCCAAATAAATTGGTATGAGCTGGAAAACCCTGTGGGTATGTAGTAGAGGTCCAGATTTCATACAAATCCGTTCATAAATGGGTGATGTAGAGCTATTTTTGTAATCTGTGTACAAAAGAAAAGTTCTCCAGTAATCCATTTCCTCATTGATGGCAATGTATTCCGTGTATTTTTCACTTCCGGTTTTCGCTCGTAAATTTTCACCTAGATTCGCACAACTCCACGTGGGGTATCATTGGAAAGCGACACTCATTGGCTACAACGCTGTCCAATAATTCTCACAATCGGTGAGAGAGCCTTGACTGGAATATCGTGTTTATATCTCACGGGTCGAACAAACCTCAACGTTATTGCCATAAAATACAACGTATATTGTTTCTTTACCTTCCAAAAAAATAAACTCAATGTGACTCAATCCGGTAATTTTTGGACGCAACTGTCGTCATTATACAAAAGTAACTGTACTTACATTCACATTCTTTGCTGCCCTCTACCAGGCTCCTGGTGGTACTACATCCAGATTTAACACTGGTATTCGAATAGAGGAGATCTTGGCCTTTCAAATTATGTATCACTTGACCATATAAAGCCATGTACAGGCCTGGCATTTTATATTCTATATTCATATTTCATATTGCATATGTCAGGATGGCAAAATGCTGTACTGTATCTACAAAGAAAACCTGTAAATGATCTGCCCTTTGATAATTTGCTTAGCTTTTTATTGTACTTTTTCTCAAGAAGTAGCTTTTGGTCATTGTTAGCATGGTGTTATTCACCGTCAAAGATTAAAAAAAAATATATATATATAATAATAATTTATATTCTCCTTTGGTTCATTACAATTTACTCAAGCATAGTAACAGACACAATATAGCTGACACTGGGGTCCCTGAGGTCCATAGATGTCCCTAGATACCAAGAACATGCAAATGGACCTTGTATACACATCACGCAATTTTTTTTAGAACATACATAGAACGAGACATCACAGTACAGTAGACTTAATAACAGAGACATTAACAACAATAGCACTAACAGTAATAACAACAATAATGACAGTGAGAATAATAAAGACATAATATAAACTATAAAAGTACATTAAACTATAAAAGTACGTACCCAAGTAAACAATTCTTAATTTACTTGGGTACGTACTTTTAGGCGAATTTTCTGAAAATATGGCTAGAGTTTAACAGGTTAATACCAGGTGTAAATGGGGTTCTATATACATAACTTTACTTTCTGGATAGCATTATGAAAACTTTAAACATTCCCAAGCAGTAAGCTAATACATCTTGGCACCCTGGCTCAGGCTTACTCATTTGAAACATTTTTGCCTGGACAACAATTTTCAAATGCAGTCTGCCTATCATTTGTTTTCACGTGATGTCATAATCTCTCTGAAGCCATTATCTGTGGCCAATTGACCTATCTCAAACTCTGCCCTCTTTTCTTGATCAAACAATTATGATTGTAGGATCAAGAAAAGAGGGCGGGTTTCAGATAGGTCAATTGGTGTCCCTCCTCATGAACATTCCGTTAAACACAAAATGGTGGACCTGAGAACAATCCAGAAAGACCTACTGATCGCTGGCCCATTTAATCCCAAACAAAGTCTCCCCTGCCACAGTTAGAGGGGGGGGGGGGTGTGTAAAGAGCAAGCCCAGAACTCTTTGGCCCAGAGCCCCAGACTGATAATCACCAATTATGGGTCATTTAGAATGGTGAGCCAATTAGCCCCAATGGTCTAGTGTTCAAAAAGGAATGAATGCTCAAGGTGGTAGAAAAGGACACAGCCAGCGATATCACCCCCCCCCCCCCCACACACATACATACATACATACATACATACATACATACATACATACATACATACATACATACATACATACATACATACATACATACATACATACACACACACACAAGAGCACATGCCAGCCTGTCAGTTCATTTTGAGAGAAGAGGTGAATATGCTTCATTATGCAGTATAGTATAGCAGTGGAGTAGTAGATAGGCAGTGTTATTCCCTTTTACAGATATGGAATACCAGCGTACATTAGGCCAACCAATATCTACCATATCAAATCTATTTTCTGAATGTGTGGCACAGCTTTGTTCAAGCTTAGCGTTCTCCAGACAGACATTCTCCCCTGAGGATGAGTCGTAGGTTAACACCTTTATGATAATTGTACTAGCATTTAATTTTTTGCCACAGCGACTATTGCTGGGGCTTCTTTTGACTCTTATCTTATTACAGGTATTTGGTCCCTGTATGTCATGTCATGGGTTGGTGAGTTAGTTGAACTCGCAACCTGTCAACTTTGGGGAAGACACGGCGCAAATGCTAATTCACAACTACGGCATGTAAGATAGAGGGAGGTAAGGGTGGGACTCACGCTATGATACGATACTGGTAGTTGGCCCGATTGTTTCATCTACGATACATCACGATATCTGTGTAACTGAAGAAGAAAAAATACCTGTATATTGTATTGTAACTCAGTTACTTTTCTACTCTGCATTGTATATTGTATATATGTACATTGAACACTTTTGTGGCCCGTTCAGCCGAACACACAATTGGAGGGGGGCTTCCCACTCTCCAGAACATTTACAACAAGCGGTGCATGGGTAAGGCTAAGAGAATTATCAAAGACTCCAGCCACCCAAACAACTGCCTCTTTGAACTGCTGCGGTCAGGCAAGCGATACAGAGTCTCATGGCAAGCACAGAAAGACTCAGAAGAAGCTTCTATCCCCAGGCCATCAGGATGCTCAACGAACAATAACACTATGTAACAACCATCAAATGCACTCACAGCACACACATCCACACGCACACACTCACTTTAAACAAACAACTCACTGCAGCACCCACTTTACACACTTTAGATTTAGAACACCTAAACACACTTTATATTTATTGGTAAAGAATTTGCACTACAACCCATACCTCATCACACCTTACTGTAAATTGTACCTAAATTGTACCTCATCCCATTTCTCCTTTGTGTAGCCGGTCTGCAGCCTACTCCTCTGTCGAACGTGTATTGGAAGTAAACACAGGCTGTGATTCCATTTTCAGTATTTATGCCACCTGTCAAAACACCCAGACAGGCACATATTAAACATTGGCCAGTAGATGGCGTCAACAGCTCACATGCTAGGTGATGAGCGACCATCTTATCCCTTCAAACATCCAGTAGAGACTCATATTTTTTATCAAACACTGAAATAACACATTTATAATAAAACAATACAATAAAATAATGCAAAATAAACAATAGAGTTCCTCCATTTACCTGTCAAAACACCCAGACAGGCACATATTAAACATTGGCCAGTAGATGGCGTCAACAGCTCACATGATCTGCAATGGGGAAATATGTCACACAGTCAGGTCGAGGCCTACACAACTCTCAGACCATACTACTAGCCTAATCAACATGTGTCATACACAAAAGATTGTCACCACTGCTAAATAGCTTTACAAAAAGTGCACAACTGCTCATCTTTAACATAGATACTATTATATACAACTGGTTCATTACCCGGCAACTTATTTACACATTTAAACCATCATAACATTCTTTTAGACCAGAAATATATTTACAGGTGATGAGCGACCATCTTATCCCTTCAAACATCCAGTAGAGACTGATGTGAAGAGGGAAATACGAAAGGAAATACGTCACTTCGGGAGGAAGTGACAATTTCAAAATAAAAGACTTTGAGAATAAAATAATAATAATTGAATTAAAATAAACGTGAGGGAGGGATTATTTGTGGAATACATAACAGTATATTATATATACCTGCTACATTTGCACTATATAGTATATTGTATATTAGTATATTGTATGGTAACTCAGTTACTTCTACTCTACATTGAACATTGTACATACAGTATGTACATACTGAACACTTGTGTCTACGTACGTCACTTCTATTTTATACATACTTGCTATACTTATTTTATTTTATACTTATCTATTTTTGTCTAGCACAGTCTCTGGAGCGTAACAGAAAGAAGCATTTTGTATAAAAGTATTCTGTACTTCTGTATGACAACTAATAAAGAAACTTGTCTATGTACTTGACTTCTATTTTATACTTATACTTATTTTATACTTATCTATTTTTATCTAGCACAATCTCTGGAGAAAAACAGAAAGAAGCATTTTATATAAAAGTATTTTTGTATGACAACTAATAAAGAAACTTGAAAACTTGAACCATAAAAAGGCAAAAAGCAGGAATTATGAACGCTTTTGTACAAACTGGCCAATTGTACATGAAACAAATTGCATAGTGCCTCTTTAACACACACTGACCACAACTTTATTATTAACTATTCATTATGTCCCCAACGGAAAACCTTGTTACCATCTGCTATTTCATTTTCAGTCTGTTCACCTCATTCCAATCAGTTTTCCTGCAGCAAAATGGGATTGCCAAAAGAAAGATCCATACCAGGCGTCACTGTAACAATAATATCGGCACGCGAAACCTTGCGATATACAGTATTACTGTATCGATCCCCCCCCCCCCCTAGAGGGAGGTGAGGTGAGAGGAGGGCTGTGTTGTGTTTATCCTGTTTTCAAGTAAATCGATTGACAATTGGTGTTCAGTCACACATCTGAGAAATACATCTGAGAGATACTTTGCTCACTTTGAATTCTCCTCTTAACAGAAAAAAACTGTTTTTATTCCCCTCCCCCCTGCAGCTCCGCCGTTGACACTGATCCATAAAAATAATCCCAGCCGGAGAGCATCCAACATCTGGACGTGGAGAGAAGAGCGAGAGGGAGAGAGAGGCGGGTCTTAGCCTGGGGACGGCAGATGGTGTCACTGCAACAACACTTCTCCAGGTACTGCCAACAACCAAACAGCAGGATAGATCTCTCTCTCTCTCTCTCTCTCTCTCTCTCTCTCTCTCTCTCTCTCTCTCTCTCTCTCTCTCTCTCTCTCTCTCTCTCTCTCTCTCTCTCTCTCTCTTTAAAAATCATGTTATCTCTTTATTATTAGGTAATGTTATTGTTTTATGTCTAGTCTAGTGAAGGACACAAGTCTTACCTGAGTGCTTAAATTAACCAATTACTTTGAGTGTAATAGTTAGTCTTGAGGTACCTGTTGCCTACCTTACTCTACTATTTCAACGTTAGGGAACTCAACCACTAAATTACTTAAATGGCTTATTCCAACCTAATTGTATGCGGTTCAACCAACAACACAGTCACTAATTTCAAACAATCGAAAATCGTACACAAGGCAAGTGTTCACTTCATACATGAATATTCACGTCCAGAATGAATAACAATCAATTTGATTCGCTATAACTTTTAACTGAATTCGGCAATCATTACTGTTATACCTAAAGAAGGAAAAGACCCGACAGACTGTTCATCGTATAGACAAATATCGCTCTTAAATGTAGATCAAAAATTATTCACATCAATTATAGCAACCAGACTCTCACATATACTACCTAATATAATTAACTTGGACCAAACAGGATTCGTTAAAGATCGTCTCTTAAGCGACAATGTGCGGCATACTCTTAACATCATTGATTATGCAGTACAAACAAAGCAACAAATGCTGACATTGACATTAGATGCTGAAAAAGCCTTTGATCGGGTGTCATGGCCCTTCATATTTGGAGTATGTGAGAATTTTGGATTCCACCAAACTTTTATTAAATTGATTAAGGGAATATATAAAGAACCTAATGCAAGAGTAAGAGTGAATGGGACACTCTCTACGAACTTTATTTAAAAAAGGGGGACAAGACAAGGGGACCCATTATCGCCCCAAATATTTGCTTTATGCATAGAACCCTTAGCCGAAAGCATAATGAAAAATATGAGGATAAAAGGTCTCACAATAAAGGAAGATGAACATAAACTAGCACTGTACACGGACAACATCATAGTGTAACTTACAGATATATATATATTTCACTATCAGAGTTACTTGATGAAATTACAAACTATGGGTTTCTGTCTGGATATAAGCTTAATTTAAATAAAACTGAAGCTATGGAAATAGGTGACCATTTGGAGAAAGACTTCAAAAAACTGTTTAACTTTAAATGGGACCGGAACAAAGTGAGATATCTGGGAATAACTATACCTAGACCATCTACATCAGTGTAATTATGGAAGTTTGGAGAATTCTGTAAATGAAGATCTGAAGGGGTTTATCCTTCAAATAAATTTCAAATAGGTGGAAAATTGTACCTCTCACTTTATTTGAAAAAATTTACATTATTAAAATGAACATCTTGCCACATTTTCTATTTTTATTCCAAAACATGCCATTATACATCACACCGAAATGTTTCAATGTTTGGGAGGGGCTGCTGAGAAAATGTATATGGGATGAAAAGAAGCCTAGAGTCAAACTCAAAATCCTGCAACAAAAAAAGGAGGGGGACTTGCATTACCTAATTTAATTAATTATTATTATTACGCAGCACAGGTAAAACCGATTCTAATATGGATGAAAAATGAGAGGAGACCCAAATGGAAGTCAATTGAGTTGAATTTAGTGGAATCACTCAGCACATTGATCTTCTCTAGATATAAAAAAGCACAGATCAAAATACACAATTACTCTATATATAACACATTTAAAATCTGGAGGGAAATATGTAAAATAAATCAAATTAAAGAACAAGAAATGATCAGACAAATATCATGGGGCCCAGATTTTTCTCCCAACAGTATTGATGGTTTTTTTTAAGACATGGGAAGCTAAGGGCCTCATACGTTTCTATCAAATGTACAATGAAGGAGTGGATTCTTTTGAAAATGTAGCTAATAAATATGCCTGTCCTAGTAATCACTTTCACCGATACCTGCAAGTAAGAAGCTACTTAAGAGAAAAGGTCCAAATTAAAACTCTTGAAGATCTCCACCCCCTTCTGAAATACATGATAAAGACTCAACAAAGCCATAACCTCAAAAACACAACTAGACAAATCTACAGAATGCTTCAAGAAAACAAAATTGAAGATTTAAGCTATATTAAAAATAAATGGGAGAAGGAACTGAAAACAAACATACCAGATGAGGAGTGGAATCAAAGCTTTAAAGATATCTTCCATTACATAAAATCACCCTTTTGGCAGGAGTATGCTTGGAAAATAAATATGAGGTACTTTAGAACACCATGGAGTATGTCCAAATTCGCACAAAATGATCCCGGCTGCTGGAGGGAGTGTGGAGAGAAGAATGCTGACCATACACATATATTCTTCACATGTAAAAAAAATACAACTCTACTGGTCAGATATTTTAGACATAATGGAACAGATGTTCGAGAAAGTGGGTATAGAAAAACATGATATACTGTTAGGAACACGGCCCAAAAACCTACAAAAAGAAGAATTATACTTATTTTTTTTGAGAGAGCTGCAGCACTTAACACTATCAGTGCCGACCTTGTTTACCTTTTTACCCCGTTGAATGCCATCATCCACTTCAATGTTAGCGTTAAAAACGCATAATCTATGTTTTAAATTATGTGTCTAATCTGCCCGACTTGTTTGCAGTCAACATTGTCGAAACGGATTATTTTTTTAATCGGTTCATATCCTTTTTATAGCATTTCGAAAAGCTATCGTTCTCTCGAAAATTTCCGGAAAATTTAAAGGGGCTATGTACTATAAATGTCATTTTTCAGTCTCTAGCATTGTATTATAGTAATAGGAGTTCGTATCAATGTGTTATAGTGTCTAAATACCATATTGGCGGATTGCTCTGTTTCAGCTCAGCCCCTTTCCTCCTCCAGTAAATCAGGCCATTTTGATTTGAAGGCCTGAGTCACGTCATTCGGGCTCTGGGTAGCGCACAGTGATGCGATTGGCTCTGTGGTTGGAGCTAATGCCCGCCCCCATTCTACCTAGACTAGACAGCGAGTGGAGGAAGCCACTTCCTCAGCTGCGAGGCGGAGTGGGGCCCGTGCGCTCTGGAGGGAGAGAAAGGAAGAGAGAGGGAGAGAGAGATGGAGAGAGAGGGGGCACTTGGGGGGGGGTACCTGCCGGCCGCGCGCCACACACCCGCAAACGGGAGATTGAAAGGAAGAAAAAAAAAAACACAAGCTGCCGCGTCTCATCACCGAGAGCCGAGAGGGAGAGAAAGGAAGAGAGAGGGAGGGAGGGAGAGAGGGGGCCTTGCCTGTCTTTTTTTTCTCTCTCTCTCTCTCTCTCTCTCCCACCCCCTCCCTCTCTCTCTCTGCCGCGTGCGGACTCATCACCGAGAGGGAGAGAAAGGAAGAGAGAGGGAGACAAGGACGCGAGAAGGGGGGGTGCGGCAGGGGCTGCAGCACCCCCTGCTGGATGGGAGTGTAACTGCAACTGCAAGGTTGTTTTGGATTTTATTCCAAATTTGGGCCCTAAACCGAGGCTACTCATGTCACAGAGCGGAACGGCACTGCAGATTTACCCTACTCTTGGAATTCATTCAGATCGTCATCTCGATAATGCAGTGTTATTAACAGCATGTAGCCGACGCATGAACCGGTTGGGATTCGAATAGACGCGGCCTGGAAGCGTCAATGCGGAACTGAAAATCCGTTGGTAAAAAAAATAGACACAGCGGCTGCGCCCTGCCTGGGATAGTTAACTTTTGGGACGCTGAATTCGCAGTAAAGGAATATATGAACAAGCCAGCAGAACTATCCGAGCCCCCGGAAGGGTGATCGAAGACCTTTTGCATGCCGGCGAGGCGGCGATCATGTATGCGGGGAACGAATTGCAGAGGGAGGGCGCAACAGCCAGGTGGGGTAAGCTGGGCTGTGATGTGTGCATCAGAACGGTTACTTGTCTCCAGGGCCGCCTGGGAGAAATGCGAGGCCCTGTGCGAGATTTAAACGCGAGCCCCCCCCCCCCCCCCCAAATATATATATATATATATATATATATATATATATATATATATATATATATATATATATATATATATTTTTTCCATACAGTCAACATATTCTTAAATAATAGCGCTGCCCGAGGCTGGGCATGATACAGTCAACATATAGCAAGAGAGAGAGCGAGAGAGAGCTCCCGTTCTACAGTCAATATACAGTGTACAGAGAGAGAGAGAGAGAGAGAGAGAGAGAGAGAGAGAGAGACACATATTGGAAAGAAATTGAAATGCTATTTGGCCCTAAACAGAGAGTACACAGTGGCAGAATACCTGAGCACTGTGACTGAAGATCCTTGACTAGGTACAGACTCAGCGAGCACAGCCTAGCCATCGAGAAAGGCCGCCATAGGCAGACTGTGTGTGTTAGAAAGAGAGAGAGAGAGAGAGAGAGAGCATGTGTGTTTGTCGTGTGTGTGTGTGTTAGAGAGAGAGCATGTATGAGAGATCCAAAAGGACAAAGATCAACACTTAAATCCAAAGAGAAGAGGGTCTATACCAGAGAAAACAAAGCAGCAAGGAGCCAATGGCCGACATCAGCTAAATAGGCTAGCCAGGTAATGACACGAGGCCACACACAGCTTTGACCAACGGCCCAACGCTACCCAAGCTACCCAAAATTCACACACAGCACACAAATGTTGTGAAGTAACATGTTTTGCCTGGAAAAAAACATTGTTATTAACAAAACATTCGGGAGGGGAAGGAAGGAAGAGTGGGGTAATGTCATTACATTTTCATTCATCTTACCTGCACCAAGGAACGCAGGGCGAAAGGCCGCAACACAGGTCTCCACGTTGACGAAAGGCCTCTCGCTGGCGGGACAAAAATAAGCTATGGCCGGAGCCTTGTCATGGTGCAGGCCCGACTACATCTTCTGTCAAAGATGATGTCGTAGTCAGAGTGCCAGAACCCCCTGCTATTCTCACGGCTAATGTCAATGGTCGTAGCACAAGCTAACAGCTAACTCTAGGCTAACTGATAGCATCAAGCTAACGTTCCCAGCCGAGCGCAGCCGGCAGCTAACGTCGTAGCTAAACAGCTAACTGGGTAACAGTTAGCTCAACCCGGCTATCGCTAACCATTAGCTAACGCAGAAGCAAGCTATGCGGCTACCACTGAAAAACTGTAACGTGAGAAAAGCAATACAGGTGCTGACACCAGGCCACACACCGTTAGCTACTACTACTACAACAGCTAGTCGGCCAGTTTGGCTCCAGAGAGAGAGAGACAGAGAGAGAGATCCACGGCGGGAATAGAATAGAGGGCATTAAAAACTCACCAAACGTCCAAGAGGATGGAGACAACCGCGTGGAGTTGACGAAGTTCATCTGCCGAACGACCATCATCTTCATCTTGGCTGCACGCGCTGTCTCTAGGTTAGCTAACGCTAGTTAGCATTTAGCCAAGCTAGCTACTAGCCGACATCATCATGGCTATATCCCGACTGAACCACACTTAATATTATAACGTAGCTAAAGCTAACTAGCTGTCCCTGTCTTTAACCGGGATGGCTAGCCTGACTGAACTGTCTAACATGCAACAACTTTCATCTTCAGTCCATCTGCCGAATGATGTCTTCTTCATCTTGGCTGGCATCCAATGCTGCACGCGCGAAATAGTCCGACGCTAGTGATGGGTCGGTCATGAGCGACTCGTTCATAAGAGCCGATTCATTACCGTGAGCGTGAGTCGAATCGCTCACGTCTGGCAATGAGTCGGTTCACGCCCCCCCCCCCCAGCACGCACACAGACGCACACAATGAACTCAACAGATGCTACCTGGCTGTAACCCCTCCCCTCATTGAAACCAATTCTGCTGCCTGCAGAGCCTCAGAGCCAGGAACGTGTCTAATGTGAAATATATAAGCATATAAGGAAAACTAGATTTTAGGTCTGTGATGAAAAAGGGCCTCGCGGGAAGGGGGGCCTCGCAAAAAAAAAAAAAAAAAAAAAAAAATTATTTTTTATTTATTTTTTGTCCGAGGCCCCCCTTCCCGCGAGGCCCTGTGCGACCGCACTGCTCGCACACCCCCTGAGGCGGCCCTGCTTGTCTTGCACCGTTGCACGCTCAGAGCGCGGAGTTGGGCAGCGGTTTTGATTGAAAAGTTTGATTGAAAAGTTTATTAACAGATTGCAGAATGGGTAGAGTACAGTACAGCTCAATACATACAATTGTTAAGGGGATGCAGACCAGAGAAAGACTTTCGTCTTGTTTACATCAGGGACCAGGGTCCCCCATTTTCAATTCATCATAGTATCCTCTAGTGAACGAGAGTGTTGGTTATGACGTGACAGACAGTGGAGCTGTTTGCAGATAGCGAGCATTTTGACGTGTTGCGTGGTGGCGATGTCTCGCAGACAATACAACTACAAGTATAATTATATAATATATATATTTTATATAAAAAAAAATTATATAAAAAAAAAAAAATTATATAAAAAAACGATCGATATCTCAGCACCCCCACTCCCCGCGGACTTTTCGTGTCCCTGGAGGGAGAGAGGGGGCCTTGTCAATAACGGCTTTTCTCTCTCTCTCTCTCTCTCTCTCTCTCTCTCTCTCTCTCTCTCTCTCTCTCTCTCTCTCTCTTCCCCCCCTCCCTCCCTCCCTCTACCAGTGCAGACTGTGGACTGACTGTCACTCAAAGTGCTTATGGGCGGAGCCAGGCCATAAAACAATGCATTTTTTTGAAAAAAAAAACTTACAAATGTCTTCAATAGACTAACAGGAATTGTGTAAAGTTGCCCAAATAGTGCTAGGAATAGCAGTACATAGCCCCTTTAAATATTCTCCCATAAACGCCATTTATTGGAATATTCTCGAATACACTAGACACGTTGTCATTTGTCGACCCACACACACACACACACACACACACACACACACACACACACACACACACACACACACACACACACACACACACACACACACACACACACACACACACACACACACACACACACACACACACACACACACACACACACACACACACACACACACACACACACACACACACACACACAGTAAACCCGAATAAGTTTCCAGAACTTAAAAAAATTGAGGCCATACCATGCCTCAATTTTTTTAAGTTGATAAACTCAAATGTTTTCAGTTGGCTAAGACTTACAATTCTCAGTTAAGGCAACTCAAATATGGTCTGTTACTGTGACTTAAGGTTCTCAGTTAAGTCAAATCAAATATGGTCAGTTACTCTGACTTACAGTTCTCAAGTGGAGTCAACTCAAATATGTTCAGTTACTGTGACTTACAGTTCTCAGTTAAGGCAATTCAAATATATTCAGTTACTGTGACTTAAGGTTCTCAAGTGGTGTCAACTCAAATATGTTCAGTTACTGTGACTTACAGTTTTCAGTTAAGACAATTCAAATATATTCAGTTACTGTGACTTAAGGTTCTCAAGTGGTGTCAACTCAAATATGTTCAGTTACTGTGACTTACAGTTCTCAGTTAAGGCAATTCAAATATATTCAGTTACTGTGACTTAAGGTTCTCAAGTGGTGGCAACTCAAATATGTTCAGTTACTGTGACTTACAGTTCTCAGTTAAGGCAGTTCAAATATGTTCAGTTACTGTGACTTAAGGTTCTCAAGTGGTGTCAACTCAAATATGTTCAGTTACTGTGACTTACAGTTCTCAGTTAAGGCAATTCAAATATATTCAGTTACTGTGACTTAAGGTTCTCAAGTGGTGTCAACTCAAATATGTTCAGTTACTGTGACTTACAGTTCTCAGTTAAGGCAGTTCAAATATATTCAGTTACTGTGACTTAAGGTTCTCAAGTGGTGTCAACTCAAATATGTTCAGTTACTGTGACTTACAGTTCTCAGTTAAGGCAGTTCAAATATGTTCAGTTACTGTGACTTAAGGTTCTCAAGTGGTGTCAACTCAAATATGTTCAGTTACTGTGACTTACAGTTCTCAGTTAAGGCAATTCAAATATATTCAGTTACTGTGACTTAAGGTTCTCAAGTGGTGTCAACTCAAATATGTTCAGTTACTGTGACTTACAGTTCTCAGTTAAGGCAGTTCAAATATATTCAGTTACTGTGACTTAAGGTTCTCAAGTGGTGTCAACTCAAATATGTTCAGTTACTGTGACTTACAGTTCTCAGTTAAGGCAGTTCAAATATGTTCAGTTACTGTGACTTAAGGTTCTCAAGTGGTGTCAACTCAAATATGTTCAGTTACTGTGACTTACAGTTCTCAGTTAAGGCAATTCAAATATATTCAGTTACTGTGACTTAAGGTTCTCAAGTGGTGTCAACTGAAATATGTTCAGTTACTGTGACTTACAGTTCTCAGTTAAGGCAGTTCAAATATGTTCAGTTACTGTGACTTAAGGTTCTCAAGTGGAGGCAACTCAAATATGTTCAGTTACTGTGACTTAAGGTTCAACCTTAAATCCATGTGATTAAGTTAACAGAACTCAACGACATTGAGGCCATCCCATGCCTCATTTTTTTAAAGTTAATCAACTACAATTTTTAAGTTAATCAACTCAAATATTTGCAGTTACTATAACTTAAGGTTCAGTTTTAAAATCCATGTGAAAAAGTTAACAGAAAAATAACTACACAAGCACATTATATCAACTTCAAACAACTCTTTTATTTTTTTCTATTCAAAGAGTATAAAAGAGTATACATATATAATCTGTAGGCAATGTACAATAACACTGTAAACACAGTACACTGTTTTTGGACTATATATGTTAACAATACCGACCAGGTATTAGTGCCTTGCAAAGTGCAGATATGAAGTTTTCCCCTTTTTTTGTATGCATTTAGGAGGTTTTGTTCTTCATCGAAACTATTTATCTTACAAAAACATTGTGTTACAACTTCAAACTCTTTATATTTATTTCTATTCAAAGAGTATACATCTATTTATCTTACAAAAACATTGTGTTGCCCTCTCCAACATTATGGCAATGTTAAAATTGAAAATATATATATATAGAAAATATATATAGAAAATAAATACATGCATGTTATAACATGTACATACAATGTAATGTATATTACACATTTAATCCCTCTGGTCACAATAGTGTAATAATGTTTGTTATAAGGCTCTGAAAATGTTACTGAATGATGTATCAATGTATTTCCAGCAAATATTGAAATAATAAAGGGGCTCAATATGTGCAGTGCACATGACCAGAGCCGTTTACATCCTGGCTGAATTACTCAAATTTGTATAGTGTGGTCATAGAATGAGCAAACATGTTGACGGCAACTATTGTGACCGTTGGGATAACACAGTGTATCTATGTACAGTACAGAATAAAATGTATAGATTATCTGAAAATTGTCAATCCGCTTGGCACATGTAAAATTCACAAACGTTGTGCTGTATATTGGGTCCTGCCAATGTGGAACCAAAATACCAATCCACATTACATGCTATACAGCTGGCAATACTGTTAATAGTGCACATACCTACATATGGAAATGCAGCTGCATGTATTTGCTCCATGATGTATCATGGAACAAGATGGTGTTTTCATTGAAAGAGTTAGTCAGAATGTCAGAGGCACCATCCGTCATTTAGAGCAGGCTATGTTTGCAGAATGATAACTAGAACACTACAGTACTCTGTACTAAGAACACTATACAGTACACTAACTATACTGCCCTGTCAAGGCAGACCGCAGTAACTTCCAAACAGTGAAACTGAGAAAAATGGCTTTAAAGTGTTTTGACTTGCCATCCAAAATGTGTTATAGGTAGATAGATGATAGTACCCAGATTTAACATGTATTAATGAAGTAATCTTTAGGCATACAAAAATATGACGTAGTTATTTTAATTAACCCCAAAAAAGCAGATACTGCACTCTGCTGCACGATTTTCTTAAATAATTATACAGGTAATGTACAGGCAAAGTGCAGTAACTTCAAATGCAATGTTGTTTTCCCTCCAGCTTTCATAACTTCACCTAGCCATTTTATTTGGATCATCATCATTCCAATATATTCAGGTATTAAATTTCATTTTCAAAATGGCTAGGTTAAGTTATGAAAGCTGGAGGGAAAACAACATTGTATTTGAAGTTACTGCACTTTGCCTGTACATTACCTGTATAATTATTTAAGGAAATCGTGCAGCAGAGTGCAATATCTGCTTTTTTGGGGTTAATTAAAATAATTGTGTCATATTTTTGTATGCCTAAAGATTACTTCATTAATACATGTTAAATCTGGGTACTATCATCTATTTACCTATAACACATTTTGGATGGCAAGTCAAAACACTTTAAAGCCATTTTTCACTGTTTGGAAGTTACTGCGGTCTGCCTGGGTTTTGAGTGTGATTTTGTAGTTACTGCAGTTTTTAAAACCCCATATCTCCAAAACTGAGCGACATTAACATCTGAAACTTGGTCACAAGATAACATTTATTGACAAGGTCAATTTCACTCATAACTAAATTTTTACTTTTTTCAAGTTACTGCGGTTAGCCCTTGACAGGGCAGTATACTACTGCCTACAAGGTCTCAAGGATACAGTCCCACTCTCAGCATACAAGATCGATGGTCTGCTGCTGCTGACTCCCAAGCGATTCATTCAAGTGAAACGGAACTGAGTCCAGCTAATGGTGAATAGTTATTTTATTAATCAATTATTGTGTCTTTATTCACTCTAGTTGTGTAATTGACCAGTTCATATTCTGTATAAGTTCATATTCTGTATATGTTAATAATAACGCTTCTGTGTTGCGTTTATGGCTCCTGGTATATCGCCTTGTACTCTGTACTGAGAACACTAACTCTACCACTGCCTACAAGCAATGGAAGCAGTCAGAGCAGAGTGGCATTTATGCCCATTGCCTCCTATTGTTCCTCGAGAAACAAACGTTTGGGACTTGGATGTTGCCTTTGAGATTCTGATAAACTCTTTCAACTCTAAAACTTACTTGGATGAAATTACAATAATGCCAGCTATAGACGGTTAAGAAAATTCGAACTGTAAAACTCTCAAATGTAAACATATTACATAAAAAATAAAGAACAAGGTACATTGAGTAGTTTGGACCTATTTGGCTGAACATCTGCAAAGTAGTACAGCAACTTTTGAAGGTATTATTTTGACATGACAAGACATTTCAGATGAGTTTCTATAGACACACTTTTGAGGTGTTGGTAAGTGCTTTGGGGTAGTGCATAGATTAGTCCAAACATTACAGGAAGGAATCACCAAATCTGGGGAAGCTGATCATGATATGACTTTCAATGACAATAGAGATTGTCACAGGCTGGTAGTGAACTGGACTTGTGTCATGATCACTGATTACAGTAAGGAATAGAAACTCATCTGAAAGAAGGATGTGGGGTGAGGTATTAATTTCCTTGTCATGTCAAAATAATACCTTCAAAAGTTTAATGCAAGAGCGGTCAGGTGACGTAGCGGAGATTGCGTTCGTCACCAACGCTGGAGACACTGGATTCGCGTGTTCGAATCCAACTCCCTGCGTTGTCACCAGCTTGGCTGGCCGTTCACACTAATACAATTCGGCAGTATTAGGGGGTGGGGAAGCTGGCGGGTGGGAATCTGGCGTTGTGGACAGCGACGCCTACAGGTCAGGTCTCGGCGCTTGCTAAGCGGGGCAGGACTTGGTGGAGATAGCGTGCCCTCCCACGCGTTACACTTCACCAATGAGAGCCCTCGCTGCCAAGTGAAAAGACGTCACTGGCTGTCGGCGCATGTCTCGGGGGAAGCGTGCGATCGACTCGGGACGCCCTTATACCGACTCGTAGGAGAACATGCATACAGCACCAGGTAGGGGAGGGGGGGGGGGGGGGGGGGGATTGGCACAACGACTAATTGGGACGGGGAGAAAATTCATTGAAAAATCAGAAGAAAAAAAAATTATTGCATCATCAAGTCATTCTTGAGAGTCTGCAACCTGGGCGACAGTTTACCAGCTTCTAGACCTAGTAAAATCTTCTGAATGAATTCAAAAGTGTTGGTAAGTCCCTTGGGGTAGCTGAGGTGTAGTGCATAGATTAGTCCAAACATTACCAGGAAGGAATCACCAATCAGAGATTGTCACAGGCTGGTAGTGAACTGGACTTGTGTCATGCATGGTCACTGATGACAGTAAGGAGGGCCACTGCAACACCCTGAAGCTCTGGCTCATCAGACGTGTCCTGAAGGAATGAAAGAGACATAATAATCACAAATAAATCCATGGTTTCTACAAAGTGCAGCACAAAGCTAAGTATATGGAGTTGTGTTTGTAAGTTGTTTATATTTTAGTTAGAACAATTTTTTTGGTGAGAAGGTTATTTTTATTTAACCAGGTTAGTCCCGTCGAGATCAAATATTTCTTTCACAAGGGAGACCTGGAAGGAAGGAAGACTGATACTTAGCATTTTGATTAACTGTTCACTTAATATACAGTTGTACTGTAAATTATTTTTACTCTGACTCACTGTGCAGGTTTTGAAAAATCCAGCGACTTCCTCATGCAGATACACAGGCAGGGCATGGAGAACAGTGGTACGCCTGGTGTGAACATCATGGATTTCCTATTAAGATGTAAGATTAAGAAGAAGAAAAATAATTGTATTATATGGAAATGTTTACTGAACAAAGCGGATTTTAAACAGTCCAATCAGATATGTCCACAAATAACATGTTCACATCTTTAATGCAATCAGAAAAATGGCAAACACAATGGTGGACTAATTGTAAAATTCAAAAGCTCATTTGAATCATTGAACCTGTTCAATGTTACAGAGGTTCGACCTATGACATGTATAATAATCTATTCACCTGTTCATCGTGGATTTTTAAAATGTGAGCCAAAGCATCTGCTGTGTTCCCAGTTTTGGACGCCTTCTGTCTGACTAACGTCATCAGTCGAGGAAGATGGCGGTCAAGCTCAGCGTAGAATGTGTTGGGCAGGTTCTGGTTGGTAATCAGCTGGAACTCTGCATACACCTATATTTAAAAACAGCAGGACAATATAGTATATCAACATCAATTAGTCACTTCAACTTGGTGGATCTCTTACTTTGTTTGGTTTGGGCTTCAGAGCATGACGGCGGGATTTCTGGTCAACCATGTCATTACATGCTTTGCGGAATCGGTCGCTGATGACTAGCTTGCGGGGGCGCACAGAACACACACGCAGATGCGCCGCTAGAGTATATAAACCAGGCTTAAGAATCACAAGTTTCACTTTAAAACACACAGAATGTGCCAAATGTTAACACAGGAAAGAGAGAGCTGATCTATATTACCTCAGACTCCATTTTGAGAGCAGGCCAGAGGTCCATGAGCTCTTTCACTGGTGGGCTGGACTTCACTATGGTCTGTCGGCGCAGGGCAAATGTGGTCTGCATCAGCTTTCTAATGAGGGGCAGGTTCTTCTCAGTCTTCTTGACTTCTTCAGCAATTGTCTGCCTCAACTGCTCAAGCCTCAAGGAATCCTCTCCTTGGGGATAGTTGGGTAGGAAGTTTACTTCTGCTCGCTTGGGTCTTTTAATGTTGGAATGTGAAGGTTCGCCATCAGGATTGCTTCTACCTCTTTTTCCAGCATTTACAGTGACCTCCTCACATCCTGCCCGTCTCAGCTTGTTCCTGAAATTGCCCATCTTGAATTTGATGCTGTTCTTCCATCCATTGCAGCCGGTCTCAGATCCTGCTTCCTTCAAGCAGGGATGTTTGGCGACAAGAGCCGCAGAAGCCACTGCTATCTCTTTATCACTTGGATAAGCCTTGAAAGCATACATTGTAGATGCAAGCTTTTCTAAGATGTCGTGCTTTAGGTCTCTTGTCAACTTAAGGTGTCTCTTGTTCTTCTCAAATTCGTTGTTTCCGTCTCTAAGTTTCAGCTCAACATCGAATGCAAATGAAGGAACTGGAAAAGGACCTGGAGGCCATCTGCTTAGACGTTATGGAGATGACATATCTGAAAGTATATCAGTAGATGCGAGAGAGCTGGAGTCGAGCGAAAGTGAAATGTGCACAACAGCTTTTTGTGGCAATTCCGTAATGTCATCAAGGGAAGTAAGTTTCCCATCAAAGTCTGGATCTTCATACAGCAAACTGAAGTCAAGGTCTATTTCCAACTGTTCTTTTATAATCGTGATCAGTGCATTAACAGAGGCGGGTCGTGAACTGAGTTTTAATTTTCTAGCCCGGTCTGTCTCAACAACACGAAGGATCATGGGTTGTGGGGAGGCAGCTGCCATTGTGCTATGGAAACTTGAATGAATCGCTTGGGAGTCAGCAGCAGCAGCAGACCATCGATCTTGTATGCTGAGTGGGACTGTATCGTTGTGACCAGACTGCAGGTAGATGGACAGTGGACAGATGTGGTCCGGTCGACAGACAGCAGCTCAAGGACCTAAGGAGTAGTCATAAACACAACACAGAAAGCGTCATTATTAACATATACAGAATATGAACTTATACAGAATATAAACTGGTCAATTACACAACGAGTGAATAAAGACACAATAATCGATTAATAAAATAACTATTCACCTTCCGTTTCACTTGAATGAATCGCTTGGGAGTCAGCAGCAGCAGCAGACCATCGATCATATATGCTGAGAGTGGGACTGTATCATTGAGACCAGACTGTAGGTAGATGGACATATGTGGTTGTGTGGTTGACAGCTCATAGGACCTAAGATGTTCTATATACCAGGAGTCATAGTCTCGACACAGAAAAGAAACCTTGTTATTCACAAGGTAGATCTGTTCTATTTGGCTAAATGTAGACAGTCCACCACTGACTCTGACGGAGAGAAACATTCCACAGACATAGTCTGTGCCATCAATGGTTACCTTTGATGTCTGGTAGATTGTGTCACTAACTGTGTGTCCTCTAATGTGTACCTGAGCTACTGCTGGTAGAGATGAAACCAGAACAGAGTCAACCCTGGATGCCTGGGTTTTTGGCTTGAAATATGATGGTGAAGCAAGATGATATGCCATCATGTGTTGGTGTCTGATTGCCATCGTCTTCAAGATATTTTTGAAGTTTTGAGTGTCATGCACCACTCTTTTGAAAAAGCGGTGCTTGGCCTCAAATCGCATGGTCCAAACATGCAGCAGGGGTTAGTAGAGTTAGTAGGGACAGTAGGGTTAGTAGGGTTAGGGTTAGTAGGGTTAGTAGGGACAGTAGGGTTAGTAGGGTTAGTAGGGACAGTAGGGTTAGTAGGGTTAGTAGGGACAGTAGGGTTAGTAGGGTTAGTAGGGACAGTAGGGACAGTAGGGTTAGTAGGGTTAGTAGGGACAGTAGGGTTAGTAGGAACAGTAGGGTTAGTAGGGTTAGTAGGGACAGTAGGGTTAGTAGGGACAGTAGGGACAGTAGGGACAGTAGGGTTAGTAGGGTTAGTAGGGTTAGTAGGGACAGTAGGGACAGTAGGGTTAGCTGTGTTTGAGACATGGACGATAGCCTGCATCTTTAGGAACAAGGAAGATACGTTCATTTTAAGTTGATTTCTTAGATTGTCAGTGTCACATTGATCATCATCATCCACCACTTCTATGCTCTGGCCTGGACATTCTTCATGCAAATCACTAGTGACCTCAGAAATCCTGTCTTGGGGATCCTCAACAACGACAGCTTTTAAGTCTGATGCAAGACTTAATTGGTGTTCTCTGCTTTTATGGCAATTGAATGAAGAGTAAACATTTGTGCTATAGCTACAATCCTTATATGGGCATGTCACTGTTTCATTATTTTTTAAATGCTTTCTGAGATGACTTAAGAAAATTGATTCAGAAAAGGGTTCCCGAAATGCGCACAAAGGGCATTTTATTACCACAGGGCTCAGACTCTGTTCTGGTCTACTGCTAAGTTGTGCAGTATGATATCTTGACAAATGAGTACTCAATGCATTTAGCGTCTTAAATTTACAGATCAGTATGGAGTAGGGATGTCCGATATTATCGGCCGACCGATATTATCGGCCGATATCGGCAGTAAAATGTGATATCGGAAAATATCGGTATCGGTTTAAAAACAAAAAAAAACAATAACAATATTTGTTGTTATATATATCCAGTGAAATGATTAGTTACCTGAAATTATTCCGTTTTTTGGACGGGGAAACCCTGCATATATCGGTATCGGTTGATATCGGTTGATATCGGTATCGGAAATTAAGAGTTGGACAATATCGGAATATCGGTATCGGTAAAAAAGCCAATATCGAGCATCCCTAGTATGGAGGCATGGAAGAGGACTGACTCTATGGAAAAGTGGCTGTGTTGCAGTCTGTAGTTGTAACTGAGGGGTTACAAAACCCTGACTGTATTAAAGATTGCAATATAATCCAACCAGAAATGGTTCTGCAATCACCGGTGTCGATTCTCCTGTGTACAACTCCAACGGTTCTCGCCTAGGACTCCTCGGGTGTGGGCACGGATTTAGGCTGCACAGCCTGGATAAGTGCACTAGCTAAAGCACGACGAACCGATGGATCATGGTCACGGAAGAACTGTAGCCGCACGATACACAATAAATTATCGACTATTACTTCACATTAGATTAAGTCGAACTCAACGTTACTGCGTTAAACTCTGACACTTTAACATTCTATTCGCACGCGGTTCTCAATGCTCTATTCTATTTAGATGCAAGGTTGCTCACTTCACTGCACGTTGACTCGTGGTGAAGGTATTAAGGTTTTGGTAAGACTACTGCTGTTTACACCTGCGCCGTATTTATACGTAAGGTGAATATCTAGTCCCAACCTCAGTTCTTGTCTCGTATTACTATGCAGACTCTGGGCATGTACTGACATGCCCGGAGTTGCCTTTGAACTTGCCGTTGGGGGCTTGGTCGTTGGCGCCTGGGGCCGCTGTCCAATAGGAGAGCGAATATTACTCTGGTCTGTACGCAGGTAAAGGGATATTCCGTGTATATATATAAATAATATACAAAGTATATCAAACGATACATATATATATATATTCAGTTTAATCTGGCCCTTCACAACAGTAGTGTTTAAATAACTGTATTCTAGAAGTCAAAGAAGCTGCACACAATTTACACTGCCAGACTACCATATTGGAACTATGAGAAAAAACTGAGCTCTGTGGAAACAGATTAATAAACTATGTTCTGGTCTCAACGATACAGTCCCATCTCACAAATATGTTTTTATATTTAAAAATAATCAGCTTACTGTTTGGCTCATTTGAATATTTCCCAGCAGCACTTGCTACCTGAAAGGCAAGGGAAAAAATACAACGTTTAGACCTCCATGAAACATATACCAGAATAACTTACAACTCAATATAACAAGTTCATACTATATATTAGCTTACAAAAACATGATCATAATTTTCACAGTTTGAATGTTTAACCATCAATCAGAAGGAGATAGAGAGAGAGTGAGAGAGAGGAGATAGAGAGAGCGAGAGAGAGGAGATAGAGAGAGAGAGGAGATAGAGAGAGAGGGAGGGAGGGAGAGAGAGAGCGGAGATGAATGAGAGCGTGAATTAATATCTCTCTCAAACCACCTTTTGTCAAAAATATATATCTATTACAAACATCAATTTACAAGCTCAAAGAAATGGAGATATGTGGCTTCGACCATGCATGCCATGAGGACGCGACGCCTGCATGACACTCAACCTAACCAAATTAATCTCCCTCAAACCCGATAATAGGACATAATGTGCAAACAAACCTAAAATGGAGATGCGGCTTGAC